>NC_074665.1:27630413-27938718 GCF_029448725.1 Salvelinus fontinalis
ACATAAACTTACATAGACAAACGTAAACTCACGAACAGGAACGGACATCGAAACATACGAACAGCCAAACAGCTCCAAAAGTGAATACATCGAACATAAACGAAGACATCACAGGAGACAATCACCCACAAACAAACAGTGAGAATGCCCTACCTAAATATGACTCTTGATTAGAGGAAAATGCAAACCACCTGCCTCTAATCAAGAGCCATACCAGGCAAACCGAAACCAACATAGAAACAGATAACATAGACTGCCCACCCAAAACACATGCCCTGACCAAAAACACATAAAAACTAACATAAATAGGTCAGGACTGTTACAGTACCCCCCCCCCCAAGGTGCGAACGCCGGGCGCACCAGCACAAAGTCCAGGGGAGGGTCCGGGTGGGCAGTTGACCACGGTGGTGGTTCAGGCTCCGGGCGCGGTTCCCACCCCACCATAATCCATCCTAGCCCCCTCCCTTCAAGAATGTCCACCCTCTTTTTTCCCCCACACAATTCTCTTAATAATATATTTAATAAGGATAACACCGGGACAGAGAGATAAATCAAGATAGAGGGATAGATAAGAATATAGAGATAGATGAAGATAGAGAGGGAGATTAGGATAGAGGGGCAACTCCGGACTGAAAGGCAGCTCCGGACAGAGAGACAGCTCTGGACTGATGGGCAGTTCTGGGTATCTAGCCTTTTCAGGCTGAAGGGCAGCTCATGGCTGACTGACGACTCTCGATGCTCATGGCTGGCTGACGGCTCTCGATGCTCATGGCAGGCTGACGGCTCTCGACGCTCATGGCAGGCTGACGGCTCTCGACGCTCATGGCAGGCTGACGGCTCTCGACGCTCATGGCAGGCTGACGGCTCTCGACGCTCATGGCAGGCTGACGGCTCTCGACGCTCATGGCGCTCTGACGGCTCTCGACGCTCATGGCGCTCTGACGGCTCTGGCTGCTCATGGCGCTCTGACGGCCCTGGCTGCTCATGGCTCGCTGACGGCTCTGGCTGCTCATGGCTCTCTGACGGCTCTGGCTGCTCATGGCTCTCTGGCGGCTCTGGCAGATCCTGTCTGGTTGGCGGCTCTGGCAGATCCTGTCTGGTTGGCGGCTCTGGCAGATCCTGTCTGGTTGGCGGCTCTGGCAGATCCTGTCTGGTTGGCGGCTCTGGCAGATCCTGTCTGGCTGACGGCTCTAGCGGCTCCTGTCTGGCTGATGGCTCTAGCGGCTCCTGTCTGGCTGACGGCTCTGTAGGCTCATGGCAGACGGGCGGCTTTGCAGGCTCATGGCAGACGGGCGGCTTTGCAGGCTCCTGGCAGACGGATGGCTCAGATGGCGCTGGGGAGACGGATGGCTCAGATGGCGCTGGGGAGACGGATGGCTCAGATGGCGCTGGGGAGACGGATGGCTCAGATGGCGCTGGGGAGACGGATGGCTCTGGCCGGATATGGCGCACTGTAGACCTGGTGCGTGGTGCCGGAACTGGAGGCACCGTGCTAATGACAAGCACCTTCCTACTAGTGCGGGGAGCAGGGACAGGGCACACTGTATTCTCAAAGCCTACTCTATCCCTGATGCGTGGTACCGGCACTGGTGACGCCGGGCTGAGGACAAGCACATCAGGATTAGTAGGGGGAGAAGATACAGTGGGTTCAGGGCTCTGGAGACGCACAGGTAGCTTAGTGCGTGGACCCGGAACTGGAGGCACCGGGCTAGATACACGCACTACAGGGAGAGTGCGTGGAGGAGGAACAGGGCTCAGGATACGCACTGGTAGCCTAGTGCGTAGTGTAGACACTGTAGGTACTAGGCTGGGGCGGGGAGGTGGTGCCGGAAATACCGGACCGTGGAGGCGTACTGGCTCTCTTGAGCATTGAGCCTGCCCGACCTTACCTGGTTGAATGCTCCCGGTTGCCCGACCAGTGCGGGGAGGTGGAATAACCCGCACCGGGCTATGTAGGCGAACCGGGGAAACCATGCGTAAGGCAGGTGCCATGTATGCCGGCCCGAGGAGACGCACTGGAGACCAGACGCGTTGAGCCGGCCTCATGACACCTGGCTCAATACCCAATCTAGCCCTCCCAGTGCGGGGAGGTGGAATAACCCGCACCGGGCTATGCACTCGTACAGGAGACACCGTGCGCTCTACTGCGTAACACGGCGCCTGCCCGTACTCCCGCTCTCCACGGTAAGCCTGGGAAGTGGGCGCAGGTCTCCTACCTGCCCTTGGCCCACTACCCTTTAGCCCCCCCCCAAGAAATTTTTGGGAGTTACTCACGGGCTTTTCGGGCTTCCGTGCAAGACGAGTCCCCTCATAATTCCGGTTACGAGCTTGATTCTCCGGCTTCCATCCACGTCTCCTAGCTGCCTCCTCATACCAGCGCTCCTGGGCTGTGGCTGCCTCACTCTTCTCACGAGAGCAGCGATATTCTCCAGTTTGCGCCCAGGGTCCTCTACCAGACAGGATCTCCTCCCAAGTCCAAAAGTCCTTGTTGCTCCGTCGAGCATTCCCATACCGCTTGGTCTCTGTATTTTGGTGGGTGATTCTGTAATAGCTGTCGCTTTCCTCATCCTCAGATGAGGTGAGGAGAGAAGGATCTTCTGACCAAAATGCGGAGTCTGGGAAATATGCCATCTTTATTATAAATTACAACGATGCAGATGGCAACACGAAAACTAAACAAAACACTTTCCAACTACAAAATAACAAAACGACGTAGAACGAAAACCTGAACATAAACTTACATAACTGAAACGTAAACTCACGAACAGGCAACAGACGACATCGAAACAAAACGAACAGCCAAACAGTCCCGTTTGTGAATATACATCGATAACGACACGAAGACATCACAGGAGACAATCACCCACAAACAGACAGTGAGAATGCCCTACCTAAATATGACTCTTGATTAGAGGAAAATGCAAACCACCTGCCTCTAATCAAGAGCCATACCAGGCAAACCGAAACCAACATAGAAACAGATAACATAGACTGCCCACCCAAAACACATGCCCTGACCAAAAACACATAAAACTAACATAAATAGGTCAGGACTGTTACAATAAGCTATTTCAATCATATTGAAATCAATATTGTGACTAGGCTACTGTCTGTAATTTTTGCCTCAATGTGTTTCGTGATGTGTGACAATATGTGCGCAATGATGTACCCAATCTGTGTTTTAGTGCATTATTATTAAGTAAGCATAATAAGCCTATTTGCAGCCATAGGTGGTAATACAGTGTGGCAAGAAAAAGTATGTGAAGAATTTGGAATTACCTGGATTTCTGCATAGATTTGTCATAAAATGTGATCTGATCTTCATCTAAGTCACAACAATAGACAAACACAGTCTGCTTAAACTAATAACACACAAACAATTATACATTTTCAAGTCTTTATTGAACAGACTGTGTAATCATTCACAGTGCAGGGTGGGAAAAGTATGTGAACCCTTGGATTTAATAACTGGTTGACCCTCCTTTGGCAGCAATAACCTCAACCCAACATTTTCTGTAGTTGCGGATCAGACCTGCACAACGGTCAGGAGGAATTTTGGACCATTCCTCTTTGCAAAACTATCCGTTCAGCAATATTCTTAGGATGTCTGGTGTGAACCGCTCTTTTGAGGTCATGCCACAGCATCTCAATCGGGTTGAGGTCAGGACTCTGACTGGGCCACTCCAGAAGGCGTATTTTCTTCTGTTGAAGCCATTCTGTTGTTGATTTACTTCTGTGTTTTTTGTCGTTGTCCTGTTGCATCACCCAACTTCTGTTGAGCTTCAAATGGCGCACAGATAGCCTTACATTCCCCTGCAAAATGTCTTAATAAACTTGGGACTTTATTTTCCCGTCGATGATAGCAAGCTGTCCAGGCCCTGAGGCAGCCCCAAACCATTATGCTCCCTCCACGATACTTTACACTGGGGATGAGGTTTTAATGTTGTTGCTCTGTGCCTTCTTTTCTCCACACATAGTGTTGTGTGTTCATTCCAAACAACTCAACTTTAGTTTCATCTGTCCACCAAATATTTTGCCTGCAGCACTGTGGAACATCCAGGTGCACTTTTGCGAACCTCAGACGTGCAGCAATGTTTTTTTTTGGACAGCCACGGCTTCTTCCGTAGTGTCCTCCCTTGAGGACGTCTTTAGCTGATATTCTAGGATTCTTTTTAACTTCATTGAGCATTCTGCACTGTGCTCTTGCAGTTATCTTTGCAGGAAGGCTACTCCTAGGGAGAGTAGCAACAGTCCACAATTTGTCAATTTGACTGATGAACATCAAGGCTTTTAGAGATACTTTGTAACCATTTCCTGCTTTATGCAAGTCAACAAATCTTAATCTTAGGTATTTTGAGATCTTTTTTCTTCAAGGCATGGTTCACATCAGGCAATGCTTCTTGTGAATAGCAAACTCAAGTTGTGTGAGTGTTTTTATAGGGCAGGGTAATCTCGTCACATTGATTGGATTCAAGGTTAGCTGACTCCTGACTCCAATTAGCTTTTGGAGAAGTCATTACCATTTGAAAGCAAACACTTTGAAGTTTGTGGAAATGTGACAGGAATGTAGTAGAATATAACACATTAGATCTGGTAAAAGATAATGTAATGAAAAAAACAACAGTTTTTTTGTATTTTTTGAAATGCAAGAGAAAGGACATAATGTATTATTCCAGCCCAGTTGCAATTTAGATTTTGGTCACTAGATGCCAGCAGTGTATGTGCAAATATTTAGACTGATCCAAGGAACCATTGCATTTCTGTTCAAAGTTTTGTTTCAAGACTGCCCAAATGTGCCTAGTTGGTTTATTAATAACTTTTCAAGTTCAAAAATGTGCACTCTCCTCAAACAATAGCATGGTATTATATCACTGTAATAGCTACTGTAAATTGGACAGTGCAGTTAGATTAACAAGAATTTAAGCTTTCTGACAACATCAGATATGTCTATGTCCTGGGAAATGTTCTTGTTACTTACAACCTCATGCTAATTGCATTAGCCTACGTTAGCTCAACTCAACTCATCTCTCTCTCAGATTCCAACTGCTGATTCATGTTTGGACATATAAATACTGTAAATCTAGCAAAGAAAGGTCTGTTAACTGCTCACTTGAATATAGTCAGTTTAAGGATCAAAATGTCATGAAGTATGCTGTCCAGTGCAGTCAAACAATATTAATGTATTGGCAATATCAGAGACTCACTTGGACTCTTCTTTTGAGGATGCTGAGATCTTTATACATGGATACAACTTGTTCAGGTGGGACAGAAATCGATACGGGAGTTTCAGTTTACATCCAGAGTTATATTCCAGCAAAACAACATAAGGTCTTCATGTTGAATGAATTAGAGGCGCTATGGGTACAGGTGCATTGACCACATTTGAAACCTAAACTAGTTGGTTGCTGCTATAGGCCACCTAGTGCTGATGTGAAACATCTTGATGTAATTTGTGAAATGTTGGATAAGGTATATAATGAAAATAGGGAAATGTATTTTTGGGGAGATATGAATATAGACTTTTTGAACACCAACTGTCTAATGACAAAGAAACGTATTTCTGTTGCCAATCTATGTAACCTGACCCAAGTTATGACATCATCTACCAGAACGTTCCCTAATAGGTCCGGTATCACGTCAACTTGTATCAATCACATTTTTACTAACATGCTTGAACATTGTTCTAAAGCTGTATCAGAGGCACGAGGTTGCAGTGATCATAACTTGGTTGCTCTCACTAGGAAAACTAAAATACCAAAGGCTGGCCCTAAAGTAATCTACCGCCGGTCCCACAGAGGGTTCAATCAGGACTCATTTGTGGATGAGATTAAGAATGTGCAATGGTTAGAAGTGTGTAGTAAGGATGATCCTGAAATGTCACTAAGTTTGTTTATGAGTATAGCTGATAAGCATGGCCCTTTAAGAAAATTCACTGTGAGGTCAAACGGTGCCCCATGGATTGATAATGAGCTGAGAAATTTAACGATTCAGCGTTATGATGCCAAAAAAGTAGAAGATAAATCTGTCACTCTGTTTGATAAGCAAAGATAATGTAAATGAAGAAATCTTGTGACCAAGCTAAACAAAGGAAATAAGAAGGGCGCCTGTCAGCAGAACATTTATGAAGTAAAGGGTGATGGGAAAAACTGTGGAGAACGTTGAACACTATTATGGGTAGGAATTCGAACATGTACGCCTCTTTTGTTGAATCGCAGGGTATACTTATTACAAAACCACAGAACATCCAAATTACTTTAATTAATATTTTAAAGACAAAGTGTACAAGTTGAGGAATGCTATGATTCCAACTGATGGTTCCATGTCATATACCCTTATAAAAGACTGTGTCATGAAGGAGAGGCAATGCATGTTGGAATTTCACCAAGTAGAAAGGGATGAGGTAAAAGGATGCAGTTGTCTCTTTCTGATGACACGTCACCTGGTACAGATCATCTTAACGCCAAATTGCTTAGAGTTACAGCTAACCAAATATCTACCCCATTCTCTCATATTTTGAATAAGTGCTTGATGTACGGGGTGTGCCCAGAAGTCTGGAACGAGTTAAAGGTTATTCCACTACCTAAGGATAGAAAATATGCATTCACTGGTCCTAATAATCGTCCTATAAACTTGCTGCCTGTGTTAAGTAAACTATTGGAAAAAATCTACAGTTTTATATAGAGCCATAGCTGAATGGAACTCTTAACCAATCCATATTTCTCAGGCAAAAAAGAAATCCACCTTCAAGAAAAAAATAAAAGAACATCTAACGCGATAGACCATATGACTGGACAGGAAATAGAAACATCAACTGAATGTTAAATGTGTTTCCTGTCAGGTATTTTAATTGTCTGTATTGTATACTTGCTGAATGTTTGTGAAGTCTTGATTTGTGGTTGTTTGTAATGTCTTGTTAATTGGTGTTGGACCACAGGAAGATTAGCTAGCATTATGGCGTTAGCTAATGGGGATCCTAATAAAAATACATGATCGAGGGATTCTACCACACTGTAGAATCCCTCGATGATGTAGATTAATGCTTTCCAAAGGCACTGTACATTAGGGTGAGAAAGATTTTCAACATTTCTATGTGGATTTTTAATACAGTTTCAACGTATTTATAATTAATCATAGTTCTGATGATTATGTTGAAATTAGATTGATGTAACAACTTGTTAGTAAGGTTAAGTCAATGTATTTATGTTGAAGTTTTACCCTAATTTCAATGTTTACAATGCTGGTTGAAATGAGAAGAAAACAGTACTGATTGGTGACCTTTTTCAAATCCAATGTATTTCCCACATTGATTCCACTCCCCAATACGTTGACCAGTTACGTTGAAACAATGTTGATTTAAACAGTGAGGGTCTGTCTGTCTGTCTGTCTGTCTGTCTGTCTGTCTGCCTGCCTGTCTGCCTGCCTGCCTGCCTGCCTGCCTGCCTGCCTGTGAGTCTGTCTGTGAGTCTGTCTGTGTGTCTGATGGAGGCTGAGCTTATAGAGACTGTTTATCCCCTGTCTGTCTGGCTGATGGACCCTTTCTGTTCGCTTGCGTAGGTGTGTGTGTGTGTGTGCACGTGCGTGCATGCATCTCTCTTTGTGTGCACACTTGTGTGTATGTGTGTGTTTGCGCCTGAGTGTGTGTGACTGCAGGGGTAGAATGATGTACTGGCTAAATGAGCTGCTTTATCAGGGGGGCGGCTGCTGTCTGGGGCTTATGTCATCAATATCCTCTTATATAAACGTCAGCTGTGCCATTTTATTCAGACCTATTTCCCACACTACTGATTACATTAGCTGCTCCCTCATTCTCCTACTCTCCATCCCTCACTCTCTTGCTCTCTCTTGCTCCCTATCTTACCAACCCTCACTCTCTATCTCCCTCCTCCCCGATCTAATCCTTTATACACTCTCTGTCCCCCATAACCTCCCACACGTTCTATATATCATTCTGAGAGAGAGAGAGAGAGAGAGAGAGAGAGAGAGAGAGAGAGAGAGAGAGAGAGAGAGAGAGAGAGAGAGAGAGAGAGAGAGAGAGAGAGAGAGAGAGAGAGAGAGAGACAGACAGGAGGGATAAAGAGCTACCGTCCCCCTTATGTCAGGTTTGCGAAACCCATTTGTTCTCCACTGTACGGTAAGTGGCTCAGGGAGACACTGTGTGTGTGTGTGTGTGTGTTTGCAGCAGGGAGACTTATGGCCAGATGGATGCTGCTGTAAAGCTCAAGGCCTTTCTGCTTCCTGGGGAGTGGATATTGTGTTGGCCAAGTGATTCATTACCAGGAGTTCAAGTGTGGAGGAGCCTGAGTGGGAGTCGGGCTGATTTAAAGAGAAATGTCAGCCTCAAAAGGACCATTAACACCTCACACACACTAGACCACACACAACCCAGTGCAGTGTGTGTGAAACATACCATATTCAGGAATACAATTGATTTAAATCACTTTTTCTGTACTCTACAGTCAATTAAGTTTGTGCTGTTTGTAGTAGGAACAAAAGCCTTCCAAATCACTATACCCATTGATTTTATACTGTGTTGTCTGAAAGTGATGTATTAGGTCGGTAGTGTTATGTGTGTGTGTGTGCGTGTGGGTGTGTGCGTGCGTACGTGTCTCAACAACGAACAACCGCTTCATCTTTGATAGGCCACTGGAATGATTAAAGTGACATTGAACGTTGACCTTTTTAGTCCAATCAGACTGTGCTAGAAGGTTACGACACTCCAAGTCTCTTTTAGCTTCAGATTTTATCTTCTTTTCTTTTCATTGATCTGACGAGAGGAGTCGAACACTGGATCAATGGGAGAGAGATGTGACATTTAAACCCTGGGTGATACACTACACCTTGGCTAGAGAGTGAAATAGTCAGTCCCATTAAGATGAAAAAGGTCCTATAGTTTCACTGCAGCATCATTGTATGTGGATTGGGCTCAAACCTTTGTAATGTAAATTGAATTTAAAGTTCTGTGAGTGTGAAATGGCCATTCTATAAAACCTGCATTTCGACTGAAATGCTTTCGTCGTCAGATAAGGGTAAATAGATCAATAAATAAGTCACATTCTGATTGGTGGGATATTGTATTCATGGGCTTTTCCCTTAATGAAGCTGTCAGTGTGACAGACATGTGGGGTCACATTGTCCCCGCCCAGCCCTCACCCCACACATTCACACTCATTCAGCCAGAACTAACCTAGTTGCATAGACCTAATGCAAGAGGACACACCCAGTGCAAAATGGCCAATTTAGGGTTCCATAGACTCCTTCATCTGAGTGCTACTCCATCTCCAAAATAAGATACGTTTGGTTGATGCTGTTGTCACATACACACACACGTGTGACACATGTGACACAAATATTATGTTTGTCTATTCCACCGGGCTGGTGTGATAGGATAGTGGTCCTTTGGTAGAGTCGGTAGAGCATGGCCCTTGTAATGCCAGGGTAGTGGGTTTGTTTCCCGCGACCACCCGTATGTGAAATGTATGCACGCATGACTGGAAGGCACTTTGGATAAAATAACACTGAACAAAAATATCAATGCAACGATTTTACGGAGTTACAGTTTGTGTAAGGGAGTCAGTCAATTTAAATAAATAAATTAGGCCCTAATCTATGGATTTCACGTGACGGAACACAGATATGCATCTGTTGGTCACAGATACTTAAAAAAAAAAAGTAGGAGCGTGTACCAGAAACCAGCGTGACCACCATTTGCCTCATACAGCGAGACACATCTCCTTCACATAGAGTTGATCAGGCTTTTGATTGTGGCCTATGGGATGTTGTCCCACTCCTCTTCAATGGCTGTGCGAAGTTGCTGGATATTGGCGGGAACTTGAAAATGCTGTTGTACACGTCTATCCAGAGCATCCCAAACATGCTCAATGGATGACATGTCTGGTGAGTATGCAGGCCATGGAAGAACTAGGTCAGAACCAGCTACCAGGAATTGGGTACAAATCCTTGCGACATGGGGCTGTGCATTATCATGCTGAAACATGAGGTGATGGCATCGGATGAATAGCATGACAATGGGCCTCAGGATCTCATCGCGATATCTCTGTTCATTCTAATTTCCATCAATATAATGCAATTGTCTTCATTGTCTGTAGCTTATGCCGGCTCATACCACAACCACACCTACACCATGAGGCACTCTGTTCACAAATTTGACATCAGTAAACCCCTCACCCACATGACGCCATACACGTTGTCTGCCATCTGCCCGGTACAGTTGAAAGTGGAATTCATCCATGAAGAGCACACTTCTCCAGCATGCCAATGGCCATTGAAGGTGAGAATTTTCCCACTGAAGTCGGTTTCAATGCCGAACTGCAGTCATGTCAAGACCCTGGTGATGACGAACCTACAGTTTCATCAGCTGTCTGGGGGGCTGGTCTCAGAAGATCCCGTGGATAAAGAAGCCAGATGTGGAGGTCCTGGGCTGGCTTGATTACACATGCTCTGTGGTTGTGAGGCCGGTTGGACGCACTACCAAATTCTCTAAAACGACGTTGGTAGAGAAATGAACATTCAATTCTCTGGCAACAGCTCTGGTGGACATTCCTCCAGTCAGCATGCCAATTGCACACTCCCTCAAAACTTGTGAAATGTGTGACATTGTGTCCCCAGCACAAGGTGCACCTGTGTAATGATCATGCTGTTTAATCAGCTTCTTGATATGACACATCTGTCAGTTGGACGGCAAAATAAAAATCTTATCTTGGCAAAGGAAAAATGGTCACTAACAGGGATGTAAACAAATATGTGCACAAAATAGAGAGAAATTAAAAAAAAAAAATTTTTTTTTTATTTCAGCTCATGAAACATGGGACCAACATTTTATATGTTGCTTTCATATTTTTGTTCATGATATTATTAGATTATTGAATGAGCTAATCAGAGCCTTATCGGCTGATATTCCTGTCAGACAGCAGTGATCATTTGAGTCTGTTTGGATTAAAGAGGTATTTTTTGGTCTGTATGCTGCTAAACCCCTTCCCTTAAATTGAACATTGATTTTCTTCTAGAGCTCCTCTCGTTGATAAATGGCACATTACAAAAGTGCTCCAACATTAATTTAAAAAATATTACTCAACAACCACCATATTTTGGAAAAATGTTCTCAGACTTAATTTAAAAAATATATATATTTTAATGTTTTTTTTTGTTATGTCTTTGCCTAAGAACGGGTAGTTAACTATGCAGCCTTGGACTTGACACCATATTGATCACAACAGGGTAAACAACAATGACATTCATGATTACGTTAGCTGAAATATGGAGAGAGGAATTCTAACCCAACATTTACCCTCACAGGTGTGACACAGGTGTGAATCAACCTCCCACAACGGAGAGGGAGAAAAGTGGCGAAGAGAAGGAATTAACAGAAAAGACGAGGTAAGCAAATAGATGAAAGACGGGGAAGAGAAAGACATGAACAGAGGAGAAGAAAGAAAATAAGTAAGGACAGAGAGGAAAGAAGAGGAGAGAATAGGATAAGAGTGAAGAGGGTTGGCGGTAGCCTCAAGGTTACAGAGGTGGGCTGGTAACCAGAGGGTTGGCGGTAGCCTCAAGGTTACAGAGGTGGGCTGGTAACCAGAGGGTTGGCGGTAGCCTCAAGGTTACAGAGGTGGGCTGGTAACCAGAGGGTTGGCGGTTTCAATCCCCAAATCCGACTGGGTGGAAATTTGTTGGGAGTGAGCTGACAACCTGAGGGTTACTGGCTTTAATATCTGTTTACCCCTAACTGCTCCCAGCCTGTAATGTTTGTGTGTTGTGTGTCATGGGTACTGTGACAGCAAAAAAATATATAATATCTGTGCAAATAGACCAATAAAGCAAGTATATTGTAAGAGAATAGACACAGTAGAACTATGCAGATAGTTGTGAGAGAATGTTATGGTAATTTTACTATTCAATAAAGTGGCTTATATTTAAAGATGAGTGGCAGCAACATCTGCTGTGTGTGTGTCTTACCAGCGAGCCACACATCTTCCCCTCTGTCTCTTATTCACAGTCTTTTACTCTTTCTTTCTCATCTGACACTTTACTCTCTCTCATGTCTTTCTCTCCACACAGATGTTGTCAATTTATTCCCTCGCTCCTTTTCTCTTTCTCTGCACATTGATGGTCTCACTCCCACCTCTCTCTCTCTCTCATCGTTGTCTCTCCCTCCATTAACACTCTCTCCTCTCTCTAATTGTAACCTGGCATCACACATCTTAACACCGGTTGTTGCCAAGTGTCAGTCAGAGCTTTGCTGTGTCCTCAGAGTTGAATCAACTGACTCACACCATGGTACAATCAGACGTTGACTTGATTTCATTATCATTAACCCTTTGTGGTTTCGCCCATAGTTAGAGATCGCACTGTTCAGTGGAGCGTAAGACACTGAACCAAACAGCTGGGGACGAGAAAGGGGAAATCACTCACTGAGTATATCACATTAGTGACATCACTCACTATTAATGAGTACATCACATTGTTGTCATCACTCATCTGTAATGAATATATCACATTAGTCACAGCTTCCACACTGTGGTGGGAGGGTCTTTCTGTTGGAGCGTGGCCTAACATATGACTTGATCTTCCTTCTGGGCTCTTATTGGCTCGAGAGAGAGAGGGAACATAATGACTGGAGAAGATCTGAGTGTGTTTTCAGCGAGGCAGTCAGGTTTGAACTCTCAACATGAGAACCCGTACTCTAGACTCAGCCGCCCCATAACCAACCCCCTCTTCTTCAGCTCACACCTGTGTGTGACAGAAAAGCTTACAGAGATGACACACACATACACACACACACACACAACTTGACAGCTGCCATCCATCATAAGAAGCACTTTCCCCTTGTGTTCCTCAAGGTGCACCTGTCCTGCTTTCTACTTTTAGCAACTCACAGGTGAACACATCTATCTGGGCTCTTATCCTTCCCTTTCAGGTCCCTCACATCTAAGCACTGACCCACCCTCAACCCTGTAATCCCTATCTCTCTCTCTCTCTCTCTCTCTCTCTCTCTCTCTCTCTCTCTCTCTCTCTCTCTCTCTCTCTCTCTCTCTCTCTCTCTCTCTCTCTCTCTCTCTCTCCTCTCTCTCTCTTCTCTCTCTCTCTCTCTCTCTCCTCTCTCTCTCTCTCTCTCTCTCTCTCTCTCTCTCTCTCTCTCTCTCTCTCTCTCTCTCTCTCTCTCTTCTCTTCTCTCTCTCTCTCTCTCCTCTCTCTCTCTCTCTCTCTCTCTCTCTCTCTCTCTCTCTCTCTCTCTCTCTCTCTCTCTCTCTCTCTCTCTCTCTCTCTCTCTCTCTCTCTCTCTCTCTCTCTCTCTCTCTCAGGGCTGCTGTCAGAGTCCGAGGGTAGTCTGTAGCCAGCTGTCTGAGTGTGTGGGAGGGGTGGTTCAAATATGAAGACATTTCAGAGGTTCCAACATTGGTGTCCTTATACATAGCTACGGCCCTGCATGTACTTTTTTTTAAAGAAAGTTGAAGCTCATTTTCTGCATTTCTATATAATAAAACAATTCTAAAATGTTATTTGGAGAAGAGCAAAAACAAGCAAATACAACCCCAGCCACGGTCACATTGGTTGCTGTAGCTTCATTCACCTCAGTCGATCTACAAACACATAGCCTATACAATTAGCCTCTACACATGAGCTAACGTGAACTCAGCACCAGGATAAAAAAGTATAATTGTCTACATACAGAGGGATCTGTTTACAGAAAAATTATTTTATTAACAAAAGATAAACAAATAAGTTCGCTTTGCAGAACAATTGTTTTCTGCAGTTTTACAGCAAATGTTCTGCAATTCCACACATTTTGCCATGGGGTGGGAAGAAATATTTGTACTTTTAAAGCTAATATCCTGCAATTCTACAGATTTTGCCATTACTTTTTATACCATTTTAATATGATATTTGAGTGAGAATGAGTAACAAAATCATGGGGGCTCTTCCCTTATCTACACTGAAATAATATAATTTCAGTAGTCCTCTGTTATGATTCATTTTTTTCTATCTTGCATAGCTCATTAGTACACCCTTGTGGTTGAATATATATGTATATATTGTAGGTCCTAGGATACAACAAGGAATAATGTGGAACAAATAAATACCATCAAAGGACACCTTAAAACGTACAATAATGAACACCCTGTCAAACAGCTGTGAAAACCAACCTGTCAATTTTTGATGATATGTTTTGGTACACTTGTATCATTAACTTATTTTCACACCAAATAATTGTACACTAAAATACTGAATTCTGGTGTGTAATTTTGAGGAGGTGGTTGCTGTGTGGGTGGGAGGTTCTGCCTGTCACTTGTTCTCAACAGGCAGCCAGTCTCGGAAGGGGGACTTGATGAGGCAAAGTCCAGGCACTGTTACTCTCTTTGTTCTGCGTATTTGCAGTGCTAGTTAATCTGTGTATCTCACATAGTATGTGCCCAGTGTGATAGAGAATGAAAACGTTCTTAGCAGATAATGACAACAACAGTAGCTGTAGATGATGTAATGAAAAGTTGGAGGGTTGTTGGTAATGGAGGACATCAGGTGGATCCACGTCTGGGTGTTGGGCAGAACCCCCTAGGTCCTGGGGAACAGGAGCAGAGTTAAAGATAACAGGGTAGGAGACCGAGACGTAAACACACAGGTTACACTTTACTGTGAGAAAATTTGATGGACTAGTGCAGTGTTATAAATGGGAGATATGTACTTTTCAACACTTTTGGAAGGTATCGCCTACCTCAAGCTGGTCCCCCTCTGACTCAGAGCACAGAGAATAAGACTGATACAAACTCAACTGGCTCTGGTGGATGGAATACCTCCTGGGGAGCTCGGACAGTCGATGGGCCATGTTCAGTCTCACCTTGATTGATAACAGGAATAAATGCAATTATATTACAAATACATTTCTTACATATCTCTTGGAGGGCCAGAAATTAAATTAACATTTGGACAATAATATGTACCTGGTCAAAAACCTCCACAGCCTCAGTCCGTGCCTGGAGGTGGTTCTCGAAGGCGTTCTGATCTGGTTCGACAACTTCCACCACATCAGGTGGGGTTTCAGTGATCTGAAGGTGCGTTATACAAAAAATAGCAATAGATAAACAACAACACCAAGTCAATCATGGGTGAAACTTGGGTTGAAGATGTCCATCATCGCCTTGGAGGTGGCCTCGCCAGTCTTGTCCTTGATGGGTATCACCCAAAACTACAATCCATTTTTGGTTCCAAGCAACCTTTTTAATCGGTTACAGAAGGGAATTTAGAGTTAAGCGCGTACTCCTCATTTACTGACCTTAATGGGTATTGCCTCCACATTCTTGGTAAAGTGATTGGTCGCCGTCAGACACCAGCTGTTGCCATTTCCTGGATTTCGTGAAGGGTCCGATGAGGTCCACCCATAACATTTAAAGTGTTAGAGAGAAGACTACTTTATTCTTACCCGTATCTGTGTCATACATTATGCAGATTTTCATATTTGTAAGGATACTGAGGCACATACACACATTCTATAATACTGAACTCTGCTGTGGTCAAATAAAGAAACCATTACAAAACAACTTATCAGGGCAAAATTTGAATTGGGACGCTTACCGATCATACGCCAGGGTGAAACAACTTTGATGGGCTTCAACTCTGGCGCCACAGTCTTCACCCTCTCAAACTTCTGGCAGGCTAGACCGGTACTGACCTTTAAGCACAAAGTGACAATTTGAAACATTGCGTGCTCTCTGATGACATTAATTGAAGTCATAATAATTTCAGATAATTTCAGAGAATGTGATTGATAAACAAAGGGTTATTTCACTTGCCCAGCTGTCCACCTCCTTGGCAATTCCCCGTCAGAAGAAGCATAGTGTCACGTTCCTGACCGGTTTTCTGTTATTTTGTACGTGTTTGACGGTCAGGGCGTGAGTTTGGGTGTGTAGTCTATGTTATGTGTTTCTATGTTGGTATAGGGTGACCTGATATGGCTCTCAATTAGAGGCAGGTGGTTTTCATTTCCTCTGATTGAGAGCCATATTAAGGTAGGTGTTTTCACACTGTTTGTTTGTGGGTGGTTGTCTCCTGTGTCTGTGTCTGTCACGCCACACGGGACGGTTTCGGTATCGTTCGTTCGTTCGTTCGTTCGTTCGTTCGTTCGTTCGTTTTGTATGTAGTCTGTTTCCTGTTCATGCGTTCTTCACGTTATATGTAAGTTTGTGTCCAGGTCTGTCTACATTGTTTATTTGTTTTGTAGTTTATCAAGTGTATTTCGTTTCGTCTTCGTCTTGTTTAATAAATCATTATGTCTAACTACCACGCTGCATTTTGGTCGAATCCCTGCTCCTCCTCTTCAGAGGAAGAGGAAATCCGTTACACATAGGTTGATTTTGGCAATCATGTGCTTCACTCCGAAATGGCCAGCATGCATCTCAGTCAGCACGGCCTCCTTCTCCTCCTTAGTAAAAATCAACCTCCTGTGTGGCTGGCCATCCTTCGACTGTATGTACATATGATTGCCTAACAAGTTGGAAGAGAAGAGTTGCTGAAATACTGAAGTCTAAGTACATTTGCACTGCTGTATTTCTCTCTCTGTTTCTCTCTCTCCCTGTCTGTCTTCCACTCTCTTCCCACCTCTCTCTCCCTCTCCCTCTCTCACTTTCATCCTTTCTTTCTCACTTTCTTCCTCTCTCTCCCCCCTCCCTCTCTTAGTCTGTCTAGCGAAGACACCTAGTTAAGGGCATTTGGAATTACCATAATTGCTTACACCTATCCATTTGATTGATCAGGATTAATGTATAGCTAGATACCTCTATATGACAGACATATAACTATATCAGTGGAGGCTGCTGAGGGGAGGACGGCTCATAATAATGGCTGGAATGGAGTCATTGGAATGGTATCAAGCACATGGAAACCACGTGTTCGATAGCATTCCATTTACTCCATTCCAGACATTATTATGAGCCATCCTCCCTTCAGCAGCCTCCACTAAACTATATGTGTAGCTAGCAACATGTAGATGACCAACTAACGTTAGCTAGATGGAAAATGGTTGTTGAAAAATGGTCGTACATAGCTAAATCCGTCCAGTTATCTAATAGAAGTTAACTGCTTAATGTTACCCTGAATCGTAAATTTCTCTGAATGTTGCGCCGCTTGTCGAGATCAGTGGTGCCTTCATAGTACTTCGCCTGGTTGGACAGATAAAATAAATTCTCCTCGAGCGATGCCATTGAGGTGCAAGCTATATACAAAAAGAAAGCTACAATAACAGTTACAGTAGCTAGCTAACGTTAGCTAAATAAAACTGTCTGGCAGCCAGCTACTGTAGCTGGCCGGCTGACAAGGCAGGCTGATAAGTACAGTAGCGATCAACATCAATCTAAAAACAGCTTAAATTATTTATTCCTATTTAACAATATGTTCTTATATAAAGACAAATATATGGTAAACAAATAGTGTTCTCTTTCCAGTCTTCTGAAGAAGCAGGTAGTCAGCAGGTTGTCACCGTCAAAAATACACTTTTGGGCTGTGGGACACTATTTGGCATGACAGGCTCCCTTCAGGTCAGGGCCCATGGGCCTGTATTTCGGCCATGATTAGTACACATTTAGATAGTTGGCTTGAATAATTTAGCAATCTAAAACATGTTTTAATGACATGGGATAATTGAGTGACTGTCAGTGAGTAACACATACAGTAACAAAATGAAAACTGCTGATGCAACACCAATTTTTAAAATTGCACCCTGTGTATTCTACTATTCTAACTCTCAACTGGAACTTGAGACCCCAACTGAGTTGCAAAAATATACACTACCGTTCAAAAGTTTGGGGTCACTTAGAAATGTCCTTGTTTTAGAAAGAAAAGCACACAAAAAATCAATTAAAATAACATAATTGATCAGAAATACAGTGTACACATTGTTAATGTTGTAAATGACTATTGTAGCTGGGAACTGCAATTTTTTTATGGAATATCTAAATATGCGTACAGAGGCCCATTATCAGCAACCATCACTCCTGTGTTCCAATGGCACGTTGTGTTAGCTAATCCAAGTTTATCATTTTAAAAGGCTAATTGATCATTAGAAAACCCTTTTTCAATTATGTTAGCACAGCTAAAACTGTTGTTCTGATTAAAGAAGCAATAAAACTGCCCTTCTTTAGACTAGTTGAGTATCTGGAGCATCAGCGTTTGTGGGTTTGGTTACAGGCTCAAAATGGCCCAAAACAAAGAACTTTCTTCTGATACTTGTCAGTATATTGAAATGAAGATCTTGTAGAACACTGTGTTCTACTCCCTTCAAAGAACAGTGCAAACTGGCCCTAACCAGAATAGAAAGAGGAGTGGGAGACCCCGGTGCACAACTGAGCAAGAGGAAAAGTACATTAGATTGTCTAGTTTGAGAAACAGACGCCTCACAAGTTCTCAACTGGCAGCTTCATTAAATAATACCCTCAAAACACCACTCTCAACGTCAACAGTGAAGAGGCGACTCCAGGATGCTGGCCTTCTAGGCAGAGTTGCAAAGAAAAAGCCATATCTCAGACTGGCCAATAAAAGATTAAGATGGGCAAAAGAACACAGACACTGGACAGAGGAAGATTGGGAAAAAAGTGTTATTGACAGACGAATCTAAGTTTGAAATGTGTTCGGATGACAAAGAAGAACATTCGTGAGACGCAGAAAAAATGAAAAGATTCTGGAGGAGTGCCTGACTCCATCTGTCAAGCATGGTGGAGGCAATGTGATGGTCTGAGGGTGCATTGGTGGTCGTAAAGTGGGAGATGTGTACAGGGTAAAATGGATCTTGGAAGAAGGAAGGCTATCACTCCATTTTGCAACGCCATGCCATACCCTGTGGACAGCGTTTAATTGGAGCCGATTTCTTCCTACAACAGGACAATGACCCAAAGCGCAGCTCCAAACTATGCAAGAACTATTTAGGGAAGAAGCAGTCAATTGGTATTCTGTCTATAATGGCGTGGCCAGCACAGTCACCAGATCTCAACCCTATTGAGCTGTTGTGGGAGCAGCTTGGCCGTATGGTACGTAAGAAGTGCCCATCAAGCCACTCCAATTTGTGGGAGGTGCTTCAGGAAGCATGGGGTGAAATCTATTCAGATTACCTCAACAAATTGTCAACTAGAATGCCAAAGGCCTGCAAGGCTGTAATTACTGAAAATGGAGGATTCTTTGACGAAAGCAAAGTTTGAAGGACACAATTATTATTTCAATTAAAAATCATAATTTATAACCTTGTCAACGTCTTGATGATATTTCCTATTCATTTTGCAACTAATTTCATCTATTTTTTCATGGAAAATAAGGACATTTCTAAGTGATTCCAAACTTTTGAACAGTAGTGTATATATGTAAATGTCCTACATGTCCTACATGTTTTCATTCAGACAATATATTATACAGTATTATATAGGCCTATATACAGCGCCAGTCAAAAGTTTGGACACACCTATTAATTCAAGGGTTT
Organism: Salvelinus fontinalis; assembly: GCF_029448725.1. NCBI lineage: Eukaryota > Metazoa > Chordata > Actinopteri > Salmoniformes > Salmonidae > Salvelinus > Salvelinus fontinalis. Next base: position 27,649,885 of record NC_074665.1, read on the forward strand.
TTCTTATTTGTACTTTTTTCTACATTGTAGAATAATAGTGAAGACATCAAAACTATGAAACAACACATATGGAATCATGTAGTAACTAAAAAGTGTTAAACCAATCGCAATATATTTTAGATTGTAACGTCCTGACCAGAGTTCTTATGTGTTTTGCTTGTTTAGTGTTGGTCAGGACGTGAGCTGGGTGGAAATTCTATGTTGTGTGTCTAGTTCGTCTGTTTCTGTGTTCAGCCTAATATGGTTCTCAATCAGAGACAGCTGTCAATCGTTGTCCCTGATTGAGAATCATATATAGGTGGCTTGTTTTGTGTTGGGGATTGTGGGTGGTTGTTTCCTGTCTCTGTGTTTGTATTATGCACCAGATAGGACTGTTTCGGTTTGCCACATTTTGTTATTTTGTTCGTTGTAAGTGTTCACTGTTTTTGTTGAATTAAACATGTTGAGCACTGGCTACGCTGCGTGTTGGTCCGATCCTTGTTTCACCCTCTCTTATAGTGAAGAGAGGGAAGGCTGCCGTTACAGAACCACCCACAACTCGGACCAAGCAGCGTAGCAACAGGCAGCAGCGGCAGCAGCAGCAGCAGCGGGACCAGGAGAAATGGACTTGGGAGGACGTATTGGACGGAAAGGTTTGCTACACATGGGAGGAGATCCTGGCTGGTAAGGATCGCCTTCCATGGGAACAGGTGGAGGCAGCTAGGAGAGCGAAAGCAGCTGAGAAGGGGAACCGGTGTTATGAGGGAACACGGCTGGCCAGGAAGCCCGAGAAGAAATCCCCAAAATTTCTTGGGGGGGGGGCTAAAGGGTAGTGTGGCGAAGGTAGGTAGGAAACCTGCGCCCACTTCCCATGCTTACCGTGGAGAGCGGGAGTACGGGCAGACACCGTGTTATGCGGAAGAGCGCACGGTGTCTCCTGTACGTGTGCATAGCCCGGTGCGGGTTATTCCACCTCCCCGCACTGGGCGGGCTAGATTGAGCATTGAGCCAAGTGCCATGAAGCCGGCTCAACATATCTGGCCTCCAGTCCTGAGCTGCCCTCCAGTCCTGAGCTGCCCTCCAGTCCTGAGCTGCCCTCCAGTCATGAGCTGCCTCTCTGTCCTGAGCTGCCTCTCTGTCCTGAGCTACCTCCTAAATCATGTGGGGGCCTTGGGGAGGATTCTTAGGCCAAGGTCGTGGGCGAGGGTCGCCACTCAAATGACGCTAAGGAGGGGGACAAAGACAGTGGTGGAGTGGTGTCCTCGTCCACCGCCGGAGCCGCCACTGCGGACAGATGCCCACCCAGACCCTCCCCTTGAGTTTTAGGGGTGCGTTCGGAGTCCGCACCTCAGGGGGGGGGGGTAGTACTGTAACGTCCTGACCAGAGTTCTTATGTGTTTTGCTTGTTTAGTGTTGGTCAGGACGTGAGCTGGGTGGAAATTCTATGTTGTGTGTCTAGTTCGTCTGTTTCTGTGTTCAGCCTAATATGGTTCTCAATCAGAGACAGCTGTCAATCGTTGTCCCTGATTGAGAATCATATATAGGTGGCTTGTTTTGTGTTGGGGATTGTGGGTGGTTGTTTCCTGTCTCTGTGTTTGTATTCTGCACCAGATAGGACTGTTTCGGTTTGCCACATTTTGTTCGTTGTAAGTGTTCACTGTTTTTGTTGAATTAAACATGTTGAGACCTGGCTACGCTGCGTGATGGTCCGATCCCTGTTTCACCCTCTCTTATAGTGAAGAGAGGGAAGGCTGCCGTTACATAGATTCTTTGAAGTAGCCACCATTTGCCTTGATGACAGCTTTGTACACTCTTCGCATTTTCTCAACCAGCTTCATGAGGAATTCTTTTCCAACAGTCTTGAAAGACTTCCCACATATGTTGAGCACTTGTTAGCTCAACATATGTGGATTGAGTTGAGGTCGGGTGATTGTGGAGGCCATGTCATCTGATGCAGCACATCATCACTCTCCTTGGTCAAATATCCTTACACAGCCAAGAGTTGTCTTTTGGGTCATTGTACTGTTGAAAAACAAATGATAGGGCCACTTAGCACAAATCAGGGATGGGATGGCGTATCGCTTGCGAATGCTGTGGTAGCCATGCTGGTTATGTGTGCCTTGAATTCTAAATAAATCACTGACAGTCTCAACAGCTAAGCACCCCCACACCATCACACCTCCTCCATGCTTGACGGTGGGAACCACACATGCAGAGATCATCCGTTCACTTACTCTGCGTCTCACAAAGATACGGCAGTTGGAAAGTAAAATCTCAAATTTGGACTCATCAGACCAAAGGACAGATTTCCACCGGTCTAATGTCCATTGCTCGTGTTTCTTGGCTCAAGCAAGTCTCTTCTTATTGGTGAACTTTAGTAGTGGTTTCTTTGCAGCAATTTGACCATGAAGGCCTGATTCACGTAGTCTCCTCTGAACAGTTGATGTTGAGATGTGTCTGTTACTTGAACTTCGTAAAGCATTTATTTGGCCGACAATCTGAGGTGCAGTTAACTCTAATGAACTTATCCTCTGCAGCAGAGGTAACTCTGGGTCTTCCTTTCCTGTGGTGGTCCTCATGAGAGCCTGTTTCATCATAGCGCTTGATGGTTTTTGCAACTTCACTTGAAGAAACTTTCAAAGTTCTTGAAATTTTCCAGATTGACTGACCTTCATGTCTTAAAGTAATGATGGACTGTCGTTTCTCTTTGCTTATTTGCACTGTTCTTGCCGTGATATGGACTTGGTCTTTTACCAAATTGGGCTATCTTCTGTATACCACCACTATCTTGTCAAAACACAACTGATTGGCTCAAACACATTAAGGAGGAAATAAATTCCACAAATTAACTTTTAACAAGGCACACCTGTTAATTGAAATGCATTCCAGGTGACTACCTAATGAAGCTGGTTGAGAGAATGCCAAGAGTGTGCAAAGATGTCATCAAGACGAAGGGTGGCTACTCTCAAATATAAAATATATTTTGATTTGTTTAACACTTTATTGGTTTCTACATGATTCCATACGTGCTTTTCATAGTTCTGATGTCTTCACTATTATTCTACAATGTAGAAAATAGTACACGAAAAGAAAAACCCTTGAATGAGTAGGTGTGTTCAAACTTTTGACTTGTACTGTATATATTTTTTTCAAATTCTAATAATTTTTTCTAATGTATTTGTAGCTCATACGTAGCTGTGGTCCTGCATGTACTCTGTGATTTATAGAAAAGTGTCACTTGCCACATCGTCAGTGACAATTTGCTTCTTGAAAGTCCAATATCTTGAAAACTTGACTGCTCCGATATGCAAACTGTATCAACAGTGAACTGATGAAAAAAATACCAAAAACATTTTTATTTTAATAGGCACTTACAATAGCCCTTTTATAAATGTAACCTTTCCCAATGATGCAGATGTAACGGCATTCCTCCTCCTCTTCATCTGAAGAGGAGGAGTATTGAGGGAACCAAGGCGCAGCGTAGTGAAATGACATATTTTATTAACGAAAACACGAACTTGACTAAACTAACAAAAACAACAAACGGTGTAGACAGACCTAAACGACGAACTTACATAAAACAAGAAGAACGCACGAATAGGAAACATAGACTACACAAACCGAACAAACCGTAAACAGTCCCGCGTGGTGTACAGACACAGACACGGAAGACAATCACCCACCACGAACACTGTGACAACGCCTACCTAAATATGACTCTTAATTAGAGGAACGCCAAACACCTGCCTCTAATTAAGAGCCATACCAGGCAACCCAAAACCAACACAGAAACAGAAAACATAGAATGCCCACCCAACCTCACGTCCTGACCAACTAACACACATAACAAACTAACATAAATAGGTCAGGAACGTGACATAACCCCCCCCATAAGGTGCGAACTCCGGGCGCACCAGCACAAAGTCTAGGGGAGGGTCTGGGTGGGCATCTGACCACGGTGGTGGCTCAGGCTCCGGGCGAGGTCCCCACCCCACCATAGACAATCCCAGCCTCCATCTACCCCTGAAAATGTCCACCCATATCTTACCCCCACAAAATCCTCTTTGTAACATCCATGACAGGGACAGCACCGGGACAGAGGGATAAATCAAGACAGAGGGATAGCACCAGACAGAGGGATAGATCAGTATAAAGAGGTAGATCAAGATAGAGAGGGAGATCATGATAGAGGGGCAACTCCGGACTGAAAGGCAGCTCCGGACAGAGAGACAGCTCTGGACTGAGGGGCAGTTCTGGGTATATAGCCGTTTCTGGCTGAAGGGCAGCTCATGGCTAACTGACGAAGCTGGACGCTCATGGCAGGCTGACGGCTCTCGACGCTCATGGCTGGCTGACGGCTCTCGACGCTCATGGCTGGCTGACGGCTCTCGACGCTCATGGCTGGCTGACGGCTCTCGACGCTCATGGCTGGCTGACGGCTCTCGACGCTCATGGCTGGCTGACGGCTCTCGACGCTCATGGCTGGCTGACGGCTCTCGACGCTCATGGCTGGCTGACGGCTCTCGACGCTCATGGCTGGCTGACGGCTCTCGACGCTCATGGCTGGCTGACGGCTCTCGACGCTCATGGCAGGCTGACGGCTCTGGACGCTCATGGCAGGCTGACGGCTCTGGACGCTCATGGCTCTCTGACGGCTCTGGCTGCTCATGGCTCGCTGGCGGCTCTGGCAGATCCTGTCTGGCTGGCGGCTCTGGCAGATCCTGTCTGGTTGGCGGCTCTGGCAGATCCTGTCTGGTTGGCGGCTCTGGCAGATCCTGTCTGGTTGGCGGCTCTGGCAGATCCTGTCTGACGGACGGCTCTGGCAGATCCTGTCTGACGGACGGCTCTGTAGGCTTATGGCAGACGGGCGGCTTTGCAGGCTCATGGCAGACGGGCGGCTTTGCAGGCTCATTGCAGACGGATGGCTCAGACGGCGCTGGGGAGACGGATGGCTCAGATGGCGCTGGGGAGACGGATGGCTCAGATGGCGCTGGGGAGACGGATGGCTCAGATGGCGCTGGGGAGACGGATGGCTCTGGCCGGATAAGGCGCACTGTAGACCTGGTGCGTGGTGCCGGAACTGGAGGCACCGGGCTAAGGACAAGCACCTTCATGCTAGTGCGGGGAGCAGGGACAGGGCACACTGGACTCTCAAAGCCCACTCTATACCTGGTGCGTGGTACCGGCACTGGTGGCACCGGGCTGAGGACAAGCACATCAGGATTAGTAGGGGGAGAAGAAACAGTGTGTACAGGGCTCTGGAGACGCACAGGAGGCTTAGTGCGTGGTGCCGGAACTGGAGGCACCGAACTGGATACACGCACTACAGGGAGAGTGCGTGGAGGAGGAACTGGGCTCAGGAGACGCACTGGTAGCCTAGTGCGTAGTGTAGGCACTGTAGGTACTAGGCTGGGGCGGGGAGGTGGCGCCGGAAATACCGGACCGTGCAGGCGTACTGGCTCTCTTGAGCATTGAGCCTGCCCAACCTTACCTGGTTGAATGCTCCCGGTTGCCCGACCAGTGCGGGGAGGTGGAATAACCCGCACCGGCCTATGTAGGCGAACCGGGGAAACCATGCATAAGGCAGGTGCCATGTATGCCGGCCCGAGGAGACGCACTGGAGACCAGACGCGTTGAGCCGGCCTCATGACACCTGGCTCAATACCCAATCTAGCCCTACCAGTGCGGGGAGGTGGAATAACCCGCACTGGGCTATGCACTCGTACAGGAGACACCGTGCGCTCTACTGCGTAACACAGCGCCAACCCGTACTCCCGCTCTCCACGGTAAGCCTGGGAAGTGGGCGCAGGTCTCCTACCTGCCCTTGGCCCACTACCTCTTAGGCCCACTACCTCTTAGCCCCCCCCCAAGAAATTTTTGGGTGTTACTCACGGGCTTTTTGGGCTTCCGTGCAAGACGCGTTCCCTCATAACTCCGGTTCCTCTCTCTCTTTTCCTCCACTCTCCGAGCTGCCTCCAGCTGTTCCCATGGACGGTTATTCACTTTAGCCCATGGTCCTTCTCCGTTAAATATTTGTTCCCAACTCCACAAGTCCTGTATACTTCCCTCTTCATCTGAAGAGGAGGAGTATTGAGGGAACCAAGGCGCAGCGTAGTGAAATTACATATTTTATTAACGAAAACACGAACTTGACTAAACTAACAAAAACAACAAACGGTGTAGACAGACCTAAACGAAGAACTTACATAAAACAAGAAGAACGCACGAATAGGAAACATAGACTACACAAACCGAACAAACCGTAAACAGTCCTGCGTGGTGTACAGACACAGACACGGAAGACAATCACCCACCACGAACACTGTGACAACGCCTACCTAAATATGACTCTTAATTAGAGGAACGCCAAACACCTGCCTCTAATTAAGAGCCATACCAGGCAACCCAAAACCAACACAGAAACAGAAAACATAGAATGCCCACCCAACCTCACGTCCTGACCAACTAACACACATAACAAACTAACATAAATAGGTCAGGAACGTGACAGCAGAGTAATGTTTTTAATAAAAAACGTGTTTTTATTACGTTGAACATTAGCTTTTTATGACAGAATGTTAAAATTAGGTTAAATAACGTTGTTGTTTTTTTAAAATCAAGTTTCACTACTCAAATACACCTAATGTCCTAATGTAAAAACGGGCTGTTCACTCTGCTACTGTCCGGCAAACCGTACCAGAGCATTCGCTTCTACCCCAGCCCGTAAGACTGCTAAATAGCCATAATTATCTGCATTGACCGTATCTTGCACTAACTGACTCTATATACTCACACACTCACTCACACACACTACGCCGACACTCTCATACAAAACCCCCACACATACACATACACATACAGTACACATACAGTACACATACATACACATACACATACACACTTTCACACTCATATGCTTCTGCTACTCTGTTCTTTATTCTTACTCTTATTATTATCTATCCTGATAGCCAGTCACTTTACCCTGCCTTCATGTAGACTAAATATCTACCTCAAATACCTCGTACCCCTGCACCTTGAACTGGTACTGGTACTCCCTGTATATAGCTCCATTCTTGTGTATTTTATTCCTCTTGTGTTAATATTTAAATGTTGTATTATTATTTATTTTTTTAAACTTTGCATCGTTGGGAAAGGCTCATAAGTAAGCATTTCACATACAAATCTACACACGCTGTATTTGGCGCATGTGACAAATATAACTGGATTTGATTTAATTTGATCAAATGACAATGCTCATAATTTCGTATGAACAACGAGTATTTTCTTAATAGTCAATCATGTGTTTATTTAATTGGATTATTCAGGCCTATGTTTGGTCATGGTAGGCCTGTAGATCCCTAAATTCTCTTCTCCCTGAATTCTCTTCTCTGAGTGGGTTTTAGAAAAAAGCCAATCAAATACTAAAGGCCTGAGTAGAATTTTCTCCTGATTACGAAATCAAGACCTACGTGAAAATGTGAGTGTTTCTACATTTCCGAGAGGGTATCTAATGAAGACATCACATTCATCCGCGCGGATGTGGGCGCAATGATGGAGTATGGAAAGGGCACGCGCGCGGGTGAGAGGGGAACCCTGAAAAGATCCAACATGGCCCGTGTAATCAAATCTCACGCGTGGGTAAACTACAAAATAAAACAGACACAAAACACTTCCAAACCCAGCAAATAAAGTGGGTAATAAAGTCATTATCCTCAACTATTCATTGTCAACTTTGATTGCAGACACCCTTGTCAATCAATCTTTACCATGGCCTACATTCTAAATCTTAAAGTGTGATAGGGCCTACAAGCTTCAGCACTATTATCACGTGCAGAAAAAATATTTGATGGACAGAAATCTGTGCGAGAAAGCAATCAGCCTCTGAAATGTCACGCGCTTGAGTCCAGTAAATTGCCCGAGGGCGTCAAGGATTGGACATGAAACAACTGACTGTTGGTGGCTGAAAATATTTAATCCTTTCTGACCATACTATTGTACTATTGGACAATTCACTCATACAAAGTGAAATATATAGTACATCGCACGAATACAAATTTCACTGCTTGTTTTTATCATGCATGGTTAATAGGCTATAGTCTACTGTCTTGGCTGCTGCATTTAATCACAGTAAAAAAAACAAGGCCCGCTGCGTTAATTGTGATAGGTGGAGGTACATGACGTCTAGTCTATACTTACAGTAGGCAAATATGTATATTTTAATTCATGCATTTCCGATGGAAGGCAGTGTAATATTGGAATGCAGCCAATGCATCAATGCCATCCACCACATAGGCCCTGCGCTCAACGTTTCTTTCCAAACATGCTTTCAACAATAATGTGAAGTTTTTATTGCTTTTTTTGAACATGTTGACGTGCTAACCATGATTTTAACGCTATACCGATTGTTTTAATACGTTATTATTATGCTAATTAATGCATACCATAAAGCTGGCGCTTTTATCCAAAGCGACTTATCATGCGTGCAGGCTATGTATGGGTTGCCCCAGGAATCGAACTCACCACAACCCTGGCGTTGCAAGCACCACGCCCTAACAAATGAGCCAAATAGGACTATTGAATTCCTATTATTAGCAAGGCCATATTTCAGAATTCACAAACAGGACAAATTATATAATAATATAACAAATAATCTAGGCCTATATTATTATTAATATTATTATTATCATTATTAATAATGCTAATAATAGTAGTAGTAGTAGAATAGACAGTGGTAGTAGTAGTAGTAGTATCAGTAGACCTATAACTTATAACCTATTCACATAGACACATTTTTTTAACCTTTATTTAACTAGGCAATCAGTTATTTACAATGACGGCCTACAATAACCTAGCAGCCTATAATTACAGGCCTTTAACAAACGCCTCGGGCACACTCTTCACTGGCCTGCACTGGTCTGCAGAGCCCTGTATAACAGATAGGTTACTATTAACAACTCTCTGGAATACAGAGAAATACAAGCTTAAATAATCTTGCTTAATAGGCATGTAGTCAACATAGAAGTGTTTAGTGGAGATTAGGCTAGCCTTACAATTATTTCATTAAGCCTAGTATAAATGTGAAATCATACTCTATGGTGAACCTGACACTATTTTTCCAAATAGTATAAGCCTACTGCAAATACTTTACCTATGAGACAGATCCATATTTGTACATCATGACAGCAAGGCAGTGAGGAGGTGAAATATTTCCCCCTGCGCGCTATGGAGGCTAGCCCTTTGCGCCTGAGTTATAGCGCAGAGGATATTGCACGGCTAAAGGGGATGATGATGTCTCTCTGCCCGGAAGTATTATCAGCCTGATCTACTGCTTGCACAATAGCCTTTATACAACATAGGGCATATCTACACTCACTTGCACGCACGAACCCAAAGGCAGGCTACTGCACACGTTTACGCACAGCCATAGCCATTGCACATGTCGACTTCCTATATCGAAAATTAGGTAACAAGTAAAAACTTATTTTTTTCTCTCGATAGGTTAACTTACATATCATAACTGCAAGCAAATTATCGTGCATTTTACAAAAGTTAATTCAATATGAACCATATTGAACGTAGGCCAATATTTTTTTCAGGCGTCCATTATGTGGTAGCCAAATAAGCTATCCTACCGAAAAATATTCTACAAAAAAAAAATATGTATTTTAATTGCTGATTTAAACGAAAGTCTGGAAGCATTAAGTATTCCAATTCGACTCCTCCCCCCGGCCATGCCCTCTAATTACCGCTGCTCAGCTCGTGCTAAATCCTGCACGGGACCATATATACCCAAAGAGTGACAGAGGGAGAGAAAGTGAGCGGGAGAACGAGTGGGGGAGAAAGAGATAAATTGTTAGTCGTGGCCAATTGCGGCTGTTTTTTTGGGCATCACTGTCCACTGGATGGTTTCATGTTGTGGCTCGTGCGTCACCCCGGAACCGTGGAAAGGAGAAGTGGGACTTTAACTGGGCTCAAAGTCTCCCTACCCTGCGGCAAAGCGACCAACATGCGGTTGCAGAAGCACCTGTGATCGGATTTCCCACAACTTTTAATTTAGTCATAATTATTTTGAAGTTTTAACCAGAGCACAAACAACTCTCCGAAGTGTCACCTGATAAGCTACTATGACCTCCAAAGAGCCCACGGTTATGGAGGACCGGAGACGCAGTGCGCTGAACCAGCTCCCGCCGCCGGCCAACTCCAGCAAGCCCCTGACGCCGTTCAGTATAGAGGACATCCTGAACAAGCCCTCCGTGAAGAGAAGTTACTCCAGCTGCGGTACGGCGCACATGCTCTCCTGCAGCGAGAAGCTGTCCTCTTCAGGTCACAGTCTGTGCAGCCGTGCCCTTTTCACCCAAATCTCCCCACTCTGCGCTCTGGAGGAGCTCGCCAGCAAAACCTTCAAAGGCCTCGAAGTCAGTGTTCTTCAAGCGGCAGAGGGTACGTCTGAACAGTCGCATCTTTGTTTAACCTATGCAGTTATTAGGTACAGACTGTGTAGCCTAGGGTGATTCAGCTTAAGGTCTACAAATGCACCTAACGAAATAGATCAGGTTAGGTCTCTATGTGCGTGTGCTTGCAGTGGGTCTGTGCACACACATTTCTTTCAGAATTTGAGTATTTAATTGAAGCACGATGCATGTTTTTGCATAACGAGCCATGCCAAAACGCTTACAACTGTGAAGGAATTTGAAAATACATGTGGGTATCGAATTGGTTATTTTTATGTGAACAAAAATATATTCAAGCTGAATAGTTCCACCATGTAAACACGAATATTAAGCGTATGCAAAATACTAATCCACATAATATTCATAACTAATGCAATATTTAGTTTAAGATTATTGTCATTAGACCTATTGTATCGCCTTATTATCGTCTGTTATTAATTAGCCTATACGTAGCCTAGCCTATTGGCGATATTGTTGTTATTGTTGGTGGTGGTTTTAGATGAGACATACATACACAGGCCTGTTATTAGTCTAGCGGTTATTTCTGTAAGGTTTCTTGGAGCGACATTATGCCTGGTGATTCACTAAATGCCTATAGGTTAATATTCTTATTCTCTAAATATCATTTCACAGGCCGAGACGGAACGACACTATTCGGTTCGCGGAATAACCCCAAAAAGCGCCGGAAGTCTCGCACGGCCTTCACCAACCACCAGATCTACGAGTTGGAGAAGCGCTTCCTGTACCAGAAGTACCTGAGTCCAGCTGACCGTGACCAGATAGCACAGCAGCTCGGCCTCACCAATGCACAGGTCATCACCTGGTTCCAAAACCGGCGTGCCAAGCTCAAACGCGACCTGGAGGAGATGAAGGCGGACGTGGAGTCGGCCAAAGCCGTGGGCACAGTGTCTTTCGAGAAAATGGCCAAACTAGCCGAGCTGGAGAAATGCGCAGCTAACGGCGCGCTGGGCCCTAACAGATCCGAGTCACCCTCGCTATCGAACCATGAGCATGACACATCTAACAAACTATTATTGTCCTCGCCTCCATCGCCATATACAGACCATGCTAGCAGCAAGGGCTGCTCCGACGATGAGGAGATCGACGTGGATGACTGAGGATTTTACCTTTGTATCTCCCTTTGACCACGACGAAAGTTTGAAGTGCCATTAATGCACCACACGTACTCATGAGGCTTTTATGACGAACACTCAGCATCGCATGGACTCTGCAACGACAGATGCCGGCAGCTGTTGTATTCATCCATTCATTTAACCAACGTGGAATAGTTTAAAGAAAAGCAATGTGTACACTTAATAATCTATCCACAAATGATCTGTCCACACACGCACGCACACACACGCACACAGTCTTACCATTACGGGCTAATGACACTAGCTAGTAACTCAACCTATGAATTATTTTAATGGATGTTTTATTTTAAACGACTGTAATGGTTTGAATATTATAGGGACATTCATATTGAAATACACAAAACATACGGTATGTTAGGCTGTGTGTGTGTGTGTTATAACTTATACGTTAGGCCTACATATGTCAAACGTTTGATAACGATGGGAATACATTTTCTAAAATAATAATCAAAGATAAATCATATTCCATCTGGTTGCTTGTAATATCAGTCACATTTGAATATATTTATAATGGTTTGTATACCTGTAAGTGCCTTTTAATGCCAGAACACAATTTAAAACCTAATATAGGCATATGAAGTGTAATGTATTCCAAAATAAAACATTTCGTTTCTCACTATTCCTATTCATTTTATTGAAGAACATGCCAAAATAGCTAGAAATGTTTTTGTGACCATTGTTAGTTTAATTCCAGCTCTTATTGCAATCCGCATTCTATATAATAATTACATATTTTAGTTGTTTCCAAATATTGGCTCACATTTCGGTCTAATATTAAATTAACATGCACCTCGAGGCAAAGTATCATTTTTTTTTCACATTGAAAATACATTGAACACACTGAAAACCTGCTTTCCGACCCGGCAAAGTGTGTTTTCATTTCCTCAATAGGATTGATGTGAGAAACGACAATCTGGAGCACAGAGAGGAACTCACAAAAACGTCGAGTTCTGGGCCAGCTTCTCCAGGCTGTTTGTGAGTTTTTCACTCACTCTCTGCGTAGAAGCGTGAAACCGGCGGACAAATGAGTACTGCTCCCCGGTGTGACAGCGGCAATGGGGCAAGGGCGAACTCCAGCCGCGCGCAATACGGAGACAAGCGTGTCTCATTCCACATAAAAGGACACAAACGTTTGGAAGCCATATGGTTTCTGACGTTTCCTCACAATTCCAGTCAGTTTGATGGATTGATTAAACCCTCCTTTTTTTTGCTACAAAGGCTGTAATGCATACATAGTTCCTCTGAGGGCATCTGGGCTCGTCATAGCTATCACTGTCGACCCTTTTTTACTCGCGCGTCTTTAACAAGTCTATGCATCACAATTGAAGTCTCATTCTGGAGAGGGGTCTGGTCTGTGCTTTGTGTTTGTGTGAGGGGCTATAAATAATATGTTTGGCTTTTTGGGCGATAGATGTTCCAGCAGTTCATCTTGTGGCCTGGGTGTTTTTCATGCTAACTAGGGAAGTCCCATGTTTAAACGGTGACATTTGTGCGATTGGTAGAGAGCTTTGTTTTCGTTTTGTGTTCTTCTGTTAGCTACCTACGTTTTAAAATCTTTGTCTATTACCTTTTTTTATGAAGCTGAGAGCCTAATAATGTGAACCCAAGATGTTAATAATTTATTATGGAGTTAGATTTAATATATATATATATATATATATATATATATACAAAACGCACTAGGCCTAATAGAAAACTCGCCCTTGAAGTTGAGGATCGATGATAATTCTTCAACCAATTTTATTACAAACTATTATCTAGGCTGCCTACTAGAAACGTATTGTTTTCAGTTAGGCCTAGTTTAATGAAAACCTAATTGCATTCAATCCACATAATTATTATTAGGCTGTCGTCATAATAATAATACTTATCATAATTATTATTATTTTTATTCATTATTATTATTATTATTAGTAGTAGTAGTAATTGTAGTAATAGTAGGAGGAGGCCTAGTAGTAGCGGTAGTAGTAGAAATCATATTATAGGAGGAAGTATTAGTATTGAAATTAGTATTTTCTTTGTTAATATTAGCCTACAATTTGTTTATTATTATCATCATTAGTTTATTTCTACCGTGTATATTGTTGTTAGTAACCTAGTTTATTATTAGGCCTGTTAACAACACTATTTTGATCATGTCATTATAATTATTGTTGTTATTATTAAATTATTCTTGTTGTCATTATTAGGGCTGTGTTATAAATACTCTCTCTAATTTCTTCCATGTAGTGCTATTAGTATTGTTTGGAAAGTTTGTACGTTATTAAAGCAGGCTGCCTTCCCTGCAAAAAATGTTCGCTGCTCAAGATGTCTGGCAGAATAGGCTCGAGGCTGGGTTATAGGCCTGTGACTCGCTCACAGAGGGTAAGCCGACTTTGTCCCATCCCTGAGGCTGAATTAAACTGCGAAAGCCCTACGTTTATGTCACATAAATACCTGATTATTTTTATTAAATAATACAAAATCAAATTATGAAAAAACTAAATCGAATTAAAGGGATACTTCGGGATTTTGGCAATGCCATTTGTCTACTTCCCCAGAGTCAGATGAACTCGTGGATACCATGTCTATGTCTTTGCCTGCAGTTTGAAGGAAGTTTCTAACGAGCGGCAGAGCACAATGACTAGAAGTCAATGGCTATAGCATGCTAGCAGATACTCATAGACTTCCAGGCATTGCGCTAACGCCAGTTAGCATTGGCTTGCGAAACTACCTAACTTATTTTAAACTGGACACAGAGACATACAAATGGTATCCATGAGTTCATCTGACTCTGGGGAAGCAGATAAAGGGTCCCATTGCCAAAATCACAAAGTATCCCTTTAACAATTACAGGCCTTAATTAGCCTATGGATGCATGTGTGGACAATGTTGATTTTCTTACGGTTATCAATATTGTACGCTGCTCTATTCATTTCACAGAGCCACATTTACATTTCGATTGGTTGTGGTGGGTAAAATTTAGGTCGAGGATTTGTTTTTGCACTTTCTTTCAACGTTACTTGACGTGACGTCGCAGAACATATCCTAGAACATATCCTTGAACATATCCTAGAACAGTGAAGCTTCATGTGTTTTTTTAAACGTGTACTTTAGATATATTGCTTCCGCATGGTTTCTGATGTGGATGTCTTTAATGCAGGGTCAAACAGTGACCAGTACAAAGTGTGCTATTCCAGTGAGGCACGTGCGTTCTCTAACGGCAAAGACAAGTACAATCCCCAATACCTCGCTATGGTAATTAATCCACAAGTTTTAAGTGTATTTCAGCTCAGGAGGGAGAAGAAAATCACTAGTTCATTCGGTTGGAAAATTGAAGTTTGATGCATGAATCCCTGCTGAAACAATAGGGTCTGCACCCTTCTCCCCCTCCACTACCCCCTCCTCTCTCTCTCTCTCTCTCTCTCTCTCTCTCTCTCTCTCTCTCTCTCTCTCTCTCTCTCTGTCTCTCTCTCTCAATTCAATTTCAATTTCAATTTCAATTTCAATTTCAATTTCAATTTAAGGGCTTTATTGGCATGGGAAACATATGTTTACTTTGCCAAAGCAAGTGAAATAGATAATAAACAAAAGTGAAATATACAATAACACATTTACAGTAAACATTAGACTTTCAATCTCTCTCTCTCTCTCTCTCTCGGGTCCTAATCACTTGTTTTGATATTTGGTCATTTGATTTGAAATTATCTTTGAAAGTTATCCACAGTTATTTAGGGCTAACAAAGCATTATTTTTGTTTTGCTTGTCCTCTTTTTTAATTCATGTAGGCCCTATCATGCCGCCATATGTCTCTTTCGCTGATAGCAATAGTCTTTTAATTTTATTTATATTTTTCCTTTATTTATTCAGGTTTGTTATTAAGAACACATTTCGCTAACATTAGCCCTAATACAATAGTTTGAAGAATTGGAATGAATAATGGAAATAATCAAGCATTCGATCTTTCAATAATTCCTGGACAAAAATCCTTTCGGTTGAAATAGCTTTTCACCAGGGTAGGATCAAGTGGTCAACATCATAAACAAAGGAAGAAGAAGAATTTGAACGATTCTTGGCTCGACCACGTCCCCCTAGTATAATTTGAAGTGAGAAATAATGTAGATTTAGATGGGTGGAAGCTTGATTAATCACTAAATAGGGTACATTTTAAAGTTTTAGTTATTAAGTTCCTGTACAGCGCCTTAACACTTCGAACTTCAATTTTACAGGCTATTGAACAAAGCATGTCGCTGACAAAATTGATAGATGTATTAATTTACTTTAACCAGAGATTAATTACTATCCACTGAGATAATTATACGAGCATTTTCCCCTTGAATTTGCATATTAATCAAATTCTAGTTGATAATTCAAACGGCAAATGGATTTAGAGGTATTGGATAGGCATAACTCGCAAAAATCTCTCTCCCGGATCTCTTTCTCTCCCTCGGGCTCGGCTCACTCTCCCTTGCGTGCTGCTAAGCGGCTTGTCAAGTGTATTAAAATCTCAGATGCAGAACGAGCTCGCGTGGCTATTTGGTGAAAACAGAAATTGCCTGTCTACTTTTATGATGTGTTCATGCTGGGCAGGCAGATCTCAAGATTTAAAGGGAAAGAGACCTACCGTGTGTGTGTGTGTGTGTGTCTGTGTGTCTGTGTGTCTGTGTGTGTGTGTGTGTGTGTGTGTGTGTGTGTGTGTGTGTCTCTGTGTGTGTGATTATGGAGACCATTTGTTACTACTAACTTCTGTATCCTCTATAACTGTAGAAATGAATATAAATAACTAGCTATTGGTCAAACTTCCATTTTGAACCTTGGAATGTGCAGAACGAAATAATATTCTGTTTATTATCTATATCTAGTGTGCAAGTATGGGGGGGGAGAAATAAAGATGACAAAGGCACCAACAAAATATAGATATATAGGCTGTCAAAATAACCTATATCCAGTGCAGCGAACTGAGTTGAAAGGGAAAACGCCAGGCCAGATAAGGCTATATCAGTTATCAAACAGCCTCAACTATAGACAAATCAACAGTATCCCTACTCCCAGCGTGCTTGCATTGTCCACATTGAAAATATTCAGGTGAAAGCACTCTTATCTAAAGGGCAAAATCTACTTTGTCTGTTCATTTTAGTAGAAGCTTATAGACAAAGACAAAATTGACTGACTATGTGTCTGCCCCACATGCGTTGCAATGGCTCCTCCAGCACAGCTGCTGTCTGCGGCTTACTCTAGGATTTTGGATTCAGAAGACATGAGACAAATCTGTCGTGATCAGTTTAGCGTCGGCACACAGTTCACCGACAGGCAATCCAACGATGACTTTTAAACGGCATGCCTTTTGGTGCTTAGAGATCATATCTTCAAAACACTCTCTTGTGTTTTTATCAGAGCTGTGACAATGCTTTGTTATTGACTTCCTGTGGAAACAGCAGAGATAACCCCCGATCATCAAGACACGGTCATTAGCTATATCAGGAGGCCAAATGGGCATTGATTATAGATCCAACCGTGATGTCGATTACTGTAAATACACTCCCCTGTTCATCTTCATAAACAAGAATGTAAGTTATTGGATCGGGATAAATCATTATTTATGAACACACATCATTCCATTCCAATGTTGAGTTCTTTGGTTTGACTTGGAAATATGAAAGCTATGGCCTACTTGCTAACCCAATGTGCACCAATTCTGTGTCTATAAGTGCATTTGGGTAGCGTGTGTGTGTGTGTGTGTGTGTGTGTGTGTGTGTGTGTGTGTGTGTGTTCGTACGTCAGAGCCTCAGAGGGGTCATCAGTGTACTTTTGTTAAGCATTACTGACTTGTCACCACAGTTATCTCATGACATAGCTGTCATCAGTTGAGTGTTTATGGTGACATAATTCTTGCTAATTGGTCTTCAGTGACATCCTCTGCCTTCGCACCAACATTTTTGACCTTTGGGGTTAATCTAGAGTTACTAGTGCCCCCATGTGACCAGAGATGATAATGTTCACCTGCTATGTGTGCTCAGATACCGCTATCAATGTATGTGTCTTTACTGCCACCTTGTGATGGAGAATGTACATTACACTCTCCTTCATAAAGGAGTGCTGCATTTAAAAAGAAAAACCTTTATTTCACTAGTCAAGTCAGTTAAGAACAAATTCGGACGACGCTGGGCCAACTCTGCGCCGCCCTATGGGACTCCCAATCACGGCCGGTTGTGATACAGCCTGGAATCAAACCAGGGTCTGAGATGCGGTGCCTTAAACCGCTGCGCCACTCGGGAGCCCAAATGGTTCTGCATTCAGGGGAATGGTTTCCTTCCTCTCACACCAAACGCACATAACTATATCTTGAACGAAACAAAGTCAACAGAATTTCATATTTGATATTATCGCGTCCTCTGCAGTTGGAAAAGAAAGTATGACAGTGGGTGAAATCCAGTGGAGGCTGCTGAGGGGAGGACGGCTCATAACAAAGGCTGGAAAGGAGGTAATGGAATGGCATCAAACACATGGAACCCATGTGTTTGATGCATTTGATACAGTCATTACCACAAGCAAGATACAGTAAGAGAAAGATAAATAGGAAAAACACATTTTACCCTTGAGTATGCGGGCTGGTGTGTTGTGTACCCCGCGGGGGAGGGCTGGTGTGTTGTGTACCCTGCGGGGGAGGGCTGGTGTGTTGTGTACCCCGCGGGGGAGGGCTGGTGTGTTGTGTACCCCGCGGGGGAGGGCTGGTGTGTTGTGTACCCTGCGGGGGAGGGCTGGTGTGTTGTGTACCCCGCGGGGGAGGGCTGGGGTGTGTCCAGGCCTGCTGAGCATTGGAGTGTCTGGAAAACAGCTCAGAGATAACCACTGTGTGGACGATTGATGCTCTGGAGATAATACACACACAGTGAGAGACTCAGAGAGATCCAGGCATGTTCCTAGACACAAATGAATAAAGACACACACACTTTAAATATCCACACACAGTGGCAGTCTCTCTAGGAAACATGGAGATACACACACATATGCACACCCTCAGACACAGAAACAGAGACATAGAGACTCACTTGGGGCATACAGACACTCAGAGATACAGTGCATTCGAAAAGTATTCAGACCCCTTGACCTTTTCCACATTTTTATACATTACAGCCTTATTCTAAAATTGATGAAATTGTTTTTTTTTCTCTCATCAACCTGCACACACCCCATAATAACAAAGCGAAAACAGGTTTTCATTTTTTTTGCTAATTTATTAAAAATAAAAAGCTGAAATATCACATTAACATAGTAAGTATTTGGCAGTGATTACATCTTCGAGTCTTCTTGGGTATGACGCTACAAGTTTGGCACACCTGTATTTGGGGAGTTTCTCCCATTCCTCTCTGCAGATCCTCTCAAGATCTGTCAGGATGGATGGGGTGCACAGATATTTTGCAGGTCTTTCCAGAGATGTTTGATCGGGTTCAAGTCCTGGCTCTGGCTGGGCCACTCAAGGACATTCAGAGACTTGTCCCGAAGCCACTCTTGCGTTGTCGTGGCTGTGTGCTTAGGATCGTTGTCCTGTTGAAAGGTGAACATTCACCCCAGTCTCAGGTTCTGCCACAGATATTTATTGGTACCCTTCCCCAGATCTGTGCCTCGACACAATCCTGTCTCTGAGCTCTATGGACAACTCCTTCGACCTCATTGCTTGGTTTTTGCTCTGACATGCACTGTCAACTGTGGGACCTTATATAGACAGGTGTGTGCCTTTCCAAATCATGTCCAATCAATTGACTTTACCACAGGTGGAATCCAATCAAGTTGTAAAAACATCTCAAGGATGATCAATGGAAACAGGATGCATCTGAGCTCAATTTCGAGTCTCATAGCAAAGGGTCTGAATACTTATGTAAATAAGGTATTTCTGTTCATTTTTTAAAATAAAAACCTGTTTTCACTTTGTCATTATGGGGTATTTTGTGTAGATTACTGAGAAAAAAAGTAATATTTAATCCAATGTGGAAAAAGTCAAGGGGTCTGAACACTTTTCAAAGGCACTGTACATAGAGAGTCTGAGAGGTGAGACACACAAACTGCCTGTCAGGCCATCGCTTCGCTGCAGGACAATGACCAAGCACGCACGCACACACACACACACACACACACACACACACACACACACACACACACACACACACACACACACACACACACACAGACAGACAGACAGACAGACAGACAGACAGACAGACAGACAGACAGACAGACAGACAGACAGACAGACAGACAGACAGACAGACAGACAGACAGACAGACAGACAGACAGACAGACAGACAGACAGACAGACAGACAGACAGACAGACAGACAGACAGACAGACAGACAGACAGACAGACAGACAGACAGACAGACAGACAGAGTGGCAGTTGACACAAGCCATTTCAGCAGCAGCTCTTACTTATCTCACATAGTTATGGACCTGTCTGCAGTAATGGCTTGTCAGACTCCCCCCCCCTCCCCCCCCAGAAACCACACAGAAATTGTACTTTACTTTTCATCTAAACTACAGGTTACATAATACTACATAATACAAACAAATACTACATAATAATAAATAATGAAATGTCACCTACACTACCAGTCAAAAGTTTGGACACACCAACTTATTCAAGGGTTTTTCTTTATTTTAATTATTTTCTACATTGTAGAATAATAGTGAAGACATTAAAACTGTGAAATAACACATATGGAATAATGTAGTAACTAAAGAAGTATTAAACAAATCTAAATATATTTTATATTTGAAATTCTTCAAATTAGCCAACCTTCGCCTTGATGACAGCTTTGCACACTCTTGACATTATCATAATCAGCTTCATAAGGTAGTCACCTGGAATGCATTTCAATTATCAGATGTGCCTTGTTAAAAGTGAATTTGTGGAATTTCTTTCTTTCTTAATGCGTTTGAGCCAATCAGTTGTGTTGTGTATACAGAAGATAGCGTTTGGTAACAGACCAGGTTCATATTATGGTAAGAACAGCTCAAATAAGCAAAGAGAAACGACAATCCATCATTACCTTAAGATATGAAGGTCAGTCAATACGGAACATTTCAAGAACTTTGAAAGTTTCTTCAAGTGCAGTCGCAAAAACTGTCAAGCGCTATGATGAAACTGGGTCTCATGAGGACCACCACAGGAAAGGAAGATCCAGAGTTACCTCTGCTGCGGAGGATAAGTTAATTAGAATCACCAGCCTCAGAAATTGCAGCTCAAATAAATGCTTCACAGAGTTCAAGTAACAGACACATCTCAACATCAACTGTTCAGAGGAGACTGTGTGAATCAGGCCTTCATGGTCGAATTGCTGCAAAAAAAAACACTACTAAAGGACCCCAATAATAATAAGAGACTTGTTTGGGCCAAGAAACACATGCAATGTACAATAGACCGCTGGAAATCTGTCCTTTGGTCTGATGAGTCCAAATTTGAGATGTTTGGTTCCACCCGCCGTGTCTTTGAGAGACGCAGAGTAAGTGAACGGATGATCTCCTTATGTGTGGTTTCCACCGTGAAGCATGGAGGAGGAGGTATGATGGTGTGGGGGTGCTTTGCTGGTGCTACTGTCTGTGATTTATTTAGAATTCAAGGCACATTTAACCAGAATGGCTACCACAGCATTCTGCAGCGATACACCATCCCATCTGGTTCGCGCTTAGTGGGACAGTTTTTTTTTCAACAGTACAATGACCTAAAACACCCCTCCAGGCTGTGTAAGGGCTATTTGACCAAGAAGGAGAGTGATGGAGTGCTGCATCAGATCATCTGGCCTCCACAATCACCCGACTTCAACCCAATTGAGATGGTTTGGGATGAGTTGGACCGCAGAGTGAAGGAAAAGCAGCCAACAAGTGCCCAGCACATGTGGGAACTCCTTCATGACTGTTGGAAAAGCATTCCTCATGAAGCTGGTTGAGAGAATGCCAAGAGTATGCAACACTGTCATCAAGGCAAAGGGTGGCTACTTTGAAGAATATAAAATATTAAATGTACACTTTTTCTGGTTATTACATGATTCCATATGTGTCATTTCATAGTTTTTTATGTCTTCACTATTATTCTACAATGTAGACAATCGTAAAAAATAAACAAAACCCTTTGAATGAGTAGGTGTGTCCAAACTTTTGACTGGGACTGTATATCTGTTCATCCGTCTAGGTATCCTGCTCAAGATTTTCTCATCGACTCGTTGTCTGTTCTCTACTCTTTTTCTCCACCAGAGGGAAGTAGAGGGAATATTCTTACCAGTGACACAGAAAAAAACCTTCTTATTCATATCATGTAAAGCTCTTACCATGCCCATGCAAGGAGCTTTATTATAATGTCTAATTTATATTCACATGAATAAAAGGCAATGGAATTATGCATGCCTTATGAAAACATATTACTCTCTATCATATTGCATTTTGCTGCATGGTAAATAATTGATATGGATATTTTACAACAACAAAAAAGGCTAATATTTCATTGTCAATATGACAAATAAAGGTCACATTTTTCTTTTCATGTTTTTCTTTTCATGTAATAAGAGACAGTTGAGCAGCGTATCTCTCAAAGTTGTCAAAACAAAATAGTAGAAAGCACTAGAAAATAATCCCAGTATTATCTACAGAATTCCACTCCAAACAGGAGATAATACCGCTTTTCTCAGTCGCGTACGAGCAATTTTTGGGATGTCTGTTTCGAGATGTGTTTCTGTTTCGAGATGTATCTATAGCAGAACAGCAATGATCAAATGCTCAAATACATTTACAGAACTTCTGATCATTGTCTTGCCTTAGTACCTGACTTGCATACCTTAGACCGCCTTTTGCAATCAGTAACATTTCAACTAACTATCTACTAATCCTAACCCTAGCCCTAACCCTAACCTTAACTCTCACCCTAACCCTTATTTTAAACCTCACCCTAACTGTAACCGATGGTTGATAGAATGAACATCTGTAGAGCATCTACGGATGGACTATCAAGACTATCCAAATAAAGTGTCACAAATGTGTGCAATTGTGTTCACTGTTTCAGGTAATCAGTAAATACCACAACACAAAACTCTAAATCACCCCATCAGTGTCATACCATGTACAATACATGGAAATATCTAGTCAAAGGGGACTGTCTGTTTTTTTTCTTATTTTTTTTTACAGTATTGCGGACATGCAGAGATGAAGATAGGTTGCTTCCACGTAACTTTAGCTTACTCCTCATCATTTCCAACATTGTGACCTTCCTTACATTATAGAGCGTTGCTTTGGTGTGGATTGAGGCCTATACATTCATATCAGTTGTGTTCCTCCATTGTATTGACCTGTCCTTATTTCTATAGTGGATTGTGTTTCTGTTCAACAATGGAACGTCTACAAAACAATGAGCAAACCAACATTTGTATTGATTACATGGAATTGGATTGTGATGATACCAATGAATGAATCCTGCACACAATGTGCTTAGCCTATTTATATATAGATTTGTTTAATCCGGAGTAATATTTAATATGATGTTTATGAATTTTTGTGTGAAATAAGCATAAAAGGACAGTAATTTCCCATCATTCTGCACCTTATCAATTTTGATCGTCATGATTTAGTGACTGCAAAGAAAATGTATTGATCTACTGGGATTTCTAAAACACAGACTAACTTTCTGTTTTGCCTGCTTTGACTCAAGAGATAAGTACGGTTGCCATTTTTTTTGTATACATAGGCAGTCGTGTCCTTTTGATGAATGTATTTAAGATTTTGAGAAGGCATAATTGTTCCAAAAAATGCTTAATAAAGGCCTACATGATTGAGAAACTGTAATTAATTACTGTGTGGTATTGTTTATTGGTTTAGCACGTGTAATTATTTGTGAGGATATGAGTTTGTATGTTTGAATATGTGGTTATGCGATTTTGGGGTTTGTTTGCAGTTGAGGGATTTAAAGGTTAGGCTAGTTGGTGTGCATATATGAGTACAGTATCAGTCAATGTAACTTTGTGAGGTTTTGCGTTTGTTATACATTGATGCACCACCATATATAACACTTTAAATGGACCTATGATTATATGTATGTTACTGTAGCCTCTTATGGGTTAAGTGCTGTTTAGAATGAGCTCTTCTCCTGCGTGCACATTCTGATCTAAGCTTTACTTAACACTGACTCTGATTTATATCTCAGTCCACACCATTCACTCTGTCTTGGAACAATACTCCGACTGTGTTCCCCTGTAGCGACAGAATCAGAGAGAGCGGGAATTGAGGGACAGAAAGGGTGTATGTGTGTGTGTGTGTGTGTGTGTGTGTGTGTGTGTGTGTGTGTGTGTGTGTGTGTGTGTGTGTGTGTGTGTGTGTGTGTGTGTGTGTGTGTGTGTGTGTGTGTGTGTGTACACTTGTGCATGCATATGCAGTGGTACCTGCGCTCTGTCTTCATGTGTCAGGGCCTCTGACAATGAGATCTATCTTGCAGTGGGTAGGAGAGTGGGAAGTGGGGGATTGAAAGAGAAATAGAGAAAGAGGAGACAGTAATTAAACTTCTTGGTGGACGCTGTGTTACTCAAATACTGCCAGCAGCGGGCGGAGTGATGGAGATGGTAGGAGGAGTTGGAGGAGAGAGATGTAAAGAGGAGTGTGTGTGTGTGTGACACTTTTATTACCAGCAAAGCGATGCAATATCCTGTCTAGGGGGCTGGGCCACAGTGACAATGGTGTCCTAATTTGCCTTAAAGTGAAGCCGTCTGCTGTGGCATCAACCACAAGCACAGTCCCAAACACAATGAGACAACGAACAGGCCCTGCCTCAGTATACATTATGACCTCATCTTGATTTACGAAGGTTTCACCGTAGGCTCATGCACTATTGCATCCAGTCTATGTCATCACATACGGTCACAATTAAGTTGTACCTTTGATATATTAGAGAGATAATCCATTTCCACGTCAAAGGTTTGACAGTGATTCTGTTTCCCCCCGTTTAAGATTCCGAATGGAAATCATACAAGCAGCCACCCGCCCCCACACACATGTAGTCAGTCACTTTCTCTTTTTTGAATCTGTGCTGTTGAATCCCTGTTGGATCATCTATTTGCGGCGGGGTCTACTCTTACAGTTTTGCACGGATTGTCTTCCTTTTAGGCTCAAAGGATGCGCCCTCTGCGATGCGCCCTCCCTCCGTGTTGCTTTAAGATTGGCCGAGCAGGGAGAGAGAGAGGTGGGCGATGGTAAGGAGGGGTTGGTATTGGGGCCAGGGCCAGCTTTGAGAGGGTAATCCATCTCCATCACTTAAATGATTAGCCCCATTAATCTGCTGTAAACTAATAAAGTAAACACGATACCCTCCACTCCGGTAGCCTCTCTCTTCTCTCTGAGTACTGGACTGAGCTTCATTAAGTCTTTAGTACATTAATATGTCTTCATGTCCTCCTGCCGTTCCCATCACCTGGTGCTGTGGTCCCCTGGGACAATGGTAGCGGTCTCTCTCTCTCTCTGATTGAGAGGACAAGAGGATGTAGTCTGCCTTGGGTGTGTGATGTAAGTGTGATGTGCGTGTGTGCGTGCGTTTGTGTGTGTGCGATGTGACGAGTGCTGTGGATTTAATTTGCGGTGCGAGGCTCAGATGGCCCCCGCGGTCGCCACGGTAATTTGGCTGATCAGGTTAGAGAGCCGTTGCCGCGGCGCGGTGATCAATCATCCTGGTGTCACGGCGACAGAGGCCCGATAGGCGTTGACTCCACCTGCCTGGCGTGAACTTGCTGTAATTGGCTCTAGATTGATGCTGGGATGTTTTCCTGTGATGTCAAACAAAAGTTTGGACAATTAAAGGCAGTTAAAGTCGCGGGCCCCATGCGGCACCCGGCGCCCATTCCCCCCCCACCGGGGCTGTTGGAGGTGTTTACGCTGTCACTGGGTGGCATGATGACAACATCAGGACAAGTTAGACAGTTGGCTGGTGGCTTTGCCTGCCTGAAGTTACTGGGGAAAGAGAGGAGCGAGGATGTAGAGAGGAGAGAGAGGCGTGTGTAAAGATATGTAAAGCTATGTGGCGTGGACGTGTTTGTAGAAATATAGAAAAGATACCTTACCGGACCCCCAGCCATTCCATTTATTTGATCTATTCCAGTGCTAGCACACCTGATTCAGCTTGTCAACTAATCAACAAGCCTTTGACTAGATCAATCAGGTGGTCTAGTTCAGGGCTGCCACACAATGGTGAAACGTTTGGGGTTCCCCTAAGCAACAGGGAGTGTGCGTGTGAGTGTGTGTGTGTGGACAGAGGGGTCTGGGCTGTTTTAAACTCTGACACTGTTTATCTTGCTGAGTGACGCAGACACTATTGACCCAAACAGATCGTAACTCTTTCACAACGCACTCACACAGCCCTTCCGTAGTCCGACAAAACACGCACACTTCAGGCTTCCGTGAACTCACACAGAGACACACACTCTGACACATTCAGTGCCAAATCGTCTAAACAGAATCTGTATGAGAGAGATGGATGCAGGTGCTTAACAGCTGGACAGACGTTTTACGGGGACCATTAGATCGACACTGGCTTCGGCTCTGTGGAGTGTTATGAGTGATTACTTTTTAGAGTTCCTCAGACTGTTCTATGAGGAGAGCAACATTTGATATCACTTACAATCACATGCCACCAGATATGATATCAGATACAGTAGAAATCCTACGTAGCATGTTGTTCTCATGTTTTGGGTGTTAGTGTCAGGTTAGGGTTAGGGTTAGGGTTAGGGCTCTTTATGACTCCTCAGTAAGTGTTTTCCCTCCTGCTTCCTGTTGCGGATCGGAAGGTGCTGTCTCCGCGTCTTTTACCCCCCCCCATCAGGGATATTTATTTGCTAAGCCATGGGCATTGTGGTATTACAGGCTCAAGTTTGTAGTATGATTAGTCATTTACAGTAAGTTAGTGTTCACATGCAACACTAAGTCAATGGGAATCCCAGGATTGGGTTGACATTTTCAGGAATCGTAGATGTCATGATCAAGTGCCTAACTGTGAAATGTCAATCATTCATGCTCAGTGTACTGCTGTAATGTAACTAGTCAGAGTTCATGTTGCCCTTGTGGTGTGTAGTTTGAGAGGATTTCCTTTTTTTTTTGGTATAAATACCAGTAACTCATTTTAGACTACTTTTAGAATCGCACCAATACGGGGTATAGATACTCTAGTGACCAAAATGGTATCAAAGTAACTACAAGTCATAAGGACAACTACATAGACTGTATTAAGTGTTGCCGTGTAACCCTATCCTGTTGTTGTGTGGCGGTGTTGTGTCTAGGGGCTTCTGTTTGCTCGTTTGTTGTTCCTCTCTGGTTCTAGGTGACGCTGCTTGGCCTCTGATCTGGGCTGACCTGAGATCTGTTTGTTTTGGTTCTCTGTGTCCATTAACCCAATTAGAGCTGACCTCTGACCCCACAGAGAGAGCTGTCTGTCACATCATGCTCCTGTAAAGACAGAGGCACCGCAGCACAGCACAGACCGGCTCTCTGACCGGCTCTCTGTCTCTTTATCTTTGTCTGCACACACTGTCTACTGTCTCTTTTTCTCTCTGTCTGCATTCACTTTCTACTGTCTCTCTATTTCTCGCTGTCTGTATGCACTTCCTACTTTCTCTCGGTCTTTCTCTCTCTTTTTTTCGTCCTGCTCCTCTTTCCCTCTCTCTCTTTCTCTCTTTCAAACACGTGCATATTGACAGAGAGATAGACAGACAGACAGAAAGGCAGAAAGCAGGCAGCTAAACACATTGGCACAGACATACAGAAACAGATAGACAGAAACAGACACACAGACAGAAACAGACAGAGGAATGCAGACAGCAGTGTTTTAATGAAGTGAGGGATAGGATCTGAGCCGGACTCAGACAGGTCTGTAATAGTGTTTTGGATAAGGGAGGCTGAGGGCTGAGGCATGGATCAGTTGTTGCAGCTCATCCTCCCACTAAGTGTGACTAGAGAGACACTGCAGCCCTATCAGAGGGGCCTTTAAGCTAGCCATGGGCCCCTGGGGCAACACAGGCACCAGGCAGTCTGTGTGTGTGTGTTTGTGCGGGTGTGGCTGTGTGTGTTTGGGCTGGATGCTTGTTTGTTTTGGTATATGTTGCTGTGTAATTGGGAGGGCCGTGCAATGAGGCCAAACCGGTAAACAGTGAAACATCCTACCTGTCCAAATCACTGTGACGACAAGTTAGTGTTTCTGTGCGTGGGTGTGTGTGGGTATCTTCGTGTGTGTGTGGGCTGGCTGAAAGATCTGCAGTCTGGTTGTGTGTGTGTTCACTCCAAAGCTACTGCAGTATTAATGTATGCCACAACACAATGTTTACAGTGTGAAAAAATGAAAATCTGACTGGGAAGATTTATTAGTATTTTTTCATTGCAGTTTTATATTTGTGTATGTATCTATTAGGGATCTCCCTTAGCCAAGGCAGCAGCTACTATTCATGGGGTCCAAACACATTTGTAATAGCTGTCGCTCTCCTCATCCTCAGATGAGGTGAGGAGAGAAGGATCTTCGGACCAAAATGCGGAGTCAGGGAAATAAGCCATTTTTATTACAAATACGACGTAGACTAAACAAAACAAAACACTTTCAAAACTTACAAAATAACAAAACGACGTTGACGCAACCTGAACATAAACTTACATAGACAAACGTAAACTCACGAACAGGAACGGACATCGAAACATACGAACAGCCAAACAGCTCCAAAAGTGAATACATCGAAACAACACGAAGACATCACAGGAGACAATCACCCACC
Organism: Salvelinus fontinalis; assembly: GCF_029448725.1. Classification (NCBI taxonomy): domain Eukaryota; kingdom Metazoa; phylum Chordata; class Actinopteri; order Salmoniformes; family Salmonidae; genus Salvelinus; species Salvelinus fontinalis. The sequence continues at coordinate 27,678,221 of NC_074665.1, forward strand.
AACAAACAGTGAGAAATGCCCTACCTAAATATGACTCTTGATTAGAGGAAAATGCAAACCACCTGCCTCTAATCAAGAGCCATACTGTCACGTTCCTGACCTATTTATGTTAGTTTTTGTGTGTTAGTTGGTCAGGACGTGAGGTTGGGTGGGCATTCTATGTTATCTGTTTCTATGTTGGTTTAGGGTTGCCTGGTATGGCTCTCAATTGGAGGCAGGTGTTTGGCGTTCCTCTAATTGAGAGTCATATTTAGGTAGGCGGTTCACAGTGTTTGTTTGTGGGTGGTTGTCTCCTGTGTCTGTGTCAATGTTTGCACCATACGGGACTGTTTACGGTTTGTTCATTTCATTTAGTCTGTTCCTGTTCATTTCGTTCTTCACGTTGTATGTAAGTTCGTCGTTCAGGTCTGTCTACTTTCGTTTTGTTATTTTGTATCATTTTCAAGTATAGTTCGTTTTGTCTTATTAAATAAATTCATCATGTCATTTCAACGCGCTGCACCTTGGTTCAATCCCTGCTCCTCCTCTTCTGATGAAGAGGAGGAGGATTATCGTAACAGAACCACCCACCAAATGTCCAGAACCAAGCAGTGTGACTACGAGCAGCGACCAAATAATCAGGACTCGTGGACTTGGGACGATGTTCTGGATGGAAAGGGTGTCTACACATGGGAGGAGATCCTAGCTGGTAGAGATCGCCTCCCATGGGAACAGCTGGAGGCACTGAGGAGAGCGGAGGCTACCGGAGAGAGGAACCGGAGCTATGAGGGAACGCGTCTGGCACGGAAGCCGAAAAAGCCCGTGAGTAACTCCCAAAAATTTCTTGGGGGGGGGCTAAAGGGTAGTGGGCCAAGGGCAGGTAGGAGACCTGCGCCCACTTCCCAGGCTCACCGTGGAGAGCGGGAGTACGGGCAGGCGCCGTGTTACGCAGTAGAGCGCACGGTGTCTCCTGTACGAGTGCATAGCCCGGTGCGGGTTATTCCACCTCCCCGCACTGGGAGGGCTAGATTGGGTATTGAGCCAGGTGTCATGAGGCCGGCTCAACGCATCTGGTCACCAGTGCGTCTCCTCGGGCCGGCATACATGGCACCGGCCTTACGCATGGTTTCTCCGGTTCGCCTACATAGGCCGGTGCGGGTTATTCCACCTCCCCGCACTGGTCGGGCAACCGGGAGCATTCAACCAGGTAAGGTCGGGCAGGCTCAATGCTCAAGAGAGCCAGTACGCCTCCACGGTCCGGTATTTCCGGCACCACCTCCCCGCCCCAGCCTAGTACCTACAGTGTATACACTACACACTAGGCTACCAGTGCGTATCCTGAGCCCTGTTCCTCCTCCACGCACTCTCCCTGTAGTGCGTGTATCTAGCCCGGTGCCTCCAGTTCCGGTCCCACGCACTAAGCTACCAGTGCGTCTCCAGAGCCCTGAACCCACTGTATCTTCTCCCCCTACTAATCCTGATGTGCTTGTCCTCAGCCCGGTGTCACCAGTGCCGGTACCACGCATCAGGGATAGAGTAGGCTTTGAGAATACAGTGTGCCCTGTCCCTGCTCCCCGCACTAGTAGGAAGGTGCTTATCATTAGCACGGTGCCTCCAGTTCCGGCACCACGCACCAGGTCTACAGTGCGCCATATCCGGCCAGAGCCATCCGTCTCCCCAGCGCCATCTGAGCCATCCGTCTCCCCAGCGCCATCTGAGCCATCCGTCTTCCCAGCGCCATCTGAGCCATCTGTCTCCTCAGCGCCATCTGAGCCATCCGTCTCCCCAGCGCCATCTGAGCCATCCGTCTGCCAGGAGCCTGCAAAGCCGCCCGTCTGCCATGAGCCTGCAAAGCCGCCCGTCTGCCATGAGCCTACAGAGCCGTCAGCCAGACAGGAGCCGCTAGAGCCATCAGCCAGACAGGAGCCGCTAGAGCCGTCAGCCAGACAGGATCTGCCAGAGCCGCCAACCAGACAGGATCTGCCAGAGCCGCCAACCAGACAGGATCTGCCAGAGCCGCCAACCAGACAGGATCTGCCAGAGCCGCCAACCAGACAGGATCTGCCAGAGCCGCCAACCAGACAGGATCTGCCAGAGCCGCCAGCGAGCCATGAGCAGCCAGAGCCGTCAGAGCGCCATGAGCAGCCAGAGCCGTCAAAGAGCCATGAGCAGCCAGAGCCGTCAGTGAGCCATGAGCAGCCAGAGCCGTCAGAGAGCCATGAGCAGCCAGAGCCGTCAGAGCGCCATGAGCGTCGTGAGCCGTCAGCCTGCCATGAGCGTCGAGAGCCGTCAGCCTGCCATGAGCGTCGAGAGCCGTCAGCCTGCCATGAGCGTCGAGAGCCGTCAGCCTGCCATGAGCGTCGAGAGCCGTCAGCCTGCCATGAGCGTCGAGAGCCGTCAGCCTGCCATGAGCGTCGAGAGCCGTCAGCCAGCCATGAGCATCGAGAGTCGTCAGTCAGCCATGAGCTGCCCTTCAGCCTGAAAAGGCTGGATACCCAGAACTGCCCATCAGTCCAGAGCTGTCTCTCTGTCCGGAGCTGCCTTTCAGTCCGGAGTTGCCCCTCTATCCTAATCTCCCTCTCTATCTTCATCTATCTCTATAGTCTTATCTATCCCTCTATCTTGATTTATCTCTCTGTCCTGGTGTTATCCTTATTTAATATATTATTAAGAGAATTGTGTGGGGGAAGAAAGAGGTTGGACATTCTATGTTGGAGGAAGTTAGGATGGATTATGGTGGGGTGGGAACCGCGCCCGGAGCCTGAGCCACCACCGTGGTTAGATGCCCACCCAGACCCTCCCCTAGACTTTGTGCTGGTGCGTCCGGAGTTCGCACCTTGTGGGGGGGGTACTGTCACGTTCCTGACCTATTTATGTTAGTTTTTGTGTGTTAGTTGGTCAGGACGTGAGGTTGGGTGGGCATTCTATGTTATCTGTTTCTATGTTGGTTTAGGGTTGCCTGGTATGGCTCTCAATTGGAGGCAGGTGTTTGGCGTTCCTCTAATTGAGAGTCATATTTAGGTAGGCGGTTCACAGTGTTTGTTTGTGGGTGGTTGTCTCCTGTGTCTGTGTCAATGTTTGCACCATACGGGACTGTTTACGGTTTGTTCATTTCATTTAGTCTGTTCCTGTTCATTTCGTTCTTCACGTTGTATGTAAGTTCGTCGTTCAGGTCTGTCTACTTTCGTTTTGTTATTTTGTATCATTTTCAAGTATAGTTCGTTTTGTCTTATTAAATAAATTCATCATGTCATTTCAACGCGCTGCACCTTGGTTCAATCCCTGCTCCTCCTCTTCTGATGAAGAGGAGGAGGATTATCGTAACACATACCAGGCAAACCGAAACCAACATAGAAACAGATAACATAGACTGCCCACCCAAAACACATGCCCTGACCAAAAACACATAAAAACTAACATAAATAGGTCAGGACTGTTACAGTACCCCCCCCCCCCAAGGTGCGAACGCCGGGCGCACCAGCACAAAGTCCAGGGGAGGGTCCGGGTGGGCAGTTGACCACGGTGGTGGTTCCGGTTCAGGACGCTGTCCCCGCACCACCATAGTCACTCCCCTCTTCTTTCTACCCCTTCTAATGCCCACCCTAACACTACCTTCCCCTAAATAAACAGCTAGCACCAGGACAAGGGGCAGCACCGGGACAAGGGGTAGCACCGGGACAAGGGGCAGCACCAGAACAAGGGGCAGCACCAGGATAAGGACCATCACTGGAATAAGGGGCAGCACCGGGACAAGGGGCAGCACCGGGACAAGGGGCAGCACCGGGACAAGGGGCAGCACCGGGACAAGGGGCAGCACCGGGACAAGGGGCAACACCGGGACAAGGGGCAACACCGGGACAAGGGGCAGATCCCGGCTGAAGGACTCTGGCAGGTCCTGTTTGGACGGCTCTGGCAGGTCCATGCAGGCTGACGGCTCTCGACGCTCATGGCATACTGACGGCTCTCTACGCTCATGGCAGGCTGACGGCTCTCGACGCTCATGGCAGGCTGACGGCTCTCGACGCTCATGGCAGGCTGACGGCTCTCGACGCTCATGGCTCTCTGACGGCTCTGGCTGCTCATGGCTCTCTGACGGCTCTGGCTGCTCATGGCTCTCTGACGGCTCTGGCTGCTCATGGCTCTCTGGCGGCTCTGGCTGCTCATGGCTCTCTGACGGCTCTGGCTGCTCATGGCTCGCTGGCGGCTCTGGCAGATCCTGTCTGGTTGGCGGCTCTGGCAGATCCTGTCTGGTTGGCGGCTCTGGCAGATCCTGTCTGGTTGGCGGCTCTGGCAGATCCTGTCTGGTTGGCGGCTCTGGCAGATCCTGTCTGGCGGGCGGCTCTAGCGGCTCCTGTCTGGCTGACGGCTCTAGCGGCTCCTGTCTGGCGGATGGCTCTGTAGGCTCATGGCAGACGGGCGGCTTTGCAGGCTCATGGCAGACGGGCGGCTTTGCAGGCTCCTGGCAGACGGATGACTCAGATGGCGCTGGGGAGACGGATGGCTCAGATGGCGCTGGGGAGACGGATGGCTCAGATGGCGCTGGGGAGACGGATGGCTCAGATGGCGCTGGGGAGACGGATGGCTCAGATGGCGCTGGGGAGACGGATGGCTCAGATGGCGCTGGGGAGACGGATGGCTCAGATGGCGCTGGGGAGACGGATGGCTCTGGCCGGATACGGCGCACTGTAGACCTGGTGCGTGGTGCCGGAACTGGAGGCACCGGGCTAATGATAAGCACCTTCCTACTAGTGCGTGGAGCAGAGACAGGGCACACTGAACTCTCAAAGCGTACTCTATACCTGGTGCGTGGTACCGGCACTGGTGGCACCTGGCTGAGGGCACGCACCTCAGGACTAGTACGGGGAGAAGTGACAGTGTGTACAGGACTTGGGAGACGCACAGGTGGCTTAGTGCGTGGTGCCGGAACTGGAGGCACCGAACTGGATACACGCACTATAGGGAGAGTGCGTGGAGGAGGAACAGGGCTCTGGAAATGCACTGGTAGCCTAGTGCGTAATATAGGCACTGTAGGTACTAGGCTGGGGCGGGGAGGTGGCGCCGGGAATACCGGACCGTGCAGGCGTACTGGCTCTCTTGAGCATTGAGCCTGCCCAACCTTACCTGGTTGAATGCTCCCGGTCGCCCTGCCAGTGCGGCGAGGTGGAATAGCCCGCACTGGGCTATGCAGGCGAACCGGGGAAACCATGCGTAAGGCAGGTGCCATGTATACCGGCCCGAGGAGACGCACTGGAGACCAGACGCGTTGAGCCGGCCTCATGACACCTGGCTCAATGCCCAATCTAGCCCTACCAGTGCGAGGAGGTGGAATAACCCGCACTGGGCTATGCACTCGTACAGGAGACACCGTGCGCTCTACTGCGTAACACGGTGTCTGCCCGTACTCCCGCTCTCCACGGTTAGCCTGGGAAGTGGGCGCAGGTCTCCTACCTGCCCTTGGCCCACTACCCTTTAGCCCCCCCCAAGAAATTTTTGGGAGTTACTCACGGGCTTTTCGGGCTTCCGTGCAAGACGTGTCCCCTCATAATTCCGGTTACGAGCTTGAATCTCCGGCTTCCATCCACGTCTCCTAGCTGCCTCCTCATACCAGCGCCGCTCCGCCTTCGCTGCTTCCAATTCCTCCTTTGGACGGCGATATTCCCCTGGTTGAGCCCAAGGTCCTCTACCGTCCAAAATCTCCTCCCAAGTCCAAAAGTCCTTATTGCTCCGTCGAGCATTCCCATACCGCTTGGTCTCTGTATTTTGGTGGGTGATTCTGTAATAGCTGTCGCTCTCCTCATCCTCAGATGAGGTGAGGAGAGAAGGATCTTCGGACCAAAATGCGGAGTCAGGGAAATAAGCCATTTTTATTACAAATACGACGTAGACTAAACAAAACAAAACACTTTCAAAACTTACAAAATAACAAAACGACGTTGACGCAACCTGAACATAAACTTACATAGACAAACGTAAACTCACGAACAGGAACGGACATCGAAACATACGAACAGCCAAACAGCTCCAAAAGTGAATACATCGAAACAACACGAAGACATCACAGGAGACAATCACCCACCAACAAACAGTGAGAAATGCCCTACCTAAATATGACTCTTGATTAGAGGAAAATGCAAACCACCTGCCTCTAATCAAGAGCCATACCAGGCAAACCGAAACCAACATAGAAACAGATAACATAGACTGCCCACCCAAAACACATGCCCTGACCAAAAACACATAAAAACTAACATAAATAGGTCAGGACTGTTACAACATTAAGGCACTTACATGACACATAAAACAAAAGATAAAACATTACATCATATAACATTATTACACCACCACAATATAAAATGTATAATACCACCATACTACAATGTGTGTCTCTTCACATTCCCTGCTGTTCCATAAGGTGCATTTTTATCCGTTTTTTAAATCTGGTTCTACTGTTCACATCAGCTACCTGATGTGGAATAGAGTTCCATGTAGTCCTGGCTCTATGTAGTACTGTGTGCCTCCCATTGTCTGTTCTTGACTTGGGGGTTGTGAAGAGACCTCTGGTGACATGTCTTGTGGGGTATATTTTTTTACCTTTATTTAGGCAAGTGAGTTAAGAACAAATTCTTATTTACAACAACAGCCTAGGAACAGCAGGTTAACTGCCTTGTTCAGGGGCAGAACAACAGATTTTTACCTTGTCAGCTCGGGGGGATTCGATCTTGCAACCTTCTGGTTACTAGTCCAGCACTCTAACCACTAGGCTACCTGCCGCCCCGTATGCATGGGTGTCCGAGCTGGGTGCTAGTAGTTTAAACAGACAGGTCGGTGCATTCAGCATGTCAACACTTCTTACAAAAATAAGTAGTGATGAAGTCAACCTCTCCTCCACTTTGAGTCATAAGAGATTGACACGCATATCATTAATGTTAGATCCCCGTGTACATTTAAGGGCCAGCCGTGCTGCCCTGTTCTGAGCCAATTGTAATTTTCAGAAGTCCCTCTTTGTGGCACCTGACAACACTACTGAACAGTAGTCCAGGTATGACAAAACTAGAGCCTGTAGGACCTGCCTTGTTGATAGTGTTGTTAAAAAGGCAGAGCAGCGCTTCTCCCCATCTTAGCTACTGTTGTATCAATATGTTTTGACCATGACAGTTTACAACTCAGGGTTACTCCAAGCAGTTTAGTCACATCAACTTGCTCAATTTCCACATTATTCATTACAAGATTTAGTTGAGGTTTAGGGTTTGTGAATGATTTAAGATATACATTTAAGATATGGCAAAAAGGGGTGGCAATATCGACCGATATTATTCTCAGTTATTTTCCATCCAAATTGTCAGACCCCAGTGGCTTGTCATTGTTGATAGACAACAATACTTTTTTCACCTCTTCCACACTCACTTTACGGGAATTCAAAATGACGATGCTTGTCTTACATAATTTGGTCAGATATACTTGGATGTGTAGTGTCAGCGTTTGTTGCTGCCATGTCATGCCTAAGTTTGCTAATCTTGCCAATGAAAAAATCATTAAAGTAGCTGGCAATATCAGTGGGTTTTGTGATGAATGAGCCATCTGATTCAATGAATGATGGAGCTGAGTTTGCCTTTTTGCCAAAAAATGTAATTGAAGGTGTTCCAAAGCATTTTACTATCATTCGTCTTTGTTTCATAGTACAGTTTCTTCTTTTTATCCAGTTTAGTCACATGATTTCTCAATTTCCATTACGTTTGCCAATCGGTTGTTCTGCCAGACTCAGTTGCCATACCTCTTGCCTCATCCCTCTCAACCATAAAATGATTCAATTCCTCATCAATCCAAGGGGATTTAACAGTTTTTACAGTCATTTTCTTAATGTTTAGATTTTTGATTGAATAGTCATAGGTTTCCAATAAAGGGTCTGGCTAGTTTCGTATGTAGCCCTCTCTGCTCTCTGCTGTGTTTTACACTAGGTACATAATCAGGGCTAAATGAAGGGTTATCACCTCTTCTTATAAAAACAGGGTCATAAATATATGTATGAAACTATCCTTAAACATTCTGACCAGTAGCCAGTGAGATGATTCCATCTGTCTGTGAGGATTCAGCGTCTCCCAGCTGGCCATGTGGGAAGGGAAAGGGAAGCGGGAATGCCCCACTCATCTTCCCAAATCAAACACAGACAACAGGAAGTGCACACTCGACCCACCGTTCAACAGAACGGGAGGGGAGGCACCCACGATGCAATGGGGGGGTGGGGAGGGGCTGGACTGTCAGTGCTGACAGGGGCTACCGTTTGGCCGGACAGAGTCCAGCTGCTGGTCAGGAAGAGGATGTGTGTGCGTGAGGGGAGGGGGCTATAAATCTACAGCCTATTCCTCTTGAGTGATCCCAGCAGCTACTACAGGCGCACACACACCTCCAAACTACCTCCAAACGTCATGTGCCGTAAGCAAGCACAGAGACCGTGTACGTCCTCGAACAGTATGCTCTGCCTCTGCCAAACCACACCTCAGCGTTAAACTTAGGCAGCAGATAACATTCACAGATAGTCTACTAACGGGCTGTGTATTGTGTATTATAGATGATATCCACAATGAGCACAACGCTAGATTGCGCTTGCTGTTAAATGGTAGACTTCACATGAGGTGCCGTGACAGATTGTGTCCCAGATTATATGATGTGGCTCTGTTGTTGTGTCCATCTCTGACCCTCTCATGGCACATGTTGCCCTCATTCATTACCACTCAGACAAGTGTGACTTTATCAGTGCTGTGTCTTATCAGTGCCATTGGTGTCTGAATGTTCTCTGGAATGTCAGCAGAATGAAGAAATGATGACCAATTCATCATTTTGTTCAATTTGGACAGATCCTTCATAGGGTTTGAATTGAGCAATTAGCCAGGAAGACACAACACAGAGTAGCATGGTCTCATAGTTCCCTGCTCTCTAAGCCACTAACCTGTGGTGAAGCCCACTCTCACATATACATGAGAGGCCTGTTTAGAACCATCGCAGCAAACCAGGAACATTCCCAGAACATTAGCTAAGATTCCAACTAAAGCTGCAATATGTCACTTTTTGGGTGACCCGACCAAATTCACATAGAAATGTGAGTTATAGGTCTGTCATTCGCATTGCAAGCAAGTCAGAGAAGTGGTAGATCTGTTCTATGTGCTCTCTTTCTATGCTTCCCGTTCTTACATTTAGTTTTTGCGTGTTTTACCTTTTACTAAAAAAATTGGTTATGGAAAATATATTTCATCGCGGTTTAGATGGTACAATGATTCTCTACATGATACTTGCTCATTTTACCACATAAACTGAAATTAAGGGAACTATTATAATTTTAGCAACCAGGAAATGTCAGAGCGATTTCTACATATTACACTTTAAGTTCTAGCTAGGTTTTTATCTAACATTAGGATAACATCCCAAAAACGTTTTTTTCTTCATACATTTAAAAAAAAAATAACTATCCTTGGAATGTTCTCCTAACATTCACTAAAATGTTGTGCACAACATCTGTAACAACCAATGTAGAACATTCCTCAATAGTTCTCATCAGGTTTACAGGTAATGTAATAACACAATGTACCAGTGATGTTTTCCCAGAAAACCATAATTGGTTCAGCGAAAGTTCCCAAAACATACATTAGGTTGGGGTAAATGTTCTCATTACCCAGAAACTGTCCAGTTGTGACGATGACTATACACCGTTTCTTTTCGAGTTGAACAAACATTCACCTGATGTTACAAGAACTTTCCCAGAACACATTTAGTCTGTTCTTTAAAGGTTCCCAGAATTTTTTATTAGGTTGTGGGAACAGTCTGGTGGGAACATTGTGGGGACATCCCACAAGATTTGTTCACAAAACACAAAAACTGTCCAATTGTGCGGATGATTATACAATGTTTATTTTAGGGTGCAAAAAAACATTCACCTGATGTTACAATAACTTTCCCTGAACAAATGTTTTATGTTCATTAAAAGTTCATAAAACATTTCTTTAGGTTGAGGGAACATTGTGGGGATATGACAAGAGATATGTTCTCAAAACACAAAATACTTTGACATTTATACAATGTTTAAGTTAGTTTGCACAGGATATTCCCGTAGCCCTTTCCTGCAGTCAATGACCAAAAGTGCCCCCTTTGGCCTCATGGGTGGAATGTTATTAATATTTTTCATAATTTCATCATTAATAAAGATCATGTGAAAAACACAGATCAAAATCTGGTGTTCCTATTTCAAACAGTTTTGTTCTTTGATGTGGGTTTTAATGACGTTATGACATTAGCTCTGAACAGTTGAAACTGGATTTCAAAGAGCTGATTGACTCTCTGCTAGACACTAATAAAAGAGCGATCATATCTGGCCCTGTGCCATTTCTGAATCGTGGCATTGAACACTTTAGCAGGATTCTTTCTCTTCATGATCTCATGTTAAATACTGTTGAAGTAATATGGCAACAGATGAATCTGCCTCACCTAAAGCCCATTCTTGTGGGAAGCTGCTATAGACCACCAAGTGCCAACAGTCAGTATCTGGATAACATGTGTGAAATGCTTGATAGTGTATGTGATATCAACAGAGAGGTATATTTTCTGGGTGATTTAAATATTGACTTGCCTTCATCAAGCTGCCCACTCAAGAAAAAGCATCAACTGTAACCAGTGCCTGCAACCTGGTTCAGGTTATCAGTCAATCTACCAGATAAGTTACAAACAGCACAGGAATGAAATCATCAACATGTATTGATCACATCTTTACTAATGCTGCAGAAATTTGCTTGAAAACAGTATCCAGATCCATAGGATGTAGTGATCACAATATAATAGCCATATCTAGGAAAACCAAAAGTTCCAAAGGCGGGGCCTAATATAGTGTATAAGAGGTCATAGGAATCACTACAAAACGTATTCTATGTTGTTGATGTAAAGAATATTTGTTGGTCCATGGTGTGTAATGAGGAGCAAACAGACGTTGCACTTGACACATTTATGAAATAGCTTATTCCAGTTACTAATAAGCATGTACCCATTAAGAAAACGACTGTAAAAACTGTTAAATCCCCTTGGATTGATGAGGAATTTAAAAATGTTATGGTTGAGAGGTATGAGGCAAAAGGAATGGCGAATAAGTCTGACTGCACAACTGATTGGGAAAGGTACTGCAAATAGAGAAATCATGTGATGAAACTGAATAAAAAGAAGAAACTACTCTATAAAACAAAGATAAATGACAAAGAATGACAGTAAAAAGCTTTGGAGCACCTTCAATTAAATTTTTGGAAAAAGGTACATCTCAGCTCCATCGTTCATTGAATCAGATGTCTCATTCATTACAAAGCTGACTGATAATTGCAAGACTAGCAAACCTAGGCATGACATGCCAGCAACAAATACTGACACTACACATCCAAGTATATCTGACCAAATGATGAATCACAAAAATTGTCATTTTGAATTCCATAAAGTGAGTGTGGAAGAGGTGAAAAAAATATTGTTGTCTATCAACAATAACAAGCCACCGGGGTCTGATATGTTGGATGGAAAATTACTATAATACGGATACGGATGGATAATACGGGGATAATATTGCCCCTCCTATTTGCCATATCTTAATTTTAAGCCTACTAGAAAAGTGTGTGCCCTCGGACCTGGAGGGGAACAAAAGTCATTGCGCTACCTAAGAATAGTAAAGCCCCCTTTACTGGCTCAAATGGCCGACCAATTACCAACCCTAAGTAAAGTTTTGTAAAAATATGTGTTTGACCAGACACAATGCTATTTTACAGTAAACAAATTGACAACAGACCTTCAACACGCTTATAGGGAAGGACATTCAACAAGCACAGCCCATGAACAAATGACTGACGATTGGCTGAGAAGAATTGATGATAAAAAGATTGTTGGGGCTGTTTTCTAAGACTTCAGTGCGGCTTTTGACATTATCGATCATTGTCTGCAGCTGGATAAACATACAGTACCAGTCAAAAGTTTGGACACACCTATTCAAGGATTTCTCTTTATTTTTTTACTATTTTCTACATTGTAGCATAATAGTGAAGACTATGAAATAAAACATATGGAATCATGTAGTAACCAAAAAAGTGTTAAATAAATCAAAATATATTTCATATGTTTGATTCTTCAAAGTAGCCACCCTTTGCCTTGACAGCTTTGCAAACTCTTGGCATTCTCTCAGTCAGTTTCATGAGGAATGCTTTTCCAACAGTCTTGAAGGAGTTCCCACATATGCTGAGCACTTGTTGGCTGATTTTCCTTCACTCTGCGGTCCAACTCATCCCAAACCATCTCAATTGGGTTGAGGTTGGGTGATTATAGAGTCCAGGTCATCTGATGCAGCACTCCATCACTCTCCTTCTTGGTCAAATAGCCCATACACAGCCTGGAGGTGTGTTGGGTCATTGTCCTGTTGACAAAGAAATTATAGTCCCACTAAGCGCAAACCAGATGGATGGTGTATCGGTGCAGAATGCTGTGGTAGCCATGCTGGTTAAGTGTCCCTTGAATTCTTAATAAATCAAAGACAGTGTCACCAGCAAACCACACACAAACTATCACACCTCCTCCTCCATGCTTCACTGTGTGAACCACACATGCGGAGATCATCCGTTGACCTACTCTGCGTCTCACAAAGACACGGCGGTTGGAACCAAAAATCTCAAATTTGGACTCATCAGGCCAAAGGACAGATTTCCACTGGTCTAATGTTCATTGCTCATGTTTCTTGGCCCAAGCAAGTCTCTTCCTCTTACTGGTGTCCTTTAGTAGTAGTTTCTTTGCAGCAATTCGACCATGAAGACCTGATTCATGCAGTCTCCTCTGAAAAGTTGATGTTGAGATGTGTCTGTTCCTTGTGAAGCATTTATTTGGTCTGCAATCTAAGGTGCAGTTACCTTTAATGAACTTATCCTCTGCAGCAGAGGTAACTCTGGGTCTTCCTTTCCTGTGGCGATCCTCATGAGAGCCAGTGTCATCATAGCTCTTGATGGTTTTTGCAACTGCACTTGAAGAAACTTTCAAAGTTCTTGATATTTTCCAGATTACTTTAAGACATGAAGGTCAGTCAATGCTGGACTGTCGTTTCTGCCAATTTGAGCTGTTCTTGCCATAATATGGACTTAGTCTTTTACCAAACTGGGCTATCTTCTGTATACCACCCCTACCTTGTCCCAACACAACTGATTGTCTCAAACACATTTAGAAGGAAATAAATTCCACAAATTAACTTTTAAGAAGGCACACCTGTTAATTGAAATGCATTCCAGGTGACTACCTCATGAAGCTGATTCAGAGAATGCCAAGGGTGTGCAAAGCTGTTCGTCAAGGAAAAGGCTGGCTACTTTGAAGAATCACGAATATAAAATATATTTTGATTTGTTTAACACTTTTTTGGTTACTAAACTCAGCAAAAAAAGAAATGTCCCTTTTTCAGGACCCTGTCTTTCAAAGATAATTCAAAAAAATCCATATGTCTTCACAGATCTTTATTGTAAAGAGTTTACACACTGTTTCCCATGCTTGTTCAATGAACCACAAACAATTCATGAAACATGCACCTGTGGAACGGTCATTAAGACACAAACAGCTTACAGACGGTAGGCAATTAAAGTCACAGTTATGAAAACGTAGGACACTAAAGAGGCCTTTCTACTAACTCTGAAAAACACCATAAGATAGATGCCCAGGGTCGCTGCTCATTTGTGTGAACGTGCCTTAGGCATGCTGCAAGGAGGCATGAGGACTGCAGAATAAATTGCAATGTCCATACTGTGAGAAGCCTAAGACAGCGCTACAGGGAGACAGGACGGACAGCTGATCATCCGCGCAGTGGCAGACCAGTGTAACAACACCTGCTAAGGATCGGTACATCCGAACATCACACCTGCGGGACAGGTGCAGGATGGCAATAACAACTGCCCGAGTTACACCAGGAACGCACAATCCCTCCATCAGTGCTCAGACTGTCTGGACTGAGGGCATGTAGGCTGGACTGGGGGCTTGTAGGCCTGTTGTAAGGCAGGTCCTCACCAGACATCATCGGCAACAATGTTGCCTATGGGCACAAACCCACTGTTGCTGGACCAGACAGGACTGGCAAAAAGTGCTCTTCACTGACGAGTCGTGGTTGTCTCACCAGGGGTGATGGTCAGATTCGCATTTATCTCCGAAGGAATGAGTGTTACACCGAGGCCTGTGCTCTGGAGTGGGATCGATTTGGAGGTGGAAGGTCTGTCAGGGTCTGGGGCGGTGTGTCGCAATATCATCGGACTGAGCTGGTTGTCATTATTGGCAATCTCAACGTTGTGTGTTACGGGGAAGACATCCTCTTCCCTCATGTGGTACCCTTCCTGCAGGCTCATCCTGACATGACCCTCCAGCATGACAATGCCACCAGCCATACTGCTTGTTCTGTGCGTGATATCCTGCAAGACAGGAATGTCAGTGTTCTGCCATTGCCAGCGAAGAGCCCGGATCTCAATCCCATTGAGCACTCTGGGACCTGTTGGATCGAAGGGCGAGGGCTAGGGCCATTCCCCCCAGAAATGTCCGGGAACTTGCAGGTGCCTTGGTGGAAGAGTGGGGTAACATCTCACAGCAAGAACTTGCAAATCTGGTGCAGTCCATGAGGAGGAGATGCACTCCAGTACTTAATGCAGCTGATGGCCACACCAGATACTGACTGTTACTTTTGATTTTGACCCCCCCTATGTTCAGGGACACATTATTCCATTTCTGTTAGTCACATGTCTGTGGAACTTGTTCAGTTTATGTCTCAGTTGTTGAATCTTGTTATGTTCAAACAAATATTTACACATGTTAAGTTTGCTGAAAATCAACGTAGTTGACAGTGAGAGGACGTTCATTTTTTTGCTGCGATACATGATTCCATATGTGTTACTTCATAGTGTTGATGTCTTCACTATTATTCTACAATGTAGAATGAGTAGGTGTGTCCAAACTTTTGACTGGTACTGTATGTGTTATGGCTTTACACACTCTGCTATATTGTGGATAAAGAGTTACCTGTCTAACAGAACACATATGGTGTTCTTTAATGGGATCCTCTCCAATATAATCCAGGTAGAAATCAGGAATTCCCCAGAGAAGCTGTCTAGGCCCCTTACTTTTTTCAATCTTTACTAACGATATGCCACTAAGTAAAGCCAGTGTGTCTATGTATGCAGATGACTCAACACTATACACGTCAGCTACTACTGCGACGGAAATGACTGCAACACTTAACAAAGAGCTGCAGTTAGTTTCAGAATGGGTGGCAAGGAATAAGTTAGTCCTAAATATGGGACAAATCATTTATTGAACCTTAAACCTCAACCAAATATTGTAATGAATAAAATGGAAATTGAGCAAGTTCCGGTGACTAAACTGCTTGGAGTAACCCTGGATTGTAAACTATCATGGTCAAAACATATTGATACAACAGTAGCTAAGAAGGGGGCAAGTCTGTCCATGATAAAGCGCTGCTCTACCTTCAGGCTCTAGTTTTGTCGCACCTGGACTACTGTTCAGCCGTGTGGTCAGGTGTCACAAAGAGGGACTTAGGTAAATTGCAACTGGGTCAGAACAGGGCAACACGGCTGGCCCTTGGATGTACACAGAGAGCAAACATTAATTATATGCATCTCAATCTCTCCTGGCTCAAAGTGGAGGAAAGATTGATTTCATCAAATCAAATTGTATTTGTCACATGCTCCAAAAACAACAGGTGAAGAAGACCGTACAGTGAAATTATTTCTTACAAGCCCTTAACCAACAATGCAGTTAAGAAAATACCCCCCAAAAAGTAAGAGATAAGAATAACAAATAATTAAAGAGCAGCAGTAAATAACATTAGTGGGGCTATATACAGGGGGTACCGGTAAAGAGTCAATGTATCAATGTGCGGAGGCACAGGTGTTGAGGTAATTATGTACATTTAGGTAGAGTTATTAAAGTGGCTATGCATAGATAATAACAGAGAGTAGCAGCAGCGTGGAGGGGGGGGGGTGCAAATAGTCTGGGTAGCCATTTGATTAGCTGTTCAGGAGTCTTATGGCTTTGGGGTAGAAGCTGTTTAGAAGCCTCTTGAACCTAGACCTGGCACTCTGGTACCGCTTGCCGTGCGGTAGCAGAGAGAACAGTCTATGACTAGGGTGGCTGGAGTCTTTGACAATTTTTTGGGCCTTCCTCTGACACCGCCTGGTATAGAGGTCCTGGATGGCAGGAAACTTGGCCCCAGTGATGTACTGGGCCATACGCGCTACCCTGGTATGGCCGAGTAGTTGCCATACCAGGCAGTGACGCAACCCGTCAGGATGCTCTCGATGGTGCAGCTGTAAAACTTTTTGAGGATCCATGACAAATCTTTTCAGTCTCCTGAGGGGGAATAGGTTTTGTCGTGTCCTCTTCACAACTGTCTTGGTGTGCTTGGACCATGTTAGTTTGTTGGTGATGTGGACGCCAAGGAACTTGAAGCTCTCAACCTGCTCCACTACAGCCCCGACGATGAAAATGGGGGCGTGCTCAGTCCTCTATTTCCTGTAGTCCACAATCATCGCCTTCGTCTTGATCACGTTGAGGGAGAGGTTGTTGTCCATGCACCACATTTTCAGGTCTCTGACCTCCTCCCTATAGGCTGTCTCATCGTTGTCGGTGATCAGGCCTACCACTATTGTGTCATCAGCAAACTTAATGATGGTTTTGGAGTCGTGCCTGGTCGTGCAGTCATGAGTGAACAGGGAGTACAGGAGGGGACTGTATTTGTGAGAGGTAAAACCTGTTGAAAGCACCGAACTGTCTGTTTAAATGACTAGCACATAGCTCAGACACCCATGCATACCCCACAAGACATGCCACCAGAGGTCCCTTCACAGTCCCCAAGTCCAGAACAGACTATGGGAGGCGCACAGTACTACATAGTGCCATGACTACATGGAACTTTATTCCACATCATGTAACTGGTGCAAGCAGTAGAATCAGATTTAAAAAATTGATAAAAATACACCTTTATGAAACAGCGGGGACTTTGAAGCAACATAAACATAGGCACAGACATATACACACATGATAACATATGCACGATACACACATACACATGTATTTTGTGATATGTGGTAGTGGAGTACGGGCCAGGCCCCAGGGAGAGTGTTATGGTGATCCATAATAAATACAAATACACCTACTGGAGAGTTCTTCTTTGTCTACACCCATTCAGCACCGTTCACACCCTCTTAAGCCTTAGCTCCACCCATCTCTTTAAGGATTCACATGAGGCCATGTGGTAAACACACGCTATATCGAATAAATCCAGGTTTATTTGTCACATGCACAGGATACAGAAGGGGTAAATGGTACAGTGAAGTGGTTACTTGCATTGTAGCAATAGCAAAAGCAGAAAGTAATAAATATTTTATCATTATTAGAAGACTCTTACCCGACACACATGTCTAAATTGATGGGTCATGTGAAGGAAATGCTTTAACCACCCCCCAGCCACATCTAGCTAAGTATGGGTCGCAATTGTCTTGACCTGCACACATGTTCATGAAATACAATAGATGGCCGTAATCACCCCCAGACACAACTGGCTAATTTTGATGGGTCATGTAATAATCTGGCCGAAGTGGAGTCTTTTGTTTAGACCTGTAGCTACCTGGCTAAACAATGAACCGGCATAATCCCAACTCATACTACTACCAATACAAACAATGTCATAGCTGTAGTATGAATCTAGCTAGCTAACATTAGGCTATAAATAGCAATGCAAATGGGTTTCTTATTCGAAAATATTACTATACAAATTACTCTGACTGAATGATAAAATTATATCTGAAAATGTAGCTAGACTCTTACATGGATGTACGCTTCACGGCAGACTGGAACCATTTAACTCCAATATGTGTGTAGCTACATCTTGTTTGGCCAGAGTTGTTTCAAGTCACTCCGGTTCACACTGACCGTTACGTGTGCAGAAAGTAGCCCATCACTTTTTCCAACTGATCTGTCGATAGTGCCTGCTAAATTCAGGGCATCAATGTTGTTGTTCTCGATGGTAATGTTATATCTTTCAAAAACGTTGCGGTAGAAAGGACTGTCAACACATACTGAACAGCTCACGTTATAGACAGAAGCATGCTACATGGCAGACCAATCCGAACTCATCTCCCGGCATGTCCAGCCCATCCATTATCTCAGCCAATCATGGTTAGCGGAAAGGTTCCTGTATTATTTTGTGGCTAAACCAAGTAGGCTCGTAATTTAACAATTGTATTCGTATTTATGGATTTATGCATTTTGATAAAAAAATTATGTTTACGTTCAAATGCCGCTCCTGTGAAGTAGTGACGTATGACATACGCCTAGTTTCCTGAAATGAGTCCATTGTACATTTTCTTTCTTCATCACATATTGAAAAACGTATGAAATTTTATTTTAGTTGGATTGATCTTCCTTTAAATAACTTGTATTCATATGCTTCTTAAATACAGGCTCAGAACATACAATGCAAAACCCATTCTGAAAAATGATGATTCATAATTCATATACCAAAACAAATTCAGGTTCAACGCAATAATATTTTATTGATTTAAAGGTCCAATGCAGTTGTTTTTATCTCAATTTCAAATTATTACTGGGTGACAATCAAGTACCTTACTGTGATTGGTTTCAATTAAAATGACCCCCCAAAAAAACAAAATAAAGTGAAGGCTATTGAAGTCTATTCCATGTGAGAAATTGCCTTCTAGGCAGAGTTCCTCTGTCCAGTATCTGTGTTATTTTGCCCATCTTAATCTTTTCTTTTAATTGGCCAGTCTGAGATATGGCTTTATGGCAACTCTGCCTAGAAGGCCAGCATCCCGGAGTCGCCTGTTCACTGCTGCTGTTGAGACTGGTGTTTCGCAAGTACTATTTAATGAAGCTGCCAGTTGCGGACTTGTGATGCATCTGTTTCTCAAACTAGACACTCTAATGTACTTGTCCTCTTGCTCAGTTGTGCACCGGGGCCTCCCACCCCTCTTTCTATTCTGGTTAGAGCCAGTTTGCGCTGTTTTGTGAAGGGAGTAGTACACAGCGCTGTACGAGATCTTCAGTTGCTTGGCAATTTCTTGCATAGAAAAGTCTTCATTTCTCAGAACAAGAATAGACAGACGAGTTTCAGAAGAAAGTACTTCTGGCCATTTTGAGCCATTAATCAAACCCACAAATGCTGATGCTCCAGATACTCAACTAGTCTAAAGGCCCGTTTTATTGCTTCTTTATTGGTTCAACAGTTTTCAGCTGTGCTAACATAATTGCAAAAGGGTTTTCTAATGATCAGTTAGCCTTTTAAAATTATAAACTTGGATTAGCTAACACAACGTGCCATTGGAACACAGGAGTGATGGTTGCTGATAATGGGCCTCTGTACGCCTATGTAGATATTCCATAACAAATCTGCTGTTTCCAGCTACAATAGTCATTTACAACATTAACAATGTCTACACTGTATTTTGGATACATTTTATGTTATTTTAATGGACAAAAAAATGTTTGTTTTTTTCAAAAACAAGGACATTTCTAAGTAAACTTTTGAACGGTAGTGTAGTTGACTCTGGGATTCAAACCAGCGACCTATCAATTACTGGCTCAACGCTCTTAGCCGCTAGGCTACCTGCCACCCCATTCCAGTGATTACACTCCATTCTAGATATTATTATGAGCTGTCCTCCCCAAGCAGCCTCCACTGGGATGAAGTGATGGTGATTAACTCAGTTACCAGTATTTCCCTGGCTTAGTTATGTCTAAGCCCTAGATTAAACAGTGCTCTGTCGCCTCCCTAAACTAAAAAAATTATGTCGCTTTCTCTTTGGAAAAGCGGGGACATAGTGCCGTGTAAAACAGTAGATTGCCCCTCGTCGGACTTTTGACGATAAAATAAAAAGGTCACATTCTTGGTGACTTGGCAACTGGAATAGATAAGACTGAGCAGTAGCAGCAGCGTATGTGGAGCAGTAGCAGCAGCGTATGTTGTGAGTGTGAAAGTATATGTGAGAGCGTGTGTGTGGCGTCAGTATGCATGTATGCGCATGTTATGTGTGTGTGTGTGTGTGTGTGTGTGTGTGTGTGTGTGTGTGTGTGTGTGTGTGTGTGTGTGTGTGTGTGTGTGTGTGTGTGTGTGTGTGTGTGTGTGTGTGTGTGTGAGTGAATGTTGGGCTGTCAGTGTAAGTATGTGTGAGTGTGAGGGTAGAGTCCAGTGTGTCTGCCCAGAATCAGTGCAAGAGAGGTAATTCAAAAAAGGGGGGTCAATGCAGGTAGTCCAGGGTAGCTATTTGATTAGTTATTTAGAAGTATTGTTTAGCAGCTTGGGGGTCGAAGCTGTTCACGGTCCAGTTGGTTCCAGACTTGTCCACTGGTACCGCTGGTACCGCTTGCCATGCGGTAGCAGAGAGAACAGTCTATGGCTTGGGTGGATGGAGTATTTGACCATTTTTGGGGCCCTCTGTAGTCCACGATAAGCTCCTTTGTCGTGCTGAAGTTGATGGAGAGGTTGTTGTCCTGGAACCACACTGCCAAGTCTCTGAGCTCCTCCCTATAGGCTGCCTCATCGGCTTCGGTGATCAGTCCTAACACATCATGGAGTCATGCCCAATTGTGGGTGAACAGGAAGTACAGGAGGGGACTAAGCACACACCCCTGAGGGTGGCGGATGATTGCCTACCCTCACTGCCTGAAGTCCAGGGTCCAGTTGCAGAGGGAGCTGTTCAGTTCCAGGGTCCTGAGCTTGGTGATGAGCTTGGAGGAGACTATGGTGTTGAATGCTAAGCTGTCAATGAACAGCGTTCTTACATAAGTATTCCTTTTGTCAAGGCGGGTGAGCGCAGTGTGGAGTGCAATAGACATTGCGTCATCTGTGGATCTGTTGGGGCGGTATGCTAATTGGAGTGGGTCCAGGGTGTCTGGGATGATGGTGCTGATAGGGACCATGACCAGCCTTTCAAAGCATTTCATGGCTATACATGTGAGTGCTACGGTGCGATAGTCATTTAGGCAGGTTACCTTGGCATTATTGGGCACGGGGTCTATGGTGGTCTGCTTGAAACAAGTTGGTATTACAGCCCGGTCAGGTTGAAATTGTCAGTGAAGATACTTGCCAGCTGGTCAGCTCATCCTCTGCCACACGCTCTGCCGCTCTTTCATCGCGGTGCACGTGAAGTACGCCTCTGTTTAATGCAGCGCGCCAGAGCAGTTCTCCCACTGTTGAAAGAAATGACCATGCATGTTAATATATGTTAATTGCATGTAAATAAAGGTTGCTTCTCTACCACACCCACAACAGAAGTACGATCATGGACTCGCAGGGGGAGCACTTCTGTGAGAGGTCGCTCTTTTGCCTGAATTCGACTCAAAACCAACAAGGAAGTCTGATACCGTGTTGACAGTGGTTGTATGAAACCAAAAGTGCTTAACCATGCTTTTAATTTCTATTCAGTTCGACTCGCCACAAATTTGGCATCTGAACTGTGCGTTAGAAAGCTATAAAGGAAGCATGGAATTCCTGATTGGCCATACTGCCATGGCTATATATATATATATTGAAAAAAAGTAGACATAAGACATTTATCCTCTGGTGGCGCAGAGGATAAAAGACCTGTCAAGGGAACCTTACATTGCAGCTTCAAACCCCACATGTGCATATTGTCAACATATGAAATGCAAAACATATGGTTGTGTTTGTATGATGAAATGCTGTTCAAATGTCCTATAAATGATTTTAAAATGCCATCTGTCATTGTATCATCTAGAATACAGTTCTCAAATGTGAATTGTCATTTAATCTGGAGAAAAACTGCCTAAGGAGCTACAAATTTGCATGCTGAGAATGTTGTGATAATATTAGGTAAAACTTAAATGTAATGTGACCTATCAACATACTTACAACACTATAGGAATGTCCTGTGCAACTTAAGCTAATCATTATATGAATGGCATCACAACTGAACATATTTGTGTTTTGGGAACCTGTTCCTACAACCCAATGAAACATTCTGGGAACCTGTAAAGAACCGATTGTGTTTGAGGAACATTTTTGCAACGTCAGGCAAACATTCTATAATCGTCAGCACGACTGGACAGTTTTTGTGTTATGAGAACATTTTCCGCGACCTAACAAATGTTGTGAGAACTTTCACCGAACCAATTTTGGTTTGCTGGGATGAGTATCTCAAGTAGCTCCTGCACTATGCTTTAGCCATCAAAGCAAAAGTTATACACATTTTATCCAACATGACACAGGGTTCAACTGAACCCACAGCCTTTGTGTTGCCAGTACCACATGAATTTGGAAAATATGACTTCAAAACATGTATTGATTAAGTTCAGGTTTAATTTTAAAATGCATGAATGACTCCTCTTGATTGCACATTGTTTGACAGATTGGTCATGAGATTGATGGATTGATCCATGCCTTTGTATTTATCTCAGTATACATTCACACAGTGCAGTGGATAGCTAGCATCCACAATATAACGTCAAAGTTCAGAATACGCCCTTTTTTATATTTGATGGTGTGTCCATAAAACCAAACGTGGAGTCCCTGCTTCCGTTCCAAGCGTTCAGGCCAAACATTCCCTGTCCTTTTCCCTGATCTTTGCCTTCTATTCCTGAGTCACTCCTCTCACCCTGACCATCAATCCTCCCTGAGGGGTTAAACTCACTGAACCTGAGTGACAAGAGGCCTTGTATGGGAAAGGCATGGGGGCAGTGGATCCAACCTTAAAGGAGAATTTTGCTTTCATTGAACAGCCAAATCTCTATTTTTGATGTGAATAGCACATTATACACAGAACAAAAATATAAGCGCAACATGCAACAATTTCAAAGAATCTACTGAGTTACAGTTCATAGAAGGAAATCAGTCAATTTAAATAAGTTAATTAGGCCCTAATCTATGGATTTCACATGACTGGGAATACAGATATGCATCTGTTGGTCACAGATACCCTTAAAAAAAGGTAGGGGTGTGGATCAGAAAACCAGTCAGTATCTGATGTGACCACCAGTTGCCTCATGCAGCGCAACACATCACCTTCGCATAGAGTTGATCAGGCTGTTGATTGTGGCCTGTGGAATGTTGTCCCACTCCTCTTCAATGGCTGTGCGAAGACGCTGGATATTGGCGGGAACTGGAACACGATGTCGTAAACGGCAATCCAGAGCATCCCAAACATGCTCAATGGGTGACATGTCTGGTGAGTATGCAGGCCATGGAAGAACTGGGACATTTTTAGCTTCCAGGAATTGTGTACAGATCCTTGCGACATGGGGCCGTGCATTATCATGCTGAAACATGAGGTGATGGTGGCGGGTGAATGGCACGACAATGGGCCTCAGGATTTCGTTACGGTATCTCTGTGCATTCAAATTTCCATCAATAAAATGCTATTGTTTTTGCTGTCCGTAGCTAATGCCTGCCCATACCATAACCCCACCGCATCCATGAGGCACTCTGTTCACAACCGCTCACCTACACAACGCAATATAGCTCTGGTGGACGTTACTGCAGTCAGCATGCCACTCGCAAAATCCCTCAAAACTTGAGACATCTGTGACATTGTGTTGGGTGACAAAACTGCACATTTTGAAATGGACTTTTATTGTCCCCAGCATGCTGTAATGCTCATGCTGTTTAATCATCTTCTTGATATGCCACACCTGTCACACACTGATCTGTTTCACCTGTCATTGTGCTTGTCTCCACCCCCCACCAGGTGTCTCCCATCTCCCCTCATTATCCCCTGTGTATTTATACCTGTGTTTTCTGTTGGTCTGTTGCCAGTTTGTCTTGTCAAGTCTTACCAGTGTGGTTCCTGTGGTTTTCCCAGTTTTGACTTTTCTGCCTGTCCTGATCCTGCCTGATTCTGATTTGGATTACGACTCTTTGCCTGCCTTGATTTACCTCTTGCCTGCCCCTTGTACTATTATAAACTCTGAGACTCGTACTATCCACCTCCTGTGTCTGCATCTGGGTCTTAGCCTGAGCCTTGATAACACCTGTCAGGTAGATGGATTATCTTGGCAAAGGAGAAATGCTCACTAACAAGGATGTCAACAAATGTGTGAACAAAAGTTGAGCGAAATAAACTTTTTGTGCATATGGAAAATTTGGGGGATCTTTTCCTGATAACTTGATAAATATATCCCAACCAGAACTAACTACCACCAAACCCCCGCTTTAACTTCATTTAAATGTCATAACCCGTTATTCTATTTGTGTACTCTTCACCACACTTGGCATGCCCCTTGTACTATTATTATTTTTTGAAGGACTATGAGAAAGTCAGTTCTGGTGACTTTTCTACTCCAAAGTGAACGAAAATGAATTGATGATGACACTATCGAAAATATAATTTGTCCTTCCAGAAATGAACCTAACAACATACTGGTCCACATTATCAGTTTGTAGCCTTGGCTCATAGGAGCAGGAGCCTACCTCCTGTTTCTGTAGAGTGAGGCAGCTTGAAGTACAAGTACAGGCCCTTGACAGGAAGCTAGTCTATCGCAGGGCCTTACCCCCAATCTATCTTCTTAATGCTGAATGCCAAGCAGAGACGCATCGGTCTCATTTTACAGTCTTTGGTATGACTCGACCGGGGATTATTTGAGAAATAAGCTTTTTGTGTGTATGGAAAATTTCTGGGATATATTATTTCAGCTCATGAAACATGGGACCAGCACTTTACATGTTGCATTCACATTTTTGTTCAGATTAGAAAGGTCCAGACACTTTTATTGTGATTTCACATGTTTTGAGAAACTTACCCCAGCTATTCACTTCCTCATCCTAGTTGTGCACTACAGGATCTCAGAAAAAAACATAAACAAAGGCTCCAAAAACACCCAAATAAGTCCTTTTAGAAACGGAAATGTTCTCAATGTAGTGATGCAGTTCTTTAGATGTTGTACACATGAAATTGTGTCATTCCGAACTTTATTCGCAAAGTTATATTCCATTTTGTTGCCACTCGAGCGATTAGCTCTCCATACATTCTAGCAGCAGGCTACACAGACAGTGGAACTGCTGGATATGGGAAACAGCAGGAGTCCCACAAAATGGAATATAACATTGCGGATAAAGTTCAGAATGACACAATTTCATGTGTACAACATCTAAAAACCTGCATCACTACACTGAGAACGTTTCCGTTTCTAAAAGGACATATTTGGGGATTTGATTTAGCATTTTTTTCATGTGTTTTCAGTGCCCCAATATTGCACAACGAGGATGAGGAAGTGAATTACTGGTTGGGGTAAGTTTCTCAAAAACATGTGAAATCGCAGTGTCTGGACCCTTCCATAACATGCCATTTACATAAAAAACCTTCTCCTTTAAGTTATCATGGATGGCTGTCATTAAAATAAGGTGCATCTGTGTCCAACTAGCCGAAGGCAACTCACTCCAGTGTCCATGGTTGCTTTATTTTTTCCCCTACTTTCTTTCTTTCTATCTCTCCGTCTCTCTCTCTGACTGGGTCCCATCCATCACTTGAAAATGGGCTTTTCTGGAAGTTGCTGATGTTCAGATAAGGGACCGGTCACTCACACAAGGCAGAGGAAAGACTAAACCTTATGTCCTGCAAGACTTGGAAATGTGAGTTACTCTGTGTTTTACAATCATAAAATTCTGGTCCTGTTTGAAGAAAATAGGTGAAGTAACGGAAACGGTTTGTTCCATCGCTCGGAGATTATAGTCTGCGTGTGTGTATGTGTGTTGACAGACTGTATGAGGTCATCACTTTCATGTGGCTACACCTATGGCCTGGACTGTAGCAACTCTCCTCTACTCACACCACATACACCCCCACCCCAAGCACCACACACAGACATAACACCGCTTATCCACTGGCTACATGCTCTCAGCTCCGGGCGCTTTACTCTTGTGTGTTCCTCCTCACAAGTAGTAAATGGTTAGTCTGAGTTTATGCTTTTAAACATGACTTTTAACGGAAAAAACAAAATGTCCTTACGTGCACTCTGAGAATGAATACACCCTAGGAGAGTTCCCCTTGTCAATTAGACCATTGGACAATGTTCAATACAAAATAGTTTGTCTTTACTGCCTCACATTACCTACAGATGTGTCAGTAAAGTGCATCTAACTCTGACGGATCAGTCTGCCTGCAGCGGTGTGAATCCTCATGCTTTTCCTGTGCGTGAATCCCATGTCGCTTATGTTTTTGTTCAGAGACCGTGTGTGTGTGTGTGTGTGTGTGTGTGTGTGTGTGTGTGTGTGTGTGTGTGTGTGTGTGTGTGTGTGTGTGTGTGTGTGTGTGTGTGTGTGTGTGTGTGCACGTGTGTGTGTGTGTGTGCACGTGTGTGTGTGTGCACGTGTGTGTGCCTGCGTGCTAAGGAGGAAGTGGAGAGGTTGTGGGGCTAGCAGTGTCTGGTGTGTGAGATCCCTGTGGTGGCGGGCATTTCCCTGTGTTACTAAACAAACAGGATGATAGTTCACTTATCCCGTTGAGAACTGTTATTTCAGAACTTATTTCAGCCCTTCAGATCATGGGTAAGAGTGGAGTACATCAACCTAAGTCATTCACAGACTGTATGAAATAGTGCACAGCTTCGATCACAGGGACACTCAGCTCATATCAGTTTATAAAAGCTCATGTAGACCTATGCCAAGGAATCCATTAGGCCTAATTCACCCAAGTGAAGGTGTTAAGTCAATTAGGAATTGCATTACACATTTTTACTCTACAAACCAATCAAATGTAGTCAAAGTCAGCCAGGTCAACCGCCGATACAAGTCAGTATTTGACATCCATTCTCACTTCGAAATTTGACGTTTGGAACAACTTCGAAATTTTGTTTACATGATCTGTGTATAAAATAATTGTTCAATAAGGTAGGCCTATTTTTGCGCCAGTGGATATCCGGGTGCACAAGCACGTAGGCACTGACATAAATTTGGCTCGAGGCATTGGTTGTATTTGACGGCTGTTCTGTGTGTCGATACAACATGTCCATGCAATGTTTTATCTGGCTTTGAGAATGTGGCTGCTGCGCTCTGTTATTCATTCTGATACAAATCAATTAAAATGTCCACGTCTACACCACAGTTGGCGGTGCGGGACAGAAGCGATTGGGGAGAGAGGGATGGTTTAATTTTCGTGTATGCGGGAACAGAGCGCTCACCCAAACTGTCGCCATTCTTGGCCACGTGCGCTTGACTCGGGCGAGCCTTCTCGTTAAGTGCATGTGTGAGGGGATGAGGTGATGGAGTTGGCGCCAGAGAGGTCGGGGTTAGGGATCAAGGTCTGCGCAGGTAGAGCCAGAAAGACGATACACTGATACAACCACAGGGGGAAAGAAACACAACATCCGGATAGAGGACCACATACCACCACGAGACTGTCCTCACACGATGAAGCAGCAGAACTAAAAACACATCTGAAAATGGGCCTTAATAGCCTATTATAGGCTATATGGCTTAATTGATTAGGATAGGCTAATGTAGCCTAAAACACTGGGATTAGTGCACTGTTAAGCATAGGCTACTTAAAGTGGTAAGAAATCAATAGGCTACATTTCTCTAAAGACAAGTTTTGCCAAACCCAACACCGACACCGGAGCTGCAATTGGAGGTCGCTGCTCAATAATCGAGTTTGATAAAATGCCGCTGCCAGTTTTACTCCTAGTTGGATTGGAGGTGTATGACGCGCGCGCACACACACACACACACACAGGCAAACACACAGGCAAACACACACACACACTCACACACAAGACCCTTGGCCCACTGTGCATGAGAACAGCAAATCATTTACACCACCATTTCGATTAATTATAATAAGCCTTATCATAGTGCCTATTAAATGGACAGATAGGCAACATTTTCAGAAGAGATACTTGCGCGTGTGTGTATAGGCTCATGCTCTAACTCTCTCAGAAGAAAAAAGAAAAGCGTGCAGTCCTCCGTGACTGCATTAGTAGACTATTGCATTTCATTTGAATTATTTACCCCTTCCTGAAAGTCCTCAACGTTCGTTATTAGCCTAGTCCAGATTTTAACGAGTTGGTATACCACACAAGTTTGGGAGCACCGCGAGCCATTAAACTTTAATGTTGGTCAATTTGCCAGTGAGAATCTGGAGATCAAATATAAATACTTTAATGCTCTCGGTTAAATAATCACGTCCCAGAAGCTTTCGAGAGGAGAGAAAATCAATGACCCGTATGGTTTCATTTTCATTTAATTGTTTTAAAGTGTATGTTTTTGTTTGTTGAATTTCTAATTTCGAAACATTTATTAGGTGTAGATTAATAACGCATTCCAAAAACTCGCTTTGATAATTTATTGGGCTTTTATTTAGATATGCTACAGGTAGCCAATATTTATTCATTTGAACTTGAATGTTATTGAATACATAATACAAAGCCATTGATCATTAATGACGTATACAGATTGAGTAAGACACTGGATATGTTGCATTAAAAATACCGAGTTTGTAGTCAAATGGTTTATACTATTTTTATTTTATTTCACGAAAATGTTAATAGGCATGCGAGGCGTGTGTGCGTAGCCTGAATATTTCTGGTTCTTCTGGGGGGAATGTATTGACACATGCACACTCAGTCAATGGCTAATTAAAATACATTAGTTTTGTAATGATGCCACTATAGGAAACATAAATAAATAATGGGGTAATTATAGGAGATGATTATAGGAGTTGAGCACGCGATATGCTTATCATGAATTGACCTATTTGATCTCCCTTTTCCCCTGAAAGCCTAATCAACTCCTTCCGGCTGTATATGACACGGATCTATTTGGCAGTATTGGATTTTAATTACATATAGAATCAAGAGATGAGCCCACTATTCACAAGTGAATTGAATAACTTTTGGAATTACGCATGGGCCTATGCCATTAATACGTTTTATATAAAAGATGAGCACATTGCAAGTCTGTTTGAAATTCATTATGATATGCAGTTAACTAAAGGTTTAGGATGCTATTAATCGATTTACTTCCTCATCTTGTCCTTGTATCAAAACAAAGTTGGCTATTTGTTGATGTTTTTCCCCAATTATAACCGAATGGAGTTTTATTTTGCGTAATGTTGTTGGGTTGCGTATTTGCTTGATCATGGACGTAGATTTGTCTCCAGTTCAATTGTGTTCCCAAGAACCACTGTCAAATGGAGACCTTTGATTAGGCCAACCTGAAATAAGTTGAACACAGAGGCCTATACCCATTTATGTATTTATGATGGATGGATGGACAGAGCTCTCGAAACACGTTAAACACTTTCACTGCTTGCACGGAGCTGACCACGCACCTATTTACCTTAGGTTACTTTGAGGTTTGTAAAACAGTTTTGTAATCGATGTTGGGAAGATGTACCGTGCCATGAGGTGAAATGAATAGGCTACGGAATATAAACATTGCCTACTTTCACAAGACTCCACCTGGTGTTTATGAAGTGTGCCACGAGTCCATAGAGAAGGCGCGCAGCTTTCACTGAATGAGCTTGTGGCCTCTCCGTAGTGTCTTTAGCCAATTGAGTCTCGAGGCCTAAAATTGGGTCTTAATCTCGCTCTGCCTATTTGGCACTTTGATTGATGCTCTCTTACTCCAGCCGGCAAGGCTGCCTGAGCCAAAAAGGAAGAAGAAAAAAAACAGACAATCGCATTTAGTTTAGCGTCACACACATATACACTCTCTCACGCACACATACAAACACATACACACTCACACACATGCACCCACACTTATTAGATAACGACTGGAGCGAGAGCAGAATACGTTTTTAAGCTCCAAGATAAGGCGCACGGCGTGGAGCACCTCTGTACCTCGCGGGGGGCTCGAGGAGGCCATGGATCATATTGGAGCGCATCTCCAGCACACTCACGCCGAGCCCATCAGCTTTGGGATCGACCACATCCTCAACAATGTGGATCAGAGCTGGATGCCCGAGTCGGACTATGGACTCGGCTGCGTTGTCAGCACTGCCTACAACACCATGACGGGTAACTTCACCGGCAACAACTCTGGATATAACAGCAACGCATATGGGGTAGCCAATCTGAGCGGCACCTATAACATGAACATGGGGATGAACGTCAGTGGGAATAACGCTAACGCGGCTGGAGTCATCCGTGTGCCCGCGCATCGGCCTCTGAACAGTGGACACTCGTCCATCCCCGGTGGTATGTCCACGATACCAGGCTCGATTAACAACCTGACGGGATTTACCTTCCCCTGGATGGAGAGCAACAGAAGATACACCAAAGACAGGTTCACAGGTAGACCACCTCTAATGCACATAAAATGTGGTTGGTTATCTGGAAATTAAATAGCAATATGCATGACGTTGCCATGTTTATTATGGGACAATCCCTGTCATTCTATTTGTTTCTGATGATGGTCCGTAACCTAGTAATTTTTCCTGATGAACTCAGCTCTGAAATAATCGATAATAAAGCATAAGCTAGGCTACTGCTGAACACGCTGTGTAATTTCATGAGATGATTTTAGTTGTTGAACACCAATGGCTTTCACTTATTTTACTAGGCCTTTATAGCTCATAAGAAGCACCTACAATTAACAGTGACTTAGATAACATAGCCTAAGACATATATGCATGCTATCGAAATAGCCTAAATTACATTTCCCAAATTGCTCCAACAAAGTATAGGCTAACACACGCATTTTTGCTTCTTAGTGCTCCATGATTTAACATGAAAATTATCCTTCAAACTGACATTTTAAAAGTTAACTTAAGCCTACACTCTTAGAAACAAAGTTTCTGGATAGAACCAAAAGGGGTTCTATGCTTGGTTCATGTATGGAACAGCTTAAGGTTCTATATAGAACCGAAAGTGGTTCAATTTAGAACCCTATATGAAACCCAAGGGTTCTATAAGGAACCAATTTTCAAATCAAAGTTTATTGGTCACGTACACAGATTTGCGTATATTATCGAAGGTGCAGCGAAATGCTTGTGTTTCTCGCTCCAACAGTGCAGTAACACCTAGCAATAATAATGCAAAAACAATACACACATTTTGGTTGTGAAGAAGAACCGCTGGGGTTCAAAGGGGTTCTATGTAGAACCTTTAGGGGTGCCATATATGAAGCAAGCAATATAACCCTTTTTGGTTCTATACAGAACCTTTTTTTCTAATAGGGTGGGATGGGGGTTTAAATGTTTGTTTTTTGACAAAAAAAAATTCCTCACACTTATATAATTCAGGGCTGCATGTATCAGAAGACTGTTAACAATAGGATGTTTGGTCTAGGAATTTGACATTTCATAATGAATTTGCGCTTCTTTGTGTCACGTTCCGGCATTTTAACCCTTTAATTTTCCCTGCGAGCTATAGATCTCCCCTCTATGTCTGACGTTTCTTGAACTTGCTTCGCTGCTCTGTTGCTGCTCTCTTTCTGATTTTGCTGCTTGCTTTTGTCCCTATCTATCCGTCCTCCCAATCCAGTGGCGCTTTCACCACTCACTGTAACACGCCGTGTAGGTCACCCGTACCAGAACCGAACGCCCCCCAAAAAGAAAAAGCCCCGGACGTCTTTTACCCGCCTGCAGATCTGCGAGCTGGAGAAACGCTTTCACCGACAGAAGTACCTGGCTTCCGCAGAGCGAGCGGCTTTGGCTAAGGCCCTCAAGATGACTGATGCGCAAGTCAAAACATGGTTCCAGAACAGAAGAACAAAATGGAGGTGAGATTACTGATGATCATCTGTATAGGCCACATTTAACGTAGCCTATAAGGTGTACGCTCCAGCGCGGAATGTCATAGTTTGTTTGTGTGTGTGCGCGCGTGTATGCGTGTGTTTTAGGTCTGTTGGTGCTTTTATGTATAGAATGGGCAATTTATTTACACTCCAAGAAGGCTACAAATCCAACAAAAATAGCAATAGGTCTACACATTTGGGTGATGTTTTACAAATATGAACTCTAATATAATAACGCATAGAAAATGATGTCTTTATCTATTATATGACATTAATTAATTGTGTGCATTTGATAACAAATATATACAAAAATCCAATCGCCCCACTTCTTTGTCTACCCCAGGTCGTAAATTGTATTTTACTATTGAAGTTTTCGGTTCTAAACCGTTGCATTCAGATAATTAATGTTGTCTTGCAACAGTCAAGGAAAAGACAAAGTCAGTCTTATAATGAGTTACATTCTGTGGCAACTAACTCATATCCTATCCCACAAAAGTAGGATAATGATTATTTTAGCATATGACTACTCTTGTAAAAGTGAACGTTTTTTTCATCTTTCGAAATAATGTCATGTCAGACAAAAATCATTATTTCTAAGGTATTTATTAAAGCTACTTTCAGATTAAACATATCATGGGTAAAAGTGGAAGGCCAATTTGGCCACGTCTTTTACGCAGATTGAAGTTGTTTTCCGTAGTCTACTGAAGCAGTTTAATACGTCTCTGGAGATTGAATTTTAGAATTTTTTAAATAACATATCAATCAACGATTAATATTATGTTATATAGTCTAGGCCTAATAATAATTATTCAGTCAATGGGAGAACATAACAGCAAAATCTAAAGAAAGATTTATGTCATCAGACGAAGACAAATTAATTGCCAAACTGTATTTATTTCCACATAGGCTATTGTTGGCTGAGAAATAATTCGAACATTGTGGGCAATTTGTATTTGGATATCAGCTTTTAGCCAACATGTTAATAATGCGTAAGCAAGAAATTTTGCCTACATGCTAATTTTGTTAAACAATGTGCTATAATCTAGGCTAATCATGATTGACTAAACGTGTTCAAATAAATCCAGAAGACATTCACTTTGTGTCAAAATGTGATGTAGATCTCAAGGCCTGTACGTATACGACGCAGCCTGTTTTGGATATAATTTCCCTCTGACGCCTCACAGTGTCTCTCTTGTGTCTCCGGTGTTCCAGGCGCCAGACAGCGGAGGAAAGAGAAGCAGAGCGACAGCAAGCCAACCGGATCCTCATGCAACTCCAACAGGAGGCTTTTCAGAAAACGATAAATCAACCGGCAAACCCGGACCCGCTCTGCCTGCATAACAGCTCCCTGTTTGCGCTTCAGAACCTCCAGCCGTGGACTGAAAACACCGCCAAAATCAGCAGCGTGTCCGCCTGCGAATAACAAACTCTGACCGCTTTTATTTTCCCTCTTTAAAGTGATTGTAGTAATATAGTGAACAACTTTTTAAGATCATGAAGAGGACTTGAAAAAATATGACTCACGACGACCGGATTGATCTGACACTGCCTCGAAAAAAGTTTAGGTTGAAAGTGTCAGTGAACTTAAGCCACGACACGCGCTCAATAGCAGCGGGCTTTTGAGTTTCAGTTTTTCTGCCTGTTTTTACGTGATTTAATTTCAGAAGTTTTTATTTAACATTTTCAGTAAAACATAATCCAGTCCTAATTATGGACTAAGCATATAGGTACCTTGATATAAGTCAATAATAAGTGAGCACTTATTTTAGCACTTTCTCTAACAGGAAAACGTATAGATATTAATACCTGATCATGTTAGGAACAGGCCTAATTCAAGAAAAATGTATCGATTCGGTGGCATACATTCAGTAGCCTATCTGTGTCTCATAACAATGTTCATATTGATAACAATGGTTATAAATTAGGTTTTAGCAGTTGACTAGACGCAACCCCTTTCTCTCTGTGCAGGGAAGAAGCAGTGACAATATTTTACAATTTACCATCTCATCAAGTTTCTCTCTTATAAATGAGTAATTATCTTTTACCTTTTACCACATCACTCAAGCACTTATTCACTTGGATGAAACTTTATTGCAGTCTGGTATTTACCTGGTATTTGCTTAGAAATTAGTTATCTAAATATTTTACTAATTAATTATCCAATATTAGTTGTTGTTTTTATCTTTCAAACAAGCACGATGGTAGAAATATTAATATTGCCTTGAGTTTGTTGAAGTAATTTTTTTTTGGTAGGTAGCCTATCCATCGTTACTATTAGCCTATCATTTCTTAATAAAAACCAGGTAAACAGCTGAATTATGCCTGTAAAATAAGGTGTTATTTGTTCAATTTTCTTGTATTTTAGGCTATAGTCCTCTAATAATTTCAGTTCTGGTGATCCATTTATACATATGATGACAGGCAAGAATTATAAGGCCATATAAAATCTTTTAAAATAATTAATACAGCAGTATTGTGCTTTGTGTTCTTGTCATATTTTGTTTTAAACCAATGGTCATCATGCATTTTGGAGTGCATGGAAGGAACTACATTGCTGTGTCTGGGAAAACTGATGGCCAGAACTATCTTTGACTATAGGAACCATCCCTCGCATATCTGCCCTTATTAGTCAATACCAGACCTTTATAATGGGTGTTTCCAGCAAGTGATTAATACTGGTTGCATGATAATGATGAATGTGAATCTACATTATGGAGTATGCGGCTCTGCACTTGTGTGTTAGTGTAACACTCATTGCAACTGTGAAGTGTGTGTGTGATGCTGATCTTATGCAGCTGTGTGTGTGTGTGTGTGTGTGTGTGTGTGTGTGTGTGTGTGTGTGTGTGTGTGTGTGTGTGTGTGTGTGTGTGTGTGTGTGTGTGTGTGTGTGTGTGTGTGTGTGTGTGTGTGTGTGTGTGTGTGCGTGTGTGTGTGAGTGAGTTAGTCCAGGGCCTCTCTCCCCATGGTCAAAAAGGAATGTAGGGTAGAATTTCCCCATCTACTCAGAAAATCAGCACTGCAGCATCACTTAAGTGGCTTTTCCAAAACTCCTGAAATTCCTAAACCAAGCAAGCAGTTGTTTCAAAGCCCTCAAGGGAAAAAGGTGGTCAAAATGGCAGATAAGTTTAAAAGAAGTGGACAAGCACAGTGAGCGGCAGATTAGAGTGAGTGCTTAGGCAACACCTTGCATTTCTTTCTTGTCCTCAGTCTTCTCATTTTTTAAATCAGTATTCTTATTTGTTTTTTTCATTAAATGAAAATTATTTAGGCTTGGTTTATGCAATCAAATACATGTCCTTTGTGCATTTTAGAACTGTCTTAACATGTTTTTGCATTTCGACCAAGTGAGCATTTACTGCTTGTTTTCTCTTCCACAATTCCACCTTGTAACTACAATCAAACAATATTAGTGACACAGCCACAAATATTCCTCAGTTATTATTTTGCTATTATTCTGCACCTTTTTGTAACATACTGTATGAAGTATGGATATTTCTAAACATGTCCTCTATTTGATTTTATTGGGCTTTGCTTCTCTATAATCTGTAATGTTGCAATGCATTCATCACTACACACTCCCAATGAGCGTTAACCCTGAGTTACAGCTTAGTCTCCTGTTTATACTACAGTAATGTATAACTCAGCCACAGTGAGTCACTGAAGCCCATGCATTTTTCATTCACCACCAGGGAAACAAAGCAGCATATCCTGAACATCATCAATTAAGAAGTTAAAACATAAATTGCAATTAACCGATCCGTGTCATGTCCTTCATGAACATTGCTACAATTCATTTGCAATAAATCCTATTGATTTATGAATAGGACTGTATGAGTCAAATTAGCTACAGTATAATCTCTTGTGTCTAGACCCAGATGAATCACTGTACCATGCAAAGCCATAAATCATTGTGTAGCTTATGTCTCTGAATTTAAAATGTATGAATGGAGCAAAGTTGTTTTTAATTTCGAGCTGCATGTAAAATAAATAGTTTACTGCAGACGTTATCCTGCAATCACTGTTTAATCATAGTCATGAACAGAATAGGGCAATTTGTACGTTACAAATTTGTATTAAATGATTTTGTATCATTTGTAGTATTTGTCTTCATGGTTTTGTATTTGAAAAATGTTTGGCTCTTCTAACCCATTAGTTCTCTTGTTTACAATATAACAAGAGACTAAATATTGCCCATAAAAGAATACCAAAGCTGTATCCCAATTTTGAACAAGGCTTTGTTTTCTCATCTCCTCTGGACCACTGATCGGTGGATTGATAGGTTACACCATACTTCTTCCACACTTCACTGTTTTTAGTGATAAAGCATCCAAGGAAAGCACGAGAACCCATGGGAAGCAATCTGTGTGTGTCACAAATAGTCATGCCAACAAAAATAGACTTTTTCCACATATGCACACATGCATACAATTTATAAGGAGAAGAACATAGACCCATGACTTCTCCCACAGACATTCATAATGAGGTTACATCACGTTCTGCGTCCAGAAGACATGATGATGAAAGCACTTACACAGGGACATACCGGTGGTGCTAGGTTGTGTTGTGTACAAGGCTGCATCTTATCCCAATGCCTGACTGATGGTTGGTGCTATCCGGGATCCTTAGGACGTCCCAACTCTGACCCAATCGCAGTTGACATTTGAAATGGTTAAGGTTAGAGTTAGGTAAGGGGTAGGGTAAGAGTAGAGGTTAATGTTAGGGTTTAGGGTATGGACGTCCCAAGGATTCTGATTTGCACTGCATCCTGATTGACTCACACATTTCACTTTGGCTCGCCCTGGTGTCCATACGTAGTTACTGCAGAGTTCATTTTGTCGCAATATGATGACGTTCCAGACGTCATTAATGCTTGCCAAAACACCATAAAGTTGTGTAAATGACTGTTTGACCTTTCTTATCAAACCAGTGTGTCTAGCTAACGGCAATGAACATGTCTCTACTACGCGTATGTGCTTCTACATCGATTTTTCGTGCGACCCAAGGGTTATTCATGGAGTCTGCTTTTACAGGTGCGTATCTTATTAACTCGAAGAGTGTCTTTCTCAAAGCGGCTAGCCACAATGTGCGCATGCTTGCTGGCTAGAAAGGTAAACAACACCAACATCGACGTTTATTTGTCAAGTGCAAAATATACAGCAGGTGTAATTAGTACAGTGAAACGCTTGTTTGCAAGCTCTTCCTCGGCAATGTAGGACAGTGTGTGTGTGCAGCGGCCTAAGGCACTGCATCTCGGTGCTAGAGGCGTCACTACAGACCTTCCCAATTTTGCCAGTGTAATCACATGCGACCGACCGGTCTTATGTAGCAACATTATTATTATTATTTTTTTTACATTGTCTAAAAGTAGAGACTCAGAGCTAGAAACTTGTATATTATACACTACAGTTGAGATACAATTGGAAAGTAATTCTGCTTTGAAAGTTGATAAACTTTTGAGAAAATGAAAGTTGATTAACTCACTTTGATAAAATGGCCCTTTAATGTTTTGGTACCTACTGGAGAGTTCTTTGTCTACACCATTCAGCATCGTTCACACCCTTAAGTTTTAGCCCCACCCATCTCTTAAAACTAAAATCTGATTTATACTACCGGTGGGTTTGTAAATTTAATCTGGAGTGTTCATAAACACAGAACGTTGTCAGCTTGACCATTTGTAAATTCAGAGTGTTTCCCCCTCGGAACGTTTTGGACACTCTGGCTGAAAAATAGGGTTGATCTGAGCGTTTTGACCTAACAGCAGACAAACACCCAAGCTAATGTTGGCTAACTTGCTAGCTACTTCCAAACACAAATGAGAGTACAGCTCACTCGGACCATTTTACTTGCCCTAGCAGAGCTGGTTAGGCTTTTTTTTAATGTTACCCAGAGCGTTGGTGACTGCAGCTGTGCTGCTGGCAACAATTGAATTATGCTTTTTTGCCAACGTTTATTGATACTGGGTGAAGCATTCGTAAATTTGTCAGTTATTCTGTGCTCTGGCACACTCAGACGAGAGTGCTCTGAAATTGGAGTAGATAGCCAGAGCAAATTTACCAGCTACATCTATCGACAGTTGTCACAGTGACATAACATTCTATTGAAATAGTTACTTGCACAGCGGAGTCTTTTGTTTAGACATGTAGCTAGCTAGCTAAACAATGAACCATAATCCCAACTCATAACGTTACTACCCTGCATGAATCTGCAGGTAGCTAACCAACCATGTTCAATGTTAGCTAGCTAACATTAGACTGTAACTAGAAATGCAAATGGCTGTGAGACATGTATGATCTGTGTAGTAATATTATTCATATAACGTTAGCTAGCTAGCCAGTCGGCTAATGTTAGCTAGCTAACAGTACAATAACTTGAAATTACTTTCTGACAAAATTAAATGTGTAATATCTAAAAATGTAGCTAGCTAGACTCTCTTACGGATGACATGGTTGCCCTTAGTTTGAAGATGTAATCTGGAGATGGGTGTTTTCTGTTTTTGACTCAGTCTGCATATTTGCAATCAAATGTGAGAATTTTCTCCAACTCCTTAGCTATCATATTCTAATTCCACTGATTTCAAAAATCGGTCCTCCAGAAAGTGGAGAGCAACACTTATGCAGTTTTACTAGGTGATATCTTAAAAAAAAAAAAAAAAAGTGTTAGAAAGGATTACCTACACATACTGACCAGCTCATATTATAGCCAGAAGCGTGCTACATGGCAGACCGATCCGAACTCGTCTCTCGGGCATGTCCAGCCCACTCATTATCTCAGCCAATCATAGCTAGCGGGAAGTTTGCTGTCTTCTTCTGTGGCTAAACCAACTAGGCTCGTAATTTAACCATTTTATTTGTATTTACAGATGGCATACAAGTTTGTTATTAAGGCACATGAAAGCTCAAATGTTCCAGAAGGCATTTCTGCCAAAAAAGCATTTTGATTAAGAAAAAAGTGTTTACGTTCACATGTCTCTCCTGTGAAGTAGTGAAGAACGACATACGTCTAGTTTCCTGAAAAAAGTAACATATTTGAAATCTTATATGCCTACTTGGGGTCTTTGAAAATGAATTGAGGCTATATATTTTTGCAGCCATTCATAGACAGTTTTGAATATCATACAAATAAGCATTGGATATTAAATGCTCAAATATAGGAATGAAATATCATTTGACATTTCAGTATTGTGCACATGCTAGGCATAGATGGTAGGGGTACTCATAAATACATTATATTTTGTCTATGTAGAGTAGGGTTGCACATTTTGGGGAATATTCAGAGGTGGAAACTTTCCGTGGGAGTTAACGGGAATATATGGGAGTTAATGGAAATATATGCAAATTATTTTTAATACCATTTAAATTTAGATGTTTTTTGCAATGGATATATTTACCATATCATATTGAGACTGAAACATAAACCTTTTACCTTATCATAAGTAGACATAATTGCAAATTATTAAATCCTTCCAATATAAATTTTAAAAACTATTTAGTTACGAATTGAACTGTAATTAAATGAGGTGACTCTTCACATGGGATGA
This sequence comes from Salvelinus fontinalis, assembly GCF_029448725.1. NCBI lineage: Eukaryota > Metazoa > Chordata > Actinopteri > Salmoniformes > Salmonidae > Salvelinus > Salvelinus fontinalis. The sequence continues at coordinate 27,717,481 of NC_074665.1, forward strand.
TTTCACAGAACAACAAATGGGAAAATTGAATGATCCACAATGATCCATCGGATCTCCCAAAAACATTTTCAGCATACATCTGTAAAATAATAGTCTAGAAAATAAAGCTTTGGTTGTCTTGCTCTCAGGCTTCCATCTCTTCTCCCTGGACCTCCACAATGTCCACCTCTTGAACATCAGACTCTGAGGCCTCATCTACACTGTCACTTTCCAACCTTGTTGAGGATGGCTCGTTGTCAGGCTCAAAAAGCCTCAAATTTGCTTTGGTGTGTGTGTTCCCAAACAAGGACCAGTTGCGCTCTGAGGCGGCTGATGTTGGTGAGATTTGGAGGATGATGGAGGCAACAGGGGACAGAGCCTCAGAGCCACAAAGTCCCTTCCACCAGGCTGATGAGATATGTTGGCATGACTGCCATTTTGTATCTCAATCCCAAAGCCCTTGCTTGGAAGTGTACTTCTCCAGACTGCCAATAACCTTGCCCTCATCCAGGCCAAGGTGGTGAGACACAGTACTGATGACACCATTGTTGATCTCTGCACCAGACATGATGCTCTTGCCAGCATACTTGGGGTCCAATATGTACGCTGTGGTGTGTATGGGCTTCAGGCAGAAGTCTTCACGCTTTTGGATGTATTTCAGAACTGCAGTTTCCTCTGCTTGGAGCAACAGTGAAGTGGGCAGGACAGTATGGTTTTATTCTCTTACATCTGCAAGCAGAGTCTGGACATCAGATAGGATGGCATTGTCTCCCTCAATCCGTGCAATGGCTACTGCTATAGGTTTCAGGAGTTTCAGGGTGCTTACCACTCTCTCCCAAAATACATCATCCAGGAGGATCCTCTTGATGGGGCTGTCCATGTCGGCAGACTGTGATATGGCCATTTCTTGGAGAGACTCCTTCCCCTCCAGGAGACTGATGACAACACCGCACCAAACTGGTGTTGCTGGACAGCTTCAATGTGGTGCTCTTATTCTTCTCACTTTGCTTAGTGAGGTAGATTGCTGCTATAACTTGATGACCCTTCACATACCTAACCATATCCTTGGCACTCTTGTTTTCAGTGCCATGATGTCCTTGAGGAGCAGATTCAATGCATGAGCAGCACAGCCAATGGGTGTGATGTGAGGGTAGGACTCCTCCACTTTAGACCAAGCAGCGTTCATGTTCGCAGCATTGTCTGTCACCAGTGCAAATACCTTCTGTGGTCCAAGGTCACTGATGACTGGCTTCAGCTCATCTGCAATGTAGAGACCAGTGTGTCTGTTGTCCCTTGTGTCTGTGCTCTTGAATAATTTTTTAATTTTTTAATTTCATCTTTATTTAACCAGGTAGGCTAGTTGAGAACAAGTTCTCATTTACAACTGCGACCTGGCCAAGATAAAGCAAAACAGTGCGACACAAACAACAACACAGAGATACACATGGAATAAACAAAACATACAGTCAAAAACACAATAGAAGAAAAGTCCATATACAGTGTGGTTGAGAATACTGGTTAAGGGGTGGAGATGATGTTGTTAATTATTCCTTGCACACGAACATTCGACCACCCATCAGAGATGATTGCAATACAGTCTGCTTTCTCTATGATTTACTTGACCTTCACTTGAACTCTGAACTCTGCATCCAGCAAATGAGTAGATAAAGCATGTCTGGTTGGAGGGTTGTATGCTGGGCGAAGAACATTCAGAAATCTCTTCTAATACACATTGCCTGTGAGCATCAGAGGTGAACCAGTTGCATACACAGCTCGAGCAAGACATTCATCAGAATTTCTCTGACTGCGTTCCTCCATTGAGTAAAAAAAAACATCTGATTCCAGGAGGACCGTGAGCTGTTGCTATCGATAAGGTGTCTGATTCATCCTTTTCACCTCGAATAGAAGTAGAGGGACTTTTGTCAGAGGTTGCTAGTTGTGAGTGCTGAGGGAACTTTATGCACTTGGCCAGATGTTTCTGCATCTTTGTTGCATTCTTCACATATGATTTGGCACAGTATTTGCGAATGTACTCAGGTTTTCCTTCTACATTAGCTGCAGTGAAATGTCTCCATACATCATATTGTGCCCGTGGCAAAAATGAGTGAAAAAAACCCTAATACAATTCCATGTACAGGTAAATAGTTAAGCAGTTAGATTAAACAACGCTTTGTAAGAAATATTTTAAAATTAAACACGTATGGAAACAGGTGAATTAACACTCCTCAGTTAGCAGGCTCAAGCAAGCTAAAACCCACATGGTAGCAAAAACTAACTAGCAGAAATTGTTAACAAGTTAGAAATGATTTAAACACACTTTGCTGTAGGCTACTATTTACTAGTTAACAAAAAATCATGTATGTCATATAAAATATATTCACCCCACCGAGGTAGTAATCAAAACTTACTAGAAAGCAGGTAGTCCTTGGCTGAGACAGTGTAGAAGTGTGGGCTCAATAGCATCTCATTAGTGTGCAAGATCTTGAGAATCAGCTGTACATGTGATGGAAGAGTGCACTGCACATGTGATGGAAGAATGCACTGTGCATGCAGAGGGTTGCAATTCCATTGAATTGGGGATAGTTTAACCAAAATATGCCACAAGACCTAGAATTTCCTTGTGTATCCCATAAAAAAGGTTCACTGTTAAAAGATAACTTTTTTTGATGAATTTAAGTGAAATTACCCAAATTCCCAGGCTTAACATCCCAAGGAAAATTTCCTGAAAAATTCCCGGAAATTTACCGGAAGGTTTCCGACCCTTTGCAAGGATCTTCAACTAGTAGGCTTAAACCTCCTGCATATTGGTATTCATTAGATTTTTCTTGAAGGTTGGGTGATTTTTGAGAAATTAATTGTTGTAACAAGGAGGAGGCCAACCCTTCTGGAGAGCAAGCAGGATTTTCTTCCAGACCTATTTTTAAAGAGAGAGTTCACCCAAATTTAAACAATTGTGTCCATACCTTGAAAGCAGTCTATGGACAAGGAGACTGCAACCTGATATGGTTACCCACTGCCATTGACCATTGATATTAAAATGTTACTTTAAATTTCATCCCCACAAAATCTCAAAGTAGCAGTCATTGAATTGTGTGTTCATTTAATGTTCAAAGCCTCCTAAATACACCTGACCAGTTTTTTTATTTATTTTATTTTATTCCACCCTGGTTCTGCGCCTAAGCCATGTCACAATACGTAGAATTGCAGGAAATAAGCTTTAAAACAGTAACATTTTCCATCAAGGGATTGTGCCAGCGGGCAATGAAATTCACATGGCAAATCTCACTCCAAGCTTTCTTCAAAAGTTGTCAGCCCTGGTACAATGATTCTCTATGCTATACTTGCTTGTTTTGTCACAAACTGAAATTAGGTGAACTATTTTAATTTTAAGTCAGGAAATGGATCCTACACTCACATACATAATTTGTTTAGAAAATCTACACCAAGAGATTGATACCCTTCTCAAGCCAACCTGTTAAACGATCATCTCATGTTGATATGTAAAAAATAATCTCAAAATATCAACACAAATGCATCTTTTAGGTTAGGTATGAAGTGGTTTTTAATGCCTCAGCTGTAATGTGGTTCTCTTGTGTAAAGGATGCTTGCGGACAGCAAGTGGAGCAGCGAAGGACAAGGAGCCACTGCGCAAGGCCAAAACCCCCCAGGGCCGCTTTGACATGAATGATGAGAAGACAAAGGATCCCCTTGAAAGTAGGACAAATACACTGTTTTTTTGTGTATATAAACACAACAATTTTAATAATGAGTTACAGTCCATATAAGGAAAGCAGTCAATTGAAATGAATGAATTAGGCCCTAAACTATGGATTTCACATAACTAGGAATACAGGTATGCATCTGATAGTCACAGATACCTTAATAATACATTTTAAAAAAGGTAGGAGTGTGGATCAGAAAACAGTCATAATCTGGTGACCATCTGGTGTGACCACCACCACGTGGTCTGCGGTTATGAGGCTGGTTGGATGTACTGCCAAATTCTCTAAAATTAAGGAGTCTAATGTTCGCTGGCAGCTTCATTAAATAGTACCCGCAAAACACCAGTCTCAACGTCAACGGTGAAGAGGCGACTCCACGATCCTGGCCTTCGAGGCAGAGTTGCAAAGAAAAAGTCATATCTCAGACTGGCCAATAAAAATTAAAGACTAAGATGGGCAAAGAACAGACACTGGACAGAGGAACTTGCCTAGAAGGCCAGCATCTCGGAGTCACCTCTTCACTGTTGATGTTGAGACTGGTGTTTTGTGGGTACTATTTAATGAAGCTGCCAGTTGAGGACTTGTGAGGTGTCTGTTTCTCAAACTAGACACTCTAATGTACTTGTCCTCTTGCTCAGTTGTGCACCGGGGCCTCCCACTCCTCTTTCTATGTTGATGCTCCAGATACTCAACTAGTCTAAAGAAGGCCAGTTTTATTGCTTCTTTAATCAGAATAACATTTTTCATTTGTGCTAACATAATTGCAAAAGGGTTTTCTAATGATCAATTAGCCATTTAAAATGATAAACTTGGATTAGATAACACAACGTGCCATTGGAACACAAGTGTGATGGTTGCTGATAATGGGCCTCTGTATGCCTATGTAGATTTTCCATAAAAAATCAGCCATTTACAGCTACAATAGGCATTTACAACATTAACAATGTCTACACTGTATTTCTGATCAATTTGATGTTATTTTAATGGACAATAAATGTGCTTTTCTTTAAAAAACAAGGACATTTAAGTGACCCCAAACTTTTGAACGGTAGTGTATGTAAATGTGATATTTCAGTTTTTACAAAATGTGGAAAAAGTCCAGGGGTCTGAATACTTTCCGACTGCACTGTATATTCACCATGTCACAGATAAGGCAAAAGGTTGCAGATACCTTCTAGGATGCTCCATTACCTCTCTCACTAATCATTCCCCATTGATTTACCAGAGTTTCCTGATGATGTGAACCCAGCCACTAAGGAGCAGGGGGGGCCCCGAGGCCCAGAACCCACGCGCTACGGGGACTGGGAGAGGAAGGGCCGCTGTGTCGACTTCTAGGTTCCATTCCTGGTGTATTACACATGCAATGTGGACATACCTTAGCTCTAACTTATGCATCTATGTCTGAGGATTGTTGTGCAAGAGGCCAGGAATAGTGCACCATACTGAATCAGGCTGGACTGTTTCCCCATGAACCATACAATCTGATTTGTATTTCACATTTATACACATGTAGTCTGTAGAACGGTCTCGCTTACTTTTTATGGTGCAATACTCACTTTGCACACTGATATTGTCTTTGTTGAAATGGGTGATGAGGATGATGAGACATGATGGCCTAGTGAACAGTAAAGGCTGCTGAGGGAGGATGGCAAAAAGCTGTTTGATTCCATTCTGAACAATTTTATGAGCTGTCCTCCCCTCAGCAGCTTCCACTGATAGTGAACGATTGTCATGCAAGGTTATTGCTTCCTGTACAGAGATGTCAATGTTGTGAATAAATGCAATGTAAAAAAAATCTGGAGATTACTCTGGCATGTTTTCACTTTTTGATGTATGCTCATGATATTGAGAGTCATCTACAATGCCTCTGATTGTCAGTATTCCTACATTAGGCCATGTCTCTTTTCACTCTACTCTCTTTCTCTTTCCTGTCTCTCAGTTGTTAATTGATTCAATGCAATGAAGGGAAGTGCTCCTGCTCAGCGACACTCAACAGGCGACATCCTGACCTGAGCGGCTCTTCTACGTCTTGTCTGACTGGCACGCCCTTACCCTGTAACATGTACTGATCAAAATATAAACGCAACATGCAACAATTTAAAAGATTTGATTGAGTTACAGTTCATTGAAGGAAATCGGTCAATTGAAATAAATAAATTGGGCTGTGATCTATGGATTTCACTTGACTGCACAACATTTGAGCGAAATAAGCTTTTCGTGAGTATGGAAATGTTCTGGGATCCATAATAAATTGTCAAAATTTGGGGATGAAGGGGATTTTACAAAGACAGAATATGAGTATATGAATGTTGACTGCCCAACCACATGTGACACCTGTCATATGCTCTACCCAAAATTCACAAGAGCATGACACCACCTATACCAGGCTGGCGCATTGTAAGTAGTAACGGTTCTCTGACCGAGAATATCTCTAACTTTTGTAGGCCATTTTGTTAAACCCTGGGCGATATTTAAAAATGGGTTTCAATTGTGGGTCAGTATCAATAATGTACCAGTGGTTCCTGATGGCGTCCTTAAATGCCTTCCCCAATGGTGAGTTTTGGGTGAAGCATGATGGGATATGTTCTTTCTATTTAACTTTTGGTTGAAGGCTTTCCAACTGTTAGTCCTTCAAAATGATCATTGGCATGTTTTCCCCAATTGTCTTTGTATCCCCTTTCCTTAAACCTTTGTGTGAGGTTCATGGTCTGTTTCATCAAAGCTGCATATTCTTCTGATGTGACTGAATTGACTTTTTGGGAGACTTTTAATAAGTGGACGTGGATGACAGCTGACCTCTAAGGAGGGTATTTCTGTCCGTAGGTTTCCTATAGAGAATTGTAGAGGGAAGTTTTGTACTTAATAACCATCAGATCAAGAACATTGATTTGTGATAGGTCAAAGTTAATGGTGAAATGAAGGTGTTCATTCAGAGTTTAGATAAGCATGGAATTCAAAAAGTTCTTCCTGGGTGCCTGTATAGATCACGAAAATGTTATCCAAGTATCTCAGAATTGGGAGAATATTGGAGAGAAAAGGGTTACGGTCTGGATTCAGCACCACCTGATTTTGAATCATTTCTAGATATGTTAGAATAATTATGAGCCCTAGTGCTCCCTATCGCTATCCCTTTGGTCTGGAGGAAAAAGTCTCCTCTGAAGCGAAAATAGTGTGAGGTTAGTATCAGTTTAGCCAAGTCCACAATACAATTGGTGCTGGGAAGTCGATTACTGAGTACTTCCCCTATATATACATGTATATATACAGTGGGGAGAACAAGTATTTGACACACTGCTGATTTTGCAGGTTTTCCTACCTACAAAGCATGTAGAGGTCTGTAATTTTTATCATAGGTACACTTCAACTGTGTATGATTTTTAAGTAATTAATTTGCATTTTATTGCATGACTTAAGTATTTGATCACCTATCAACCAGTAAGAATTCTGGCTCTCACAGACCTGTTAGTTTTTCTTTAAGAAGTCCCCCTGTTCTTCACTCATTACCTGTATTAACTGCACCTGTTTATATTTGCTTCAAGTGTGTTTTTTAGTGAAAGTTGACAGTTGGCACTTGTATGGAGGGATATGGGTGTGGGACAAGCGGATAGATGGGTGTAGATGGGTTTGGTTGAAGAAACTCCCAATCCCCCTACCTCCCTTCTCTTTATAAGTAATAAAATGAACTGTAATTGCTGCATTTTATCTGTGATATAAAATCTAATATTTTATATTAAGGTCTGTGGTAAAATATTAATAATAATCATATTTTACAGAATTATATTTCATGATATTACTTTGTCTTTACCAGGGTTGGGGAGTAATGGATTACAAAAAAACGGTACATAACAAGCAAAAATAGAGTAATCAGATTACAGATACTTTTGAAAAACTAGATGATTACTTCAAGGATTACCTTTAAACTCAGAAGGATTTTAGCAAAAAATCTTTGACCATTCTCTGTTTTCTTAATGACATTCAAATCAGCATTGAAAAAAGGCGCAAGTTTAAGTTTGTTCCACCTGAGCGAGTCTGACCGCAATTCAGAGATCACTAAGGAGGACAGCAATGGTTTAGTCTACGGTGATACGGATATCATTTGTTATTGATATCCACATAGTGCATTGATGTGAATCACACCGCTGCTCTATCGTGTAGCTATTTGCGCATTACGGATTGTGGTTGTTGTGGATTGCTGTTAGCAAATCTAAATGTGTATTTGAACCCAATAATGGTTGAATTCAAGATGTTTAAGCTGCCTATCAATCATTGTTTTTGAAACCAGTGGACAGACAGTGAAACATGTGCTCTTGCAACAGCTGCACAGTGTGAATCCAAGCCTATGGAATGCAAGTGAGGCTTTTTTTTTCTTCAGTAGTGCTCAAAGCATGCCATTCCATGAGCACAGCATTTATTTTTCAACTCGAATCAATGAGCCCAATCAGTCCTCCATGACAACAAAATCAGAAACAACAGAGTAGGGCTGGCTAATAAGTCCTCCGTTTTGGGGTCATGCTCAGGTAAAGCAATCAGGCTAATCAATACTTCCATATTTCCAAGTTCTATTCTTGAAGATCAAGGGGTATAACATTTATTTGAATGACTGGAATTCTGATACTTTGGTTTTTAATGTAAAGATATAATTCAATCGTATTATTATATGTAGTAGAAAGCGATGGGTTAGAAGAAGCCTACATAACCAACCCATAAAGTAAAATGTAACATACATATATGACCAGCTATGTAAACTTTAACATTGATCTATCCTGCAATAGATGTCGTTCAATTAGTAACATTCATTTTTGTCTTCTTCTAATGCCTCTTAAGGGGAAAGTAATCTAAATGTAACAGAATGTAATCAGATTACGTGACTGAGTTTGGGTAATCCAAAAATTACATTACTGATTACAATTGTGACAGGCAACTAGTAACAAACGGATTACACTTAGAAAGTAACCTACCCAACCCTGGTCTTTACACATCTATTCAGTACTAACCAAATGCAGCAATCCGCTTCAGCAAGCATTTCTTTTTTTTAAGCCTGTTTTAACATTTTACAGTAAAGCACTTTGGATGAAGTGTTAAATGTGACAGGCTGTATTATTATGCTCATGTATGTGTTGGTACTGTATGTACAATAAAGTCTGCAATATCATTATATCTGATATGGGTTGAAGTTAACATTAATAATCCTGTGTCAAGTCTCATATGGCTGAATTGTAGTGTATTTACAGAATTAACCCCCGTGTTGTAAACAATTTCATCCACTAGATGGCAGTAATGTGCTAGCACCTTCAAAGAGGTCTGTGCAAGTGTTTCTATTCACCCTTCAAGTACTGAGCAAATGTCAAAATTAATACAATTCCCTGAACGTTGCTTTTATGTATACTAGAAATGTCTGTTTGTGATCCAGTCACGTAACACGTGTGACATGCAAAGTTCAAGTGTCATACCGAGTAGGTAATGTTGAGCCCCCTACTTCTGTCTGTCACTTACTCCATTAAATATCTTAAACATATTCAGTTGGTGTGGTTTGTACCTTGTGAATATTCCCTTTTGATTGCACAAATATTCCCATTTGTTCTCTCTGCTATAAAATAGAACTATGTTTTTCAGAATGACTGCCATAGACATATACCATATGTTAAATACTCAGGCCAGGCCGGTCATTTGTTTGTGGGCTATAGCCTCAGGCCTTTGCCTCTTAATTCTCTGACCCCCTCCACTCTTTTCCAATGTGCGAGTGCCTGACTATTTAACATATGCCTGTGGCAGTAATTCTGAAAAACATCTTTATTTTAAAGCTGAGAGAACAAATGGGAATATTTGTGCAATCAAAAGGGAATATTCACAAGGTACAGACCACACCTTCAACTGTATATGTTTAAGATATGTAATTGATTCAGTGACAGACAGGATTTGGGGGCTCAACATTACCCACTTTGTATGACACTTGAACTTTGCCAAGTCAACTGCTTGGCAATGATGTTGGTGCCAACAACAAAACAACTTCCCCTAATGTATCCTGGAGAGAGAGCGACAGAATACCACACGACATGAGAGAAATGGAGAGGCACACTGAGAGCATCATGCCTTAAAGGAAGTTCAAAGAAGGGTCTTTCCTTGAAGGACGTGGAAGGAGAGGAGGGTCTCAGCTGAAGTTCAAGAATTCTGATATGTTCTGTCCTGTTGTCCCTCAAACAGGCCTGCAGGTCGCGTCAACCAGCCTACATACCTTACCATCTGTGAATGAACTGTAAAGATTGTCAAGCGACAGAATTGTGCTGCCAACCTAGCCCCGTGAATATTCTACGAGGAGGCATGTACTTCCATGTGTGAACAAAAACTACAATCAAAAATGGAATGCATTTTATTTGTTTTCTGTTATTCCATGTCCAATTTTGATGCAATAAATGAGAAAAAAGTCAATTTTCTTTTTCAAATTCAGAAACGAAAAATGGAACATTTACCGTTTTCCATTTTTTTAATTCTCAGTTTGGAGTCAGAAATCTTAACTAAATGTACACGGACCCCCCTCCACCCCCCCAAGCCCTGCACTGGTAATTTTTTTATTTCTCAATTGACTGGTCTTTGACTTGTACTTTGTGTAGACCCATGCAATCATTTAAAGTTACTAGGACCTACGTAGCGAATCACAGTTAAAATATTAGGAACCATAAATTATTGTAAACTCTAGGCTATTTTGTTTCAGCCTGGCAACCATAGTTGTTTGTTTTTCACACAAAGATGGGATTTTTGAAAGACCTGGAAGGCTCTTAGGAACTTTATTTGACACATTAGATTGACAATTAAGAGCTTTCTTTACAAACAAGATTAGGAAATGTAGGCCAAACTAACCAAGAAATAGATGTCTATAACGGGGACCATTTTGGACAGTGAGCAAGCTTTATTCACCCAGGATCGCTGCTTTGTTTTGTTCATTTGTTTGGAATCACTGGGTTTACCTTTGGTGCCCAGTGAGATCTGTGCACTTTTTCAGACCCCTAAAAAACATTGCCTGTCAGAAGAGTAGTCAGCATCCTAAAACATTAGAGGGTTTTCTCACAGAGCAAAGCTTCTGTATCATTGTCCTCATTTAAAACTCTGCTATTAGCTAAATGTGCATATTAAGGCCATACTATAAGACAGTTTCACAGTGCACAACCCTAGTTAGTGTTGAGGTGTCAAATTACCTGTTGAGGTGTCAAATTACATGCATACCTCTGAAAGTTAGGCTCTCTTAATAAGATAAATATATACAAGAAAACTAGTCCTGTTCCCAGAAATGTCTGTAAGTCTGGCAAGAAGACTCATTGGCTCTTTAACAACAATATCAGTTATTCACTGTGCATTGCTCTGCCATGTGTGTTTAAAGGCAAACAAGTTGTTGCTAAGCCAGTATCCACAACTGTTCTCCCTCAAATGAAAGTAACAAAGAAGCACTGGGGACCGAAATGATTTGATCAGCTTCAACAGAGAGGTACGAAATTACATTCATTAAATTGATGTGTATTTGTTTGTATTCAGACATAATACAGTAGGATATTTCAAATCGTGTAGGCAAGGTAATAGGTAATAGTCTTTGTTAGGATCTCTAACAAAGCCTACTCTGCTGTAGTAGGCTTTAATTGACAACGCCATAGAGATCCTATTAAATTACTAGAGGGTAGAGGGGCTATGTCATAAACCGTCAGTTCCATAATCATCTTGGTCTGGGAGAAATCCAAAACCAGTCTAATTGGCATTTCCTGCTTTTTCCTACTTAAAAACTTCTTAAGGCTAGGGGGCAGTATTTTTGTTTTTGGCTAAAAAACGTACCCATTTGAAACTGCCTATTTCTCAGCACCCGAAACTAGAATAGGCATATAATTGTCAGATTAGGATAGAAAACACTCTAAAGTTTCCAAAACTGTCTTAATATTGTCTGTGAGTTTAATTTTTCGCTGTAAAATATATTTTCAAAATCTGACACCATAGGTGGATTAACAACAAGCTAAGCTGTGTTTTGGTATTTTTCACTTGTGATTGCATGATTATAAATATTTTTAGTAATATTAGTTGACTGTGGCGCTATGCTATTCGCTATGCTGATGACAATTATCCCGGAATCGGGATGGTTATGCAGGAAAGTAACTTTCCTATTAATACAACATTTCTATCATTCATATTTGGAAATCAATCAATTTAAATAAATTCACAAGGCCCTTTTTATTTATTTAACTAGGCAAGTCAGTTAAGAACAAATTCTTATTTTCAATGACGGCCTAGGAGCAGATTCAGGGGCAGAACGACAGATTTGAACCTTGTCAGCTCGGGGATTCGATCTTGCAACCTTTCGGTTACTAGCCCAACGCTCTAACCACTAGGTTTTGATGTCACTACGCTGCCGCCCCAATCTATGGATTTCACATGACTGGGAATACAGTTATGCATATGTTGGTCAAAGATACCTTAAAAAAAGGTAGGAGCGTGGATCAAAAAAACAGCAAGTATTTGATGTGACCACCATTTGCCTCATGCAGTGTGACACATTTCCTTCGTTGTTGATTGTGGCCTGTGGAATGTTGTCCCACTCCTCTTCAATGGCTGTGCGAAGTTGCTGGATATTGGCGGGAACTGGAACACGCCATCGTACAGGTCGTTCCAGAGCTGTTTTGGGAACCAAAAATGTGTTAAACAAATCAGAATATATGTTATATTTGAGATTCTTCAAAGTAGCCACCCTTTGCCTTGATGACAGCTTTGCACACTCTTGGCATTCTCTACATTATTCCATATGTGTTATTTAATAGTTTTGATGTCACTACAATGTAGAAAATAGTAAAAATAAAGAAAAACCTTTGAATGAGTACATGTTCTAAAACGTTTGACCGGTAGTGTACGCCGAGGAACTTAAAACTTTCCACCTTCACTGCTGTCCCTTTGATGTGGATAGGGGGGTGCTCCCTCTGCTGTTTCCTGAAGTCCACGATAATCTCCTTTGTTTTGTTGACGTTGAGTGAGAGGTTGTTTTCCTGACACCACACTCCGAGTGCCCTCACCTCCTCCCTGTAGGTTGTCTCGTCGTTGTTGGTGATCAAGCCCACTACTGTTGTGTCGTCTGCAAACTTGATGATTGAGTTGGAGGCGTGCATGGCCACGTAGTCGTGGGTGAACAGGGAGTACAGGAGAGGGCTGAGCACGCACCCTTGTGGGGCCCCAGTGTTGAGAGTCAGCGAAGTGGAGTTGTTGTTTCCTACCTTCACCACCTGAGGGCGGCCCGCCAGGACCCGATTGCACAGGGCAGGGTTGAGACCCAGGGCCTCCAGCTTGATGATGAGCTTGGAGGGTACTATGGTGTTGAATGCTGAGCTATAGTCAATGAACAGCATTCTTACATAGGCATTCTTTTTGTCCAGATGGGATAGGGCAGTATGCAGTTTGATGGAAATTGCGTCATCTGTGTACCTATTGGGGCGGTATGCAAACTGAAGTGGGTCTAGGGTGGCCGGTAAGGTGGAGGTGATATGATCCTTGACTAGCCTCTTAAAGCACTTCATGATGACAGAAGTCAGTGCTAGTAGTCATTTAGTTCAGTTATCTTTGCCTTCTTGGGTACAGGAACAATGGTAGCCATCTTGAAGCATGTGGGGACAACAGACTGGGATAGGGAGCGATTGAATATGTCCGTAAACACACCAGCCAGCTGGTCTGCGCATGCTCTGAGGACGCGGCTAGGGATGCCGTCTGGTATCCTACGACAACAAAAACTAATAGCGTGTACTCTATTACAGTCATAGAACGTTTCGTCAACATGGACAGCCACAATATATTTAGCTTACATTGATTGGACTAAATTGTTTTTGGTATCTCTTTAGATGTCGCTGTATTTGTCTATGCATACAGTAGGTGATTTAATAATTTTGAAATATTGAAGTTGAAATGGTGCTAGAATAGTGGAAGTAGCTCCTGTTTTCTTTGCGACTTGTGGTAACTCTGTGGTTCTAAATCAATAGATAAGTCGTCTGAAAATTTGGGAAACTTAACTTACTGGACCATGTTGTAGGTCATGTAACTGTTTGTTACATGCAATATGCTTTGTGGACTTCACCGGACAGAGGTTGCTCTCCGGTTTTGTGATGAAACAAAGGTTATGGTTGAATTGATTCTGCCATTGTGTTTTCTTATTGTCTCGGCCCTATGCCCATATATCACGGTGGAAAGGCATATGAACTAACAGGTTATAGGGCAAACAATGCAATTATCACAACACGGGTTGTAATATGGCTTTTTGTTTTGGCTTCCCTTGTGATTTTATCCACGCAACGCTACTGGTCACCAATTTCCCTTGCTGCCACTACTCTTGCTCAGTTATAAATGTTATCTGTCAATTACATTTTTTAAGCCACTTTTACAAAACAATTTTGAGGTAAATTTATCAAATATTTTGAAGTTTGATCTATTAACTTTATGTCACGCCCTGACTTTAGTTATATTTTGTTTTCTTTATTTTTTGGTTAGGTCAGGGTGTGACAAGGGTGGTTTGTTTAGTTTTTGTATTGTCTAGGGGTTTTTGACTTGTCTAGGGTTTTTGTTTATCTATGGGGATTTTGTATGGTCTAGGGGTATGTAGGTTTATGGTGGCCTGAGTTGGTTCCGAATCAGAGACAGCTGTTTCTCGTTGTCTCTGATTGGGGAGCCTATTTAGGTTGACATTTTCCATGTTGGTTTTGGTGGGTAGTTGTTTTCTGTTTTGTGTTGCTGCACCTTACAGGACTGTTTTGTTTTCGGTTCACTCTCTTTGTTATTTTGTTTAGTGTTTTCTGTTCTAATAAAAATAACATGAACAATTACCACGCTGCGCTTTGGTCCGATGACTACTCTTCATCCGAAGACGAATACCGTTACACTTTATATACATACAGTGCATTCGGGAAAGTATTCAGACCCCTTGACTTTTTCCACATTTCGTTACGTTACTGCTTTATTCTAAAATGGATTGAATAGTTTTTTCCCTCATCAATCTACACACAATACCCAACAATGTCAAAGCAAAAACAGTTTTTTGGAAATGTGTATAAAAAAAAGGGAAATATCCCATTTACTTAAGTATTCACACCCTTTACTCAGTACTTTGTTGAAGAACCTTTGGCAGTGATTAAAGCCTTGAGTCTTCTTGGGTATGCTGCTACAAGCTTGGCACACCTGTATTTGGGGAGTTAATCCCATTCTACTCTGCAGATCCTCTCAAGCTCCGTTAGGATGGATGGGGTGCGTCGCTGCACAGCTATTTTCAGGTCTCTCCAGAGATGTTCGATCGGATTCAAGTCCGGGCTCTGGCTGGGTCACTCAAGGACATTCAGAGACTTGTCCTGAAGCTACTCCTGCGTTGTCTTGGCTGTGTGCTTAGGGTCATTGTCCTATTGGAAGGTGAACCTTCGCCCCAGTCAGAGGTCCTGAGCGCTCTGGAGCAGAGATTCATCAAGGATCTCTCTGTACTTTGCTCTGTTCATCTTTCCCTTGATCCTGATTAGTCTCCTAGTCCCTGCTGCTGAAAAACATCCCCACAGCATGATGCTGCCACCACCATGCTTCACCTTAGGGATGGTACTAGGTTTCCTCCAGACGTGACGATTGGCATTCAGGCCAAAGGGTTCAATCTTGGTTTAATCAGACCAGAGAATCTTGTTTCTCATGGTCTGAGAGTCCTTTAGGTGCCTTTTGGCAAAATCCAAGCGGGCTGTCATGTGCATTTTATTAAGGAGTGGCTTCTGTCTGGCCACTTTACCATAAAGGCCTGATTGGTGGTGCTGCAGAGATGATTGTCTTTCTGGAAGGTTCTCACATCTCCACAGAGGAACTCTGTCAGAGTGACCATCGGGTTCTTGGTCATCTCCCTGACCAAGGCCCTTCTCCCCCGATTGCTCATTTTGGCCGGCGGCCAGCTCTAGGAAGAGTCTTGGTGGTTCCAAACTTCTTCCACTTAAGAAGGATGGAGGCCTCTGTGTTCTTGGGGACCTTTTTTGGTACCCTTCCCCAGATCTGTGCCTCAACACAATCATGGCTTGGTTTTTGCTCTGACATGCACTGTAAACTGTGGGACCTTATATAGACAGGTGTGTGCCTTTCCATATCATGTCCAATCAATTTAATTTATCACAGGTGAACTCCAATCAAGTTGTAGAAACTTGATTGGATGATCAAGGATGATCAATGTAAACAGGATGCACCTGAGCTCAATTTCGAGTCTCATAGCAAATGATCTGAATATTTGTTTTTTATATTTAATACATTTGCAAAGATTTCAAAAAACTTGTTTTCACTTTGTCAGTATGGGTATTGCGTGTAGATTGACGAGGAAAAACATTTATTTCATCCATTTTAAAATAAGGCTGTAACGTAACAAAATGTGTAAAAAGTAAAGGGGTCTGAATATTTTCCGAATGCACTGTACATACATACAAAAGTATGTGGACATCCATTCAAATGAGTGGATTCGGTTATTTCAGCCATACCCGTTACTGGCAAGTTTATAAAATTGAGCACACGGCCATGCAATCTCCATAGACAAACATTGGCAATAGAATGGCCTTACTGAAGAGCTCAGTGACTTTCAACGAGGCACTGTCATAGGATGCCACTTTTCCAACAAGTCAGTTCATCAAAGAATGGCAGTCCGACGGACGAATCTGGGTTTGGCGGGTGCCAGGAGAACACTACCTGCTCGAATGCATAGAGCCAACTGTAAAGTTTGGTGAAGAAGGAATAATGGTCTGGGTCTGTTTTTCATGGTTCAGGCTAGGCCCCTTAGTTCCAGTGAAGGGAAATCTTAAAACGTTTAGCATACAATGACATTCTAGACAATTCTGTGCTTCCAACTTTATGGGCAACAGTTTGGGGAAGGCCCTTTCCTGTTCCAGCATGACAATGCCCCCTTGCACAAAGCGAGGTCCATTCAGAAATGGTTTGTCGCGATCAGTGGGATGAATTGGAACGCCGACTGCGAGCCAGGCCTAATCGCCCAACATCAGTGCCCAACCTCACTAATTATTTTGTGGCTGAATGGAAGCCATGTCCATGTCCATGCCAAGTCCATGCAGCAATGTTCCAACATCTAGTGGAAAGCCTTCCCAGAAAGTGGAGGCTGATATAGCAGCAAAGGGGGGAACTAACTCCATATTAATGCCCATTATTTTGGAATGAGATGTTCGACGAGCAGGTGTCCACATACTTTTGGTCTTTTAGTGTATATACCATTAGAGGAGCCTTACTATAAATAAACCACTTGTTACCTCACGTTACCCTAATATGGTGGTTTACATTGCCATATCAGCGTGACTTGTCAGGCGGCTCTAGCTGGATGAATGCTAAATGTTTGTGTGTTTATATGGTTGGTCTGTCTGGTTGTAGCTACGTTACTGCAGGTACACTGCAGAAGTGGACAAAGGGCAGTGTTCTTTCTCCTGGTCCAGCGAACACTGGCAAGGCAAGCCTGAGCATGCAGACTTAATGAGACCAGTGAGGCGAGTCAGGCAGCCAGGAGCAAACATATGATATCATTCCACTCACATGGACCCAATAAGCACCCTCATACGTATCTGTGCTGCCAACCCTGACTATGCAACCAGTCTTTGTTTTACATCGCAACAACTGTTTACAGACTGAAATGTACATTTTTTTTGCTGTCAATTTCAGCGGTTGCCTTGGACACATGACGCATCTCTGGGCCTTTCCTTGTAACCATGGAGCTGGGAGTTGACAGGGCCTTCCCAGCATACGTCTCTCCGATGGGGTCCAAGGGCTGCAGTGGGCGACAGAAGACCCGGATTCCAGAGTTTATCCAGAGGAGTGGGACAGGCAGAACAACAACCCAACATTCCAAAGACAAAGACGAGGAGAGGAGGAGACGAGGAGATGAGGAGAGGAGGAAAGGGGACAGCGGTGGTTCCAGGAAGAATGCTACCATGGCACCCACCTCCGGTTATATGAGTGACAGGAGGCAGTACTCTATAAGGGCACCGGTGGTCACCACCACAGAGCAGCAGACCTCCATCCTAAAGAAATCATACCTACAGGAGCACCCAGAATACGTGAGATGGGAGTGTATATGCTTTGTAACAAATGCATTGACTGCTACAATTGTATGACTTCTGAGAAGTATAAAGAACACATGTTAAATTTAGATGACCTGATTTATTTTTTTGCTTTGAAACTAATTCTACTTCTTTTTTTTATATTTTTTTTTATTTTATCCCCTTTTCTCCCCAATTTTCGTGGTATCCAATCGCTAGTAATTACTATCTTGTCTCATCGCAACAACTCCCGTACGGGCTCGGGAGAGACGAAGGTCGAAAGCCATGCATCCTCCGAGGCACAACCCAACCAAGCCGCACTGCTTCTTTAACACAGCGCGCCTCCAACCCGGAAGCCAGCCACACCAATGTGTCGGAGGAAACACCGTGCACCTGGCCCCCTTGGTTAGCGCGCACTGCGCCCAGCCCGCCACAGGATTCGCTGGAGCGCGATGAGACAAGGAAATCCCTACCGGCCAAACCCTCCCTTACCCGGACGACGCTAGCCCAATTGTGCGTCGCCCCACGGACCTCCCGGTTGCGGCCGGCTGCGACAGAGCCTGGGGGTGAACCCAGAGACTCTGGTGGCGCAGTTAGCACTGCGATGCAGTGCCCTAGACCACTGCGCCACCCGGGAGGCCCACTAATTCTACTTCTACTATAGAAATAATAACAATGAATACTACAGTGTATGTTAGCTGTACCTACTCCTACTCTATCCCTCACCATAGGAGTGAAAGTGGGAAGGTAGCAGTAATGAAGCAGACCATCATAATAGAGTGTTTGACTTCCAGGTTAGATGGGCTGAACAGGAGTCCCCAGACAACTTCAACCCCTCTCAGGCTGACATCTCACCCTGCTCAGCTTCCAAAGAGGACCTCAACACCTCCTTGGGGGTGTCAGACCTCAGGACCAGGCTGTCACACAAAGAACCCACCTTCAGGTCAATATACATGGGCAGCAAGCCCGGCCGACACAGCCTCTCCAGCCGACCCCTGGAGGTCCATAGCTTCTCTACTCCACTCAGACCCAAGTGGACCTCCACTCTGCTATCCTCCCTCTCGCCTTCCTACATCCCCCATTTGCACCCCTCCAGACAGAGACGGACAGAGCATGGTTGCAGGAGAATGGTTGCAGGTGAAGTTTATCAATCATGTGAAGGGGGAGGGGAAACGTATCTAAACGTAGGCCCTTCAGTGGGCGACTCCAAGGGTCGCTCCAACCCTGCGCTCCAAACCATGTGTCCCCACCAGGCCAACTGCTGGCCCTGTACCATTTCCAGCTCCCTGCCCCACTCCCCAGACCGACACTCTTCGAGCTGGGACCCTGATAAGGAGTATCAGAGCCTCCTGGACTACACCTACCCCCTGAGGCCAGGTAGGGTGGTGGGTGGATGGGATACCTCTGAGCTCGGGGGTGGGTCTCTTATCCAGACAGACCCGGGCCTCCTGGATTCGGGGATAGAACTGAACCACCTCTGTAGCTCCAACAGCCTATCAGCTTTGGACTTTTCCCTAAGTGTCGCGGCAGGGGTGGGCACCAGTAGGGCCAGGGAGATGGGGATGCTGGGTATAGGTCAGAGGTCATCTGAGCTGCGTGGGTTCTCACACTCCAAGTCCTCTGATGGTCGCCTCTCCACTAGCCCCTTCTTCTCTGCGGACCCTATTGGTCTATCAGTAGAGAGTCTGGACAATAGTGGAAGTGGTGGTGGTCTGAACCATTCACATCGTAGCGGGGGAGGTCACTACCGCCAACATGGCAGCTCCTCTTCCTCTTCCACCACGTTCATCCGCACAACCAGTATCCTTCCCCGGCCAGGATACCTCGGAAAGTGGGATTTGGACGAGGAGTTCTGGCCTCTCCCGGAGCAGTTGGAGGAGCTCCAGGGTTTGTCCCAGCAGGTCAGGGAGGTGACGGCCCAACTCAGCCAGTCTGTCACAGCCAATTGGGACTCCCTGGAGAGGGGGAACACGTCCGCCCAGTCCTGCATGACCATGGCAGAGAAACAGGAGGCAGAGGAGGAGATAGAAGAACAGGAGCAGAATAAGGAGGAAGAAAGGGAGGATGAGAAGGAGAAAGAGGAAGTGTCCATTTCTGAAGCACTTCAATACTTCAATAAAGGTAAGTGTTGGTGGCAGCATTTTAGTAAGCTCTATTATTTTATGGGATTTTATAGTATTTGTAATAGTTTTTAATTTAGCACGTGTTTGACTTCAAATACTTTCCGCCTCTGAAGCAATCCATTGTGGGGAGTCCTTCCAGGCAGCCAGAGGCTCTGGTTTTAGGATGGAGGCTGGGGTAGTAGGCAGGGGAGTGAGAAGGGCCAGTCTGAGGGAGGCGGCGGGCATGGTGGACCAGCTGAGTGGACTAACCCTGGCTGAGTTCCAGACGGGGAGCCAGGGGGTGCAGGTGCAAAGGGAGTCCCTCATGCAGCACATCCAGGTTAGGACAGAGAGCTACTGTAAGATGATCACTGTATTTTGTGGAATATAATAACAAGCATATGCCACTTCCACCAATACAATGCAGCGTAATGCAGTATGATACACGGCACAATGAAATACAATACACATTACACAATCAGTGCAAGGTGTTGATAATGGTATATTGCATAATACATGTACAGTACATATGTACATCTCTCTTAAAGGTGCTACACACAGGATATATATATCATTTTTTTCATTGCCAATTTTGTCATTTCAGAAAATGTCCATAATACATTGAGTGTACAAAACATTAGGAACACCTTCTTAATATTGAGTTGCATCTCCTTTTTGCTCTCAGAACAGCCTCAATTTGTCGGGGCATGGACTCTACAAGGTGTCGAAAGCGTTCCACAGTTGGCTGGATTTCCTTTGGGTGGTGGACCATTCTTGATACACACGGGAAACTGTTGAGCATGAAAAACCCAGCAGCGTTGCAATTCTTGACACAAACCGGTGCGCCTGGCACCTACTACCATACCCCGTTCAAAGGCACTTAAATCTTTTGTCTTGAACATTCACCCTCTGAATGGCACACATACACAATCCATGTCTCAATTGTCTCAAGGCTTACAAATCCTTCTTTAACCTGTCCTCTCCCCTTCATCTACACTGATTGAAGTGGATTTAATACATGACATCAATAAAGGATCATAGCTTTCACATGGATTCACCTGGTCAGTCTAAGAGTAGGTGTTCCTAATGTTTTGTACACTCAGTGTATCTGGCGCAAATAGCGGAATGATGGTGTTTCACAGTATTACTGTGATTGGCTGTGATATTTGCAAAAATTCTACACTGTTCAATCAATTTCAGTTTATATGAGAAAACTAGCGCTGGGTAGCGTAGGGAGTCATTGTATCATCTAAATCACCTTGAAACATCTTTTCAATACGAAAAAATATTCTTACTTTCGGTTTTAGTTCACCAGCTTCAAACAGCCGTAAAAACAATATTTTTTGTTGCTGGAAATATATTTCTCGGCGATTTAGGTGATACAATGATTCCCTACACTATTCAGTACTTGTTTTCTCACTTAAACTAAAACAAACTGAAGCACAGCCACAAAGTCAGAACAGCTGCCGCTATCACAGCCAATCACAACACTGGCGGGTAAGTAATACTGTGAAACACTATCATTCCACTATTACTACAGATATATTATGGACATTTTCTGAAATTACAATGCACAAATTCAACAACAACACAAATCCCATGTGTAGCACCTTTAAATACTACTATATTCAAATCCACAAACAAGTTGTTGTGGGGCAATTTGATATTAATTCTGTGACTTACGACCTGTTTACCCATCAGACCTTCTGTTCTAACCTGGAGGAGCTCATCCAATGGCTGTACACGGTGGTGGAGAGGATGGAGGTGCTGGAGCCGCCCACTGTGGACATCAAGAGTGTCAAGTCATCCCTGGCGGATTATAAAGTCAGTGGTGCACATACACAGATACTTTAAATTGTCATATAAATCAATTCTATGTTTAATTCTTCGGGTGTACACTACGCGTCTTCTCAGCTTTATATCTTGCGAAAATGGATTAATCAACCCACTCTGCCCCCTTCTCTCTATCTCTCTCTCTCTTAATATTTCTATATGCCTCTTTCTCCCCACTCCCTCTGTTTTTCCCTTTGTCTTCTTCACCCCATCTCACTCTCTCCTTCCCCCTCCCTTTCTCCCTCCACAGAGGTTTCAGAGAGAAGTAAACGCCCACCAGCCCCTGACCACCTCTGTTCTGCAAACTGGAGAGCTTCTCCTGGGTTGTTTGACCTCCACTTCTCCCGGTGACCCTTCCATCACTGACAAGTTACTCTTTGCCTGCAGCTATTTAATTTATAGCTACTGTATCTAAGGTGTCACCCACCACCTGATAATTAGGACAGGTTTAGAAATTAGGCTGCCTTCACACAGGAATGATCCTGCTCTCAAGCGGATCAGCCTGTCAGACCAGACTTCTTCTTAGTAAAGGGTGTGTTTTAACCGAAAGAAGACGATGAGGCCAACACACCACCCTACACTATTTCCCTTTGTGAATTCTGAAATACACTTGTGCTCCTTTACTAACGGAAGCGTAAAATGATTTGCATGATACAGCAACAACATCTGAGACTGTTGAAGTGGGCGCTGCCTGTGTTTTTAAAGGGCTCCAAATGACAAATGAGTTTACTTGTTTGTGTGAAGGCTACCTTGATCAAAGGGTAGAATTTCTTGTCTGCTAACAGTGGTGAGCTTGACTAATTGTTTCAGGTCCCATATAGTTCAGTTCAACACCTAACACTGGCATACTGTAGATTTGTTCTGGCGGTCAGGCGTAATTCTATACCCACAGTCCTCTCCTCTGACAGAAGCAGGAAATGATGTGAGGAGAATGTGGCCATGCATGACTAAGAGTTTTGAGGCTCTGTTTTCTTCTCTTTCTCTTATTCCAAGTTGTTACATGTCACAGGCAAACAAGAAGGAATCTTAGTGGGTTGAATGTGAAATGTACCACTACAGTTTCCCATTTCTCTTCTGTTTTCTATACTACTCTCTCTTATCTCTTCCCCTGTCTCTCCCCCCTCTCTCTCTTCCTCTTCTTATGTCCCCCAGTTCTGAAAGAGACCCTCTGTCTCATTGAGAGGCAGTCCAAGGCACTGGAGACCCACTCAGAGCACCTCTTCTCCTCTATTATCTCGGCCATGGACAGACTGACCCAGCCCAGGGAGCCCAGTGGGAGAGAGGAGACCCAGGCAGGGGACCCGGATAGGATGGCGGTCCAGGGGACAGCTCAGTGAGGGCTCCATTCGATGCATGGCTAGTATGTTTCTACGGTTATGTAGAGATTGGGATATGATTACTCTATAGCACCCTCTAGTGACATGTTATCAGTTTTATTATTTATCATCATAAGAAGACAGTTTTCTCTTTCAGTAATGAAGAATGAGTGTGGATTGGTGGAGCAGGCTTGATGGGGGGGGGAGGAGCTTCTTCACTTTGACATGCCTTAAAGGATTGGTTCACATTTTTTTTCACCAAATGTATTTTTTTTTTTTATGCCAATGGCATGTTTTGAGAAACTTAGACCACCCGCAATAGACTTCCTCATTGCATGCTCTGCAGTGTGGGGGCTACGGAAAAACATTAACAAAGGCTGGTAGGGGAAACAGATCGAGTCGCCCAAAATGGAATAATATAATGTTGCGGATAAAGTTTGGAATTTCATGTGTACATGATCTAATGACCTGTATCACTAAAATAACGTATTTGGGTGTTTTTTGAAGCCTTTGCTTTTTTTTCCGTAGCCCCCATAATGCAGAGCATGCAAAGAGGAAGTCTATTGCGGGGGTCTAAGTTTCTCAAAACTAAGTGAAATCGCCGAAAAAGTGTCTGCACTTGGTTAAAAAATAGTGGAATGGACCTTGCTGTATTGGGAAGAGACCACTTGACTGTTGTCATGCTTTTGATTCATTATTTTGTTAAGTGCTTTTTAAATTTACAGTGCCTTCAGAAAGAATTCTCACCCCTTGACTTTTTCGACATTTCTGTTGTTACAGCCTGAATTGAAAATGTATTAAATTGACATTTTGTGTCACTGATCTACACACAATACCTCACAATGTGAAAGTGGAATTAATTTTTCTGAAACTTTTACATATTAATTAAAAATGAAAAGCTAGTGCCTCCCAAGTGGCACAGTAGTCTAAGGCACTGCATCGAAGTGCTTGAGGTGTCACTACAGACCCGGGTTCAATCCCAGGTTGTGTTACAGCCGGACGCAACCGGGAGACCCATGAAGCGGCGCACAATTTGTCCGGGTTAGGGGAGGTTTTTGCTGGCCATGATGTCCTTGTCCCATTGTGCTCTAGCGTTTCCTTGTGATGGGCCGGGCGCATGCATGCTGACTTCGGTCGGCAGTTGTACAATGTTTCCTCTGACACATTGGTGCGGCTGGCTTCCGGGTTAAGTGAGCAGTGTGTCAAGAAGCAGTGCAGCTTGGCAGGGTCGTTTTTTCGGAGAACGCATGGCTCTCGACCTTTGCCTCTCCCGAATCCGTATGGGAGTTGCCAAGACTGGAACTACCAATTTGATATCACGAAATTGGGGAGAAAAGCTGAAATAAGTATTCAACCCCTTTGTTATGACACGCCTAAATAAGTTTAGGAGTAAAAATTTGCTTAACAAATCACATAAGTTGCATGGACTCATTCTGTGTTCAATAATAGTGGGTAACATTATTTTTGAATGACTACTCCATCTCTGTACCCAACACATACAATTATCTGTAAGATCCCTCAATCGACTAGTGCATTTCAAGCATAGATTCAACCACAAAGACCAGAGGTTTTTCAATGCCTCACAAAGGGCACCGATGGGTAGTGTACAAATTTAAAAAAGTAGACGTTGAATCTCCCTTTGAGCATGGTGAAGTTATTAATTAGGCTCAATACACCCAGTCACTACAAAGATACAGGTGTCCTTTCTAATTCAGTTACCGGAGAGGAAAGAAACTGCTCAGGGAAAACAGTTACAGACTTTGGTTGTGATATGAGAAAATAACACTGTAGTTACTTCACAATATTAACCTAAATGACAGAGGGAAAAAATGTAAGCCTGTACAGAATAAAAATATCCCAAAACATGCATCCTGCACCCTTTCTACTGACTCTGAAAAACACCAAAAGAAAGATGCCCAGGGTCCCTGCTCATCTGTGTGAACTTGCCTTAGGCATGCTGCAAGGAGGCATGAGGACTGCAGATGTGGCCAGGGAAATAAATTGCAATGTCCGTACTGTGAGACGCCTAAGACAGTGCTACAGGGAGACAGGACGGACAGCTGAACAGGATCTGTACATCCGGATATCACACCTGCGGGACAGGTACAGGATGGCAACAACAACTGCCCAAGTTACACCAGGAACGCACAATCACTCCATCAGTGCTCAGACTGTCCGCAATAGACTGAGAGAGGCTGGATTGAGGGTTTATAGGCCTGTTGTAAGGTAGGTCCTCACCAGACATCACCGGCAACAACGCCACCTATGGGCACAAACCCACTGTCGCTGGACCAGACAGGACTGGCAAAAATTGCTTTCACTGACGAGTTGTGGTTCTGTCTCACCAGGGGTGATGGTCGGATTAGTGTTTACCGTTGAAGGAATGAGCGTTACACCGAGGCCTGTACTCTGGAGCGGGATCGGTTTGGAGGTAGAGGGTCCGCCATGGTCTGGGGCGGTGTGTCACAGCATCATCGGACTGAGCTTGTTGTCATTGCAGGCAATCTCAACGCTGTGTGTTACAGGGAAGACATACTCCTCCCTCATGTGGTACCCTTCCTGCAGGCTCATCCTGACATGACCCTCCAGCATGACAATGTAACCAGCCATACTGCTCGTTCTGTGCGTGATTTCCTGCAAGACAGGAATGTCAGTGTTCTGCCATGGCCAGCTATAAAAAAACTGAGTTGATGTGCATTCAAATTGCCATCTATAAAAAATGCAATTGTGTTCGTTGTCCGTACCTTAAGCCTGCCCATACCATAACCCCACCGCCACCATGGGGCACTCTGTTCACAACGACGCCACACACGTTGTCTGTGGTTGTGAGGCCAGTTGGATGTTCTGCCAAATTCGCTAAAACTACGTTGTAGATGGCTCATGGTAGAGAAATTAACATTCAATGCTCTGGCAAAAGCTCTGGTGGACATTCCTGCAGTCAGCATGCCAATTACATGCTCCCTCAACTTGAGACATCTGTGGCATTGTGTTGTGTGACAAAACTGCACATTTTAGAGTGGCCTTGTCCCCAGCACAAGGTGCACCTGTGTAATGATCATGCCGTTTCATCAGCTTATTGAAATGCACACTAGCAGGAATGTAAACAACTGTGTGCTCAAAATTTGAGAGAAATAAGCTTTTGTGCGTATGGAACATTTCTGGGATCTTTTATTTCAGCTCATGAAACATGGGAGCATCACTTTGCATGTTGTATTTATATATTTTTTCAGGGTAGCAATGATAAACAACCAACTTGACAGAGCTTGAAGAATAAAATAAAAGATGATGGGCAAATTTTGTACATCCAGGTGTGCAAAGCTCTTAGAGACTTACACAAAAAGACTCACAGCTGTAATCGCTGCCAAAGCTGTTTCTAACATGTATTTTCTCAGGGGGGTGAATACTTATCTAATCAAGGTACAGAACACGACCAAAAGTATGTGGGGACACCTGCTCGTTGAACCTCTCATTCCAAAATCATGGGCATTAATATGGAGTTGCTCCCCCCTTTGCTGCTATAACAGCCTCTCTTCTCCTCTCTTATAACAGCCTCTACTCTTCTGGGAAGGCTTTTCACTAGATGTTGGAACATTGCTGTGGGGAATTGCTTCCATTCAGCCATAAGAGCATTAGTGAGGTTGGACACTGATGTTGGACACTGATGTTGGGCGATTAGGCCTGGATCGCAATCGGTGTGCCAATTCATCTAAAAAGTGTTCAATGGGGTTGAGGTCAGGGCTTTGTGCAGGCAGTCAAATTCTTCCACACCGATCTCGACAAACCATTTCTGTATGGACCTCGCTTTGAGCACTGGGGTATTGTTATGCTGAAACAGGAGCACAGAATCGTCTAGAATGTCATTGTATGCTGTAGAGTTAAGATTTCCCTTCACTGGAACTAAGGGACCAAGACTAAACCATGAAAAAAAGCTCCAGACCATTATTTCTCCTCCACCAGACTTTACAGTTGGCACTATGCATTCGGGCAGGTAGTGTTCTCCTGGCATCCACCAAAGCCAGATTCATCCATCGGACTGCCAGATGGTGAAGCGTTATTCCTCACTCCATATTAGAACGTGGTCTGCACTACACATCATTGTAGATTTGTAATGTAGGATGTTGGACCATTCAGTGGCCTTAGGGCTGCAGGTAGCCTAGCAGTTAGCACTTTGTGCCAGAACGTGGAAAACCTGGATGAAAAGTGCATTAAGACATACAGTACTTGTACCTAAAGCCTTTAATGTGCAACGCGTTTTTAATCAGCGTCTTTGTTACTGTAGTAATCAATTGTGAATGTTATGAGGGTAATGTGCACTTCGAATGAGAACTTTTAAACGCCATGGAAAACTTTGTTCTTCCCTCTATTGTAATCCTCATTTACAGAAAATACCTGGTGAAAACTACACTACTTGTTCCTACTGAGTACACCTCACACTGTATAGCCACTTGATTTTATGTACAATCAGTGTAGAGTGTAATAATTAGAATGTGTCTGAATTTAGCAGCTGGTGTACCTTAGGGATTCGGGATACATGGGAATTTTGTTCTGACCTTCTGTAGTTTGACTTTACCACAGAATGCTATCTGGACATACAACAGAGCACTGTGATATAGCACAAATCTAGCTAGACACACCTATCCATACAGCAAACACACGTCAAACTAGGTAAACAGTGCAAGAGAAATGGTTGAGTTCATTTAAAACTGTATTCAGTTGCCTTTATTATGAAAAAAGAACATAGTGTTTTATATATGCAATTCTGTACTGAGATATTCCACAGGTAATGGCCAATTTGCATACAGAGTCTAAGTTACTGGTACAATATATTTGCCATATAAATGTAGAATAAATTATTAAAAACAAAATGTTCCTACATCTCCACCAAGAATCGCAGACAGATCTTTCCGTATCATACAGTCTGAAAGTACAACATTTATTTTTCAGTTTAAATGTGACATGTTGAGACAAATTTAATGCAGAGATTAAGTCAAGACTACTCCGATAATGTATTGAAGTCTACAGAACTAGCAAATCAGATCTTACATATATACACACACACACACACACGCACACACACAATGTATATGTACATATTTTTCACTAGACTTTTTTGCGAGACAGTGAGACACTGTTGTGCAGTTGGCTGACCGCATATTGGCGAATAAACGCCCTCAAAAGAGACAGAGATCTACACTTGCTGATACAAACAGCAAAATAACCAAGAAGAAGAGGGGAACAGAATAACAAAACATCATTGAATTTGACTATAGACCAACCCTGCAGTAGGAATGCAGTGAGATAGACACGCACACATTATTCTCATTAACCTTCACACAGATGGGGGTGGGGGTTCAAACGAAATCCATTGTTTCTGATGAGGTTCGGATAAGGGTGGGGGGGGGTAAAGCCACTCCAGGAGGGGGCCAGGGGAGGTCCAGTGAGTGGCTGACCATCTGACTGCTGATAGCCTGGAAAGTACTACTAATCATCAACTACCAGGGCATAAAGGGAGGGTGATAACCATACATTTTTGTTGGTAGTACGGCTACAGTACAAATTCAGGCAACTTAATTTTGTTTTCGCTCTCACACTCTCGCTCAGTTACTGTTAAGCTGGGTGGGTGAGGCATGGTGGAGAATGGGGCCAGGTGGAGGGGGGTGGTTGAGGTGAGGGTAGAGGTGTTGGTGGGGTTCTCCCTCTTAGCAGCAGCCCCCCGAGGCAGGTTTGACAGGCGTACTGTCGATCTTGACATTGGACCTCTCGTTGCCTCCGGTCGTAGCCCCAGGGCCCATCCTCTTCTTTATCTCAGCAGCCATGGTCATGAAGGCCTGCTCCACATTGGTGGCGTTCTTGGCACTCGTTTCCAAGAACGGGATGCTCAGGGAGTCTGCAAACTCCTGCAAAGAATGGAATGGAGAGACTGGGTTAGAGGAACTGCTGCATTCGTGACAGTACTGTACACTATTACTATTTTACTACTGGGTTGCAGACAAAGATTCGATTGTGTCCAGACACATTTGGTTAGTTTGGGGGCCTCAACAAAATATCAAATTTGACAGTTTGGAAACCACAGCTGTAGACCATTTTTTCAAATAGTTAAATAGAAAAATACTTTACTCCTGCACCATCTGATAACCCATTGACTTTGATGGAAGCCCTTACCTTTGCTGTTGTGTAATCCACCACTTTCTTTGTTGTCAGGTCACACTTGTTCCCTACCAATAGCTTGTTGACGTTTTCACTGGCGTAACGGTCAATTTCCTGTAGCCACTGCTTGACATTATTGAAGGACTCCTAGAAGAAGAAAGAGAATCAAAACCAGCATGTCAGGGTGGGCAAGATATTTGTAAAGGGCTCTATTCAATCAGATCCGCTTTAGCCGATATCCGCATAGTGGTTGTTTTGGCGGTGTCGGAGGTGGAAACGCGTTAAGAGCTTTCAAATCCAAAAGCGCCACCTGGCATTAAACCGAAAGCAGACGTTGCCATTGGCTGCATAGAGTCGCATTACGAGAAACCCCATGCAGCCATGTTTACAAATGCAAACAATGGAACGTGTGATGTAATCAAGACCTCGGTTTGGCTGACAGAAATCCTCATTATTATGTTTAATGATTTTCTATTTGAGCATCATTATTTCTCTATAACCTACACTTTCTCGTTCTGAACGTCTAACGTGAGTGGCACAGATGTGGCTTCGGGACAATGATCAAGAGCAGCTGCTCACCGATTTGACAGCGCCAACGCAGCTACACCTTTGACACCGCGAAAACCTCAGCTATGCGGTTTTCGGCGATCACCGGTTAATGCTTGCTCTGATTGAATCTAGGCCTTAGTCTTTCAAAATACTAGTTAACCTGCACGCCGGAATTTCAATTAAAAACAATAGCGGAAAATAATATAGAAAACTCAAACACAGTGAAAGGGTAAAGGTGGACTGTGCTAAAGAGGCAGACTGACCTGGTCTGTGACGTCATAGACTACGATGATGCCGTGGGCTCCTCTGTAGTAGCTGGATGTGATTGTGCGAAACCTCTCCTGCCCCGCCGTGTCCCACTGTCAGTGTCAACACACAGCAGAGACGCTCAGTCACCGTCACAAATACGGGAAGGCCAAACACACACACACCACACACACCTCTGCCAAATAGATGCTGCTTCATAGCACATTCAACTGTGACAAATAAGACCAAAACACACAAATGAGAGAAGGGTATTTCTAACTGATAATTCACCATTTTGTAGTCAACCGTGATAGGCTTAATAATGTAGGAGGCCTTTGCCTTTGGATATTTGGTGAACAGTCTAGAGTTAGGTTCTAAAATGCCTACAATGGCATTTTTTTGGTCCAAATGTGGCCAGATCCTGAAATACATACTTGTTAGGGTAACTTGGAGCTTCCCCTTTACACAGTAGAGGACAATAGAGACGTGGTCGGGGGGGAAGCACTTACGATTTGAAGTTTAATAGTCTTTCCGTCTAATTCTATAGTTCGTATTTTGAAGTCCACTCCGATTGTGCTAATGTAGCTTTCTGTGTATGTGTCATCCTGGGGAGAAAGGACAGGGGAGGAGTCGGTGTGGGAACATGCAGACGTCCTGTTCAAAGTACAAATCCTTAACATTTCATACATTCTCAGTCTAGAGGGAAAGAAAGGAATCAAAAAGTAGGATCATTCGCTACAGTAGGAGAGTAAACCAGAAAATGTTGATTTAACACAGAGTATTAATACTATTTCTGTGATCGATTTGACCTTTTCACATTACAGGGCATCCAGTTCTTACCTTCAGATTTTAGTCCAATATTACATTATTATTATGAGGACTATAATTATTATTGTTAATATGACTAGGTCAGACTTGGAACAACTAATGATTGACGACGAGCACCTTATGAATGGCTACGAGACATGGACGGATTAACAGAACACTTACTGCAAATCGGAGCAGAAGACAAGACTTTCCGACGCCAGAGTCACCGATCAGGAGCAGCTTGAATAAATAGTCACTGTGGAGAGTAGAGAGATGTTTTAAAACAACAGGATTCCAGGTTTCCCCACACAGTTCCAACAAAAGTAGCTAGAAAAAAATAAAAAAAATAATGCCAGCCTTGTCAGAAACCATTGGACGCTTGCCTCTAAACTCTATAGACAGCATTAGCTCTGATGGCTTCCTCAGACAGAACAGTTTCTTCTCGCTTCACCGTCTCTCAAGGAGAGATTTCATTGTGGTGTTGTGTCAGACAATTCAAAAGACGCCATTGCGGTTCTATTGCTTTCAGTGCCTTGGGCAAGATACTGTGTTGGATTAACTCTCAGCAGAACTACTTTGGTCACACCACCATACAATCAACAGAGAAGATGAGTCTGATGTGTTATAATGCTTGCCTAACGCCTAAAACGCCTTTATAGACAATCACATCCAAGTTGAAACCAGGCTAATTCAAGCCCGAGTCCAAACACAAAGAGATGCAATCCTGCATACCTTTTTGGTACAGAAAAGTCGAGATTTCAACGGACATCTATTGTCTGCAACTTCAGCAGACAGTGAAACGTCGGGTTTGGCGGGCAAATGAAACCTCACGCTGCTATGACCATACAGATCTGTGCACGATCAGCAAAACTAAATATCTGTGGGGGAGCTCAACGTTTCAGTGCTCATGTGATACACACTCAGACAATGGCATTTCAAAAAGGATGAAGACGGCCCTGTGACTGCCCGACAGCATAGTATGTCAACTGGAATACAGTAAACACTCAGTAGGCCTTTGCTCAACTTCACCAAGAAGCCTTCTTTAATCGAGCTCATGTCATATCAGCCTGATGCGCGTTTAATGATTTTTTTTTACAGAGCTGCTGTCGAATTTGCTAAAGCTCTCTGTAGTTCATCGGCTCAGGTTTCAGAGTGCTGCTAACCTTGATCCGGTGTGAGAGACACCACACAACACGCAGACAAACCACTTGCACAAAAAATAGCCTAAATGAAAATGCACACAACAGAGACACAGTCAGACACACGTAGGCACGTGCACACTGGGTGGAAATAGGCAGGGGTACCTGCGCAGCAACTCACAGTGAGGAGGAAGAGGTGAGGGCTGAGGTGTGAACTTAAGACTGGGTTGACATTGGGGCTGTGAGCTCTGGTGATGGTCACCAATATCAACGTGTGACAGACAGTGGTAGCCTTAATGATGGTGTTCTTAGATTCAAAATTGAACATCTTAACAAACTGGCTTTCACAGCGTAATAACCGGGTATGAGCTTGCCCAAACACTGATCTACAAACGATCGGTGAAACACCATTCCTTGGCCCACTGATGCTTGCTAAAATACACCAATTCAGGCTATGCTCATTTACAGTTGAAGTCAGAAGTTTACATACACCTTAGCCAAATACATTTAAACTCAGTTTCACAATTCCTGACATTTAATCCAAGTAAAAATTCCCTGTCTTAGGTCAGTTAGGATCACCACTTTATTTTTTATTTCACCTTTATTTAACCAGGTAGGCCAGTTGAGAACAAGTTCTCATTTACAACTGCGACCTGGCCAAGATAAAGCAAAGCAGTGCGACAAACACAAAGTTATACATGGAATAAACAAACGTACAGTCAATAACACAATATAAAAAAAGTCTATATACAGTGTGTGCAAATGGCGTGAGGAGGTAAGGTAATACATAGGCCATAGTAGCGAAGTAATGACAATTTAGCAAAATAACACTGGAGTGATAGATGTGCAAGTAGAAATACTGGTGTGCAAAAGAGCAAAAAAGTAAATAAAAACAATATGGGGACACGGTAGGTAGATTGGATGGGCTATTTACAGATGGGCTGTGTACAGCTGCTGCGATCTATTAGCTGCTCAGATAGCTGATGTTTAAAGTTAGTGAGGGAGATATGTCTCCAACTTCAGCGATTTTTGCAATTCGTTCCAGTCATTGGCAGCAGAGAACTGGAAGGAAAGGCGGCCAAAGGAGGTGTTAGCTTTGGGGGTGACCAGTGAGATATACCTGCTGGAGCGCGTGCTACGGGTGGGTGTTGTTATCGTGACCAGTGAGCTGAGATAAGGCGGAGCTTTACCTAGCAAAGACTTATAGATGACCTGGAGCCAGTGGGTCTGGCGACGAATGGGTGCTATATGGGGCTTTGGTGACAAAATGGATAGCACTGTGATAGACTGCATCCAGTTTGTTGAGTAGAGTGTTGGAGTCTATTTCGTAACGGACATCGAAGTCGAGGATAGGTAGGATAGTCAGTTTTACGAGGGTATGTTTGGCGGTGTGAGTGAAGGAGGCTTTGTTACGAAATAGAAAGCCGATTCTACATTTAATTTTGGATTGGAGATGTTTAATATGAGTCTGGAAGGAGAGTTTACAGTCTAGCCAGACACCTAGGTAATGGTAGTTGTCCACATATTCTAAGTCAGAACCGTCCAGAGTTGTGATGCTAGTCGGGCGGGTGGGTAGCGATCGGTTGAAAAGCATGCATTTAGTTTTACTAGAGTTTAAGAGCAGTTGGAGGCCACGGAAGGAGTGTTGTATGGCATTGAAGCTCATTTGGAGGTTTGTTAGCACAGTGTCCAAAGAAGGGCCAGATTTATACAGAATGGTGTCGTCTGCGTAGAGCTGGATCAGGGAATCACACGCAGCAAGAGCGACATCATTGATATATACAGAGAAAAGAGTCGGCCCGAGAATTTAACCCTGTGGTTCCCCCATAGAGACTGCCAGAGGTTCAGACAACAGGCCCTCCAATTTGACACACTGAACTCTGAGAAGTAATTGGTGAACCAGGTGAGGCAGTCATTAGAGAAAACAAGGCTGTTGAGTCTGCCGATAAGAATACGGTGATCGACAAAGTTGAAAGCCTTGGCCAGGTCGATGAAGATGGCTGCACAGTACTGTTTTTTAAATTTTCGATGGCGGTTATGATATCGTTTAATACCTTGAGCGTGGCTAAGGTGCACCCGTGACCAGCTCGGAAACTGGATTGCACAGCGGGATTCGAAATGGTCAGTGATCTGTTTATTAACTTGGCTTTCGAAGACTTTAGAAAAGGCAGGGCAGGTTGGATATAGGTCTGTAACAGTTTGGGTATAAAGTGTCACCCCCTTTGAAGAGGGGGATGACCGCGGCAGCTTTCCAATCTTAAGAGATCTCTGACAATAGGAAAAAGAGGTTGAACAGACTGGTAATAGGGGATGCAACAATGGCGGCGGATAATTTTAGAAAGAGTGTCCAGAGTGTCTAGCCCAGCTGATTTGTACGGGTTCAGGTTTTGCAGCTCTTTCAGAACATCTGCTATCTGGATTTGGGTGAAGGAAAAGCTGGGGAGGCTTGGGCAAGTAGCTGCAGGGGGTGCGGAGCTGTTGGCCAGGGTAGGGGTAGCCAGGAGGAAAGCATGGCCAGCCGTAGAGAAATGCTTATTGAAATTCTCGATTATCGTGGATTTATCAGTGGTGACAGTGTTTCCTAGCCTCGGTGCAGTGGGCAGCTGGGAGGAGGTGCTCTTATTCTCCATGGACTTTACAGTGTCCCAAAACCTTTTGGAGTTAGTGCTGCAGGATGCAAATTTTTGTTTGAAAAAGCTAGCCTTTGCTATCCTGACTGACTGCGTGTATTGGTTCATGAATTCCCTGAAAAGTTGCATATCGCAGGGACTATTCGATGCTAGTGCAGTGTGCCACAGGATGTTTTTGTGCTGGTCGAGGGCAGTCAGGTCTGGAGTGAACCAAGGGCTATATCTGTTCTTAGTTATGAATGTAAAATGTCAGAATAATTAGTAGAGAGAATGATTCATTTCAGCTTTTATTTCTTTCATCACATTCTCGGTGGGTCAGAAGTTTACATACACTCAATTAGTATTTGGTAGCTTTGCCTAACTTGGTTACCCATTGTTTAACTTGGGTCAAATGTTCGGGTAGCCTTCTACAAGCTTCCCACAATAATTGGGTGAATTCTGGCCCATTCCTCCTGACAGAGCTGGTGTAACCGATTCAGGTTTGTAGGCTTCCTTGCTTTTTCAGTTCTGCCCACAAACGTTCTATAGGATTGAGGTCAGAGCTTTGTGATGGCCACTCCAGTACCTTGACTTTGTTGTCCTTAAGCCATTTTGCCACAACTTTGGAAGTATGCTTGGGGTCATTGGCCATTTGGAAGACCCATTTGCAACCAAGCTTTAACTTCCTGACTGATGTCTTGAGATGTTGCTTCAATATACCCACATCATTTTCTTTCCTATGATGCCATCCATTTTGTGAAGTGCACCAGTCCCTCCTGCAGCAAAGCACCCCCACAACATGATGCATCCCTATGCTTCACGGTTGGGATGGTGTTCTTCGGCTTGCAAGTCTCCCCCTTTTCCCTCCAAATATAACAATGGTCATTATGGCCAAACAGTTCTATTTGTTTCATCAGACCAGAGGACATTTTTCAAAAAGTACGATCTTTGTCCCCATGCGCAGTTGCAAACCGTAGTCTGGCTTTTTTATGGCGGTTTTGGAGCAGTGGCTTCTCCCTTGCGGAGCGGCCTTTCAGGTTAAGTCGATATAGAACTCGTTTTACTGTGGATATAGATACTTTTGTACCTGTTTCCTCCAGTATCTTCACAAGTTCCTTTGCTGTTATTCTGGGATTGATTTGCACTTTTCGTACCAAAGTACGTTCATCTCTATTAGACAGAACGCGTCTCCTTCCTGAGCGGTATGACGGCTGCGTGGTCCCATGGTGTTTATACTTGCGTACTATTGTTTGTACAGATGAACGTGGTACCTTCAGGCATTTAGAAATTGCTCCCAAAGATTAATCAGACTTGTGGAGGTCTACAATTTATTTTCTGAGGTCTTGGCTGATTTCTTTTGATTTTCTCATGTCAAGCAAAGAGGCCCCGAGTTTGAAGGTAGGCCTTGAAATACATCCACAGGTACACCTCCAATTGACTCAAATTATGTCAATTAGCCTATCAGAAGCTTCTTGAGCCATGACATAATTTTTGGGAATTTTCCAAGCTTTTTAAAGGCAGTCAACTTAGTGTATGTAAACTTCTGCCCCAGTGGAATTGTGATACAGTGAATTATAAGTGAAATAATCTGTCTATAAACAATTGTTGGAAAGATTACTTCTGTCATGCACAAAGAAGACGTCCTAACCTACTTGCCAAAACTATAGTTTGTTAACAAGACATTTGTGGAGTGGTTGAAAAACGAGTTTTAATGACTCCAACCTAAGTGTATGTAAACTTCCGACTTCAACTGTATATGAGCTGAAACCCCAGTAGGATGAACCCATGACAACAACAAAATGCTGAGCATTACCAGTCCATACATCCTGTCCCACTCCTGTCCCACTCCATACATCCTGTCCCTGTTCACACAACCGTGTGAATTAGGGAAGCATTATCAGCATTGCCTATCAAAATAGGTCAGACCAGCAAAAGACAAACCTCTAGCAAACTATACAGCTATTGTCCACTCATGTTCAGATCTAACCGAGGCGCACACACACACAGAGTTCTCTCAACCCCCCCCACACGGTATTCTGTATTTATTTAACAGGGGCATGTGCTACGCAATGTGCCATACAACTAGGCTAAACACAGAAAGGTACGGAAACTCCAGTAAGCTGATTAAGCATTCCACAGTAGAGGGGAATTCAGCAGAACTTCAGATCGGACCCTCCTCCACTCTCTCCAGTAGTCAAAGGAAGGCAGGCAGGCTCGGTGGAACCTGGGCGACGCTCTAGTCTGACCCAGCACAAAGGCTAAGAAACTCTGAGGCAGCCCTGTTTCCTGCCTCCCTGTCCTTTCCCCCCCCTCGCCCATTGTTATGAATTACAGTCATGCAGTCTTCGTTAAGCAGATGGTTGAGGACAACAATGACAGGCCCTGTGAAAGGCTAGTAGTACCGCTGACTGGTCTTGCAAGAGAGGGGGAAATAGCCTACAGCAAAAATCTGTCCGCCCCAGTATCACAGTCAGCGTTTTAAGTGGGATTGGATGACACTTTGTATGCTGCAAAGACAGACACACCAAACACGATACCGCCCACCATTATTCGATTTCCACATCAGCTGCTCAGCTCCGGCAGACAAAAGATGGGCTAGAGCAAGGCAAAAGATACTGAAAGCAAGTGCTCTGCAAAAATACACACTAGGGCTGAGAAATTGCCTGGAATCTGATGAGACGATATTATCACGATACTTAAGTGCCGATACGGTATCTATTGCGATTCTCACGATTATATGTATTGCGATTTGATATTCCAAACCTAATGCTCACTATACACTAAGTGTACAACCATTATGAACACGTTCCTAATATTGAGTTTGCATGTCAAATAATACTGCGATATTTAACTATCGATTTTTCCCCCCATCACTAAAACATACTGCATCAGATATAGCCTGTTTTCTGCAGGCTACTAACTGGGAACTCAGAGAACCCCAAAGATAGTTTTTCTGGTTGACCAGGTGCATTTGAGTCCATGGAAGCAGTGTGGGGATGGATAAGTAGCCTACCTCTTGCGAGGACTTCAGTGCAACAAAAGAAGCTGAGGGAGGTGTTAAGGGCTGGGGACAATACCCTATGAAAGTCCAGCCTACTTCCTGGTACATTATACAGAGCCATGAGTGCATAGAACTCCCTTCCATCTCATATAACACAAGTGAACAGCAAACCTGGTTTCAAAAAACAAATAAAAAAACACCTCACGACACAACGCCTCTCCCCCATGTGGCCTACTTGTTGTGTGTATGTACTGACATGCATGTGTAACTGATAGATGCAAACACATGTTAATTAAATAAAATGTAAATTGTAAAGTCTTGACCTTTTTCATCGTGTCAGACCCCAGTAAGACTAGCTGTTGCCATTGGAGTCGACTAATAAATCTAGTCCCGTAATGTTTTTGAATGGGCTTCAAAATTATATCATCAAAGTCATGAAAACATGTTCATTTAAGATGCGGCAATTTCCTGTACGTGGACAGTGTGTGTTACTACATTACACAACCTCACGTTGACTACATCGAATTGAGGGTAATTACACATCATTTCTACCTCAGATTAGTGATGTTAGTATACAAGCTCATAGTAAAAATAATGACACAATCAACTTAAAATAGATCAATATCACTGGTTTTGTACAGATGATTGTGTCATACGCGCTGGCCGTCTTAGGACGTTTCAAACTCAAATGGCAGGGAAAATTCAAGCCGCTCTCCGTATAAAAGTAACTGATCTCACACCAATACATGGATCTGCGAGTCAAACTATCACTCAAATAGAAGCCAACCCGAGTCACTGTTGATATCCTACAGCGGGTGGTGATTTGTTTAAGTTGAATAACAAAGCAACTGATTTGTTTCCTTCCCCGTTTCGGCAGCCTCGCAAAACTTCCATCCGACATTCTGGATGAAGGTCTTCAGCAAATTCTCTTCTAACCAGTGATATAAAAAGTATTCTGAGATTCTGTGTGGCCTTTGAATAGTGTTAGTTTAAACACCGCATACACCCCAAACGTTTGCCCTCGCTCTATTGACTTCAAATGTAAATGTGTGTGTGTGTGTGTGTGTGTGTGTGTGTGTGTGTGTGTGTGAGATATATAGCAGCGACAGCATTATTTTCAACTTATGTTTTAGGAATATAAATTAACTTTCACATTCATTTCCAATAGTACTCTACTTAATTAAACATTAGGTAAAAACTGCTGAATGAGTCCAAAAATGTAATATGATTTATTTATTTTGATGATCTATGAGATTTTTTTTGTTGTTGTTGCTTCAAGAGTGGTAAGGGGCATACAACTAGTTTTCCTTCACAGAAAATACATAAGTGCAACACATTCAGCAGAAAATAGCTTCATTTTCATCAGATGTGCAACGCTATTTGGCTAGCAGCCACACAAGTACAGCCACACGAGCGTACAATGAAAAAGCAAGGTCTTTTCAGCAAAAACGATGCATAGCCATCATATTTATAATGTTTATCATAGAAAGAATGCTGCCAGCTACATTTCCTAAATGTTTTGCTTGAAGTTAATCTTGAATTTTAATTGAATAAAAGTAGGCTACACCGAGAAAAGTACCAGAGAAAGTAGCTACACATCAGTCAAGAGCACCGCCTGCTGATAGAATGCCCGTTTCGCGGCCCCTGTTATCTCAATACCAAATCATTTATGGGTAACAAATAAGTACTTTACCGTGATTGTTTTAAGATAAAAATGGTCAAAAATAAACAAAAATAGCTTCTTAAGCAAAGGTCAATTTCTCAAGCAAGAATTTAGCTAGGACTGTTTAGGATAGGTCTGAGTGGGGAGGGGGAAAATGTGCTGTTATTGGCAAAGAGGTTTGGAACTCTCTCTCATTGGTTTATTAACTAATTTACCGCATGGTGATGTCACCATGGGAGTCCAAAAGTCCATCCCACCAAACAGGTTGAAATTTCAGGCACTCTTTTCAAACAACTCTTACACTAAAAGGTAATCAATTTCACAGTATTATTCCAACTGCATAGTGTAGATATGTATAACACAGGAAAACACAATTTTGGACTTTAAAAGTTCAATAACTTACGAATAATGTATTTCCACACGGTTTAAACTAAGAATTAGATTTCACCTTGTTCCTATAAGACACATTTAGACTGTGCAAGAACAATGTTCTTATCAGATTTTGCATATCATTTATGAGTTGGCCCCACATATTTATGAACGGCTTTGCCTGATGTCCTTCGCGGTGGGCTGGCTCATGAATTGATGTGATGTATTTAGATGAGCAGACACCTGGGGCAGTTGATTTGCGAGTTGCCCTTCGTGCCCGCTCCCATACCCTATAATTCTGTTTGTTTTTGTGACAAATTTGTATACAGGTAGACTAGAGGGACCAATGATTAGCAGATGAGTGGCAACCCTGATTAGAAGCACCTGCTCCTCATCTGTTGTTCTTTAGAAATACTTTTTTGATTGAAAGAGAATTGTACCTACACACTAACGTTCAGCTAACGTTCAGGTAGGTAGGTACAATTCTCTTTCAATCAAAAAAGTATTTCTAAAGAACAACAGATGAGGAGCAGGTGCTTCTAATCAGGGTTGCCACTCATCTGCTAATCATTGGTCCCTCTAGTCTACCTGTATACAAATTTGTCACAAAAAGAAACAGAATTATAGGGTATGGGAGCTGTAAAGGCTGTAAAGCCGAAACGTCTGTACGCTATCCTTGATGCAGTAAAACATGTATAAACATTGAATAATGAAGCTTTATGCAACATCTGAGTGCGAACCCATTAAACCTCTGTCTCAAATCAATTTTATTCTGTCTCTAAATGGGGGTAATAGCCTAGTGTGCATGTCAAAAAAGGAAATGGCTAGCCTTGCAATGCAAAGGCATATTCACTATCTTGTGTAATCAGAATAGATTCTGAAGAACATTTCAAATCAGATGTTCACATGCAGTGGGACTGT
Organism: Salvelinus fontinalis; assembly: GCF_029448725.1. Classification (NCBI taxonomy): domain Eukaryota; kingdom Metazoa; phylum Chordata; class Actinopteri; order Salmoniformes; family Salmonidae; genus Salvelinus; species Salvelinus fontinalis. Next base: position 27,757,932 of record NC_074665.1, read on the forward strand.
TGAATAGATTCGATTTTTAACTGAGCTAAAATACATACTAAATATGTATCATAAAACACCAACCTATATGTCTAAACCACAGGATTCCAGTAATTGCCAACATGTTTAGAGGGATGGTAGACAAACCCGTGGCTTGCCCAACATCCCAATGAGTGTGTTGAAAGAGGCATGTCATATTGCATGTGACCTACACATGACTGACTCAGGATGTAGAGAGTGGGTGGGTGCCACTGATTCCTATCCTGTCATATTGCTTAGTTGCTTTCCACTTGAGGGCCAAATTCACAGAATAACATAGATGTAACGTTATAGAATGAATCACAATGCTTAATTCACTAATTTGGTTTATTGCCAATGTAGTTAACTAGCATCAACCAGTGTACTAGCTTGCTACATTGCCTAACTAGCAAGGAGTTAAGTTACCACTGTGGTATAGCCACAGATGAAATCGTTATAGATATAACTAGCTAGCTAGCTAGCATTAATTATTGACCACAAGTGCACAAAAGGCTGCAGTAATGTAACGTTACACATTGGGATATTGACTTGACTGGCTAATGTTAACTAGTTTAAATAACGTTAAGTTAACGTTAGCGATAATCACAACATATCTGACATAGACCGTAGCTAGTTGACATGCGCTTAGCCAGGCTACTAGAATAAAAAGGTAACTAGTCAGTACTACGTTACCAACTAAACCTAACTACTCTGCTCTAGCAGTTAACGTTAGCTAATTCATTTTGAATAACTATGCCGGTGCTAGTTAGCAACTAAGTTAACTAGCTGACTGTAAACACATTTATTGACATTGATTAACTTGTGTGAAACGTTCATATGACCTCAACAAACACAGTGACTAATGGTAGCTAGCTAACTAACTAGTTTGCACTTTTTAGATGGACAGAACAAACAGGTCAGATAATGTTAGCTGTGTAGCTAGCAGAACAGCTAGGTTAGCTAACGTTCAGTTAGCTACTGTACTTACTATTCGGGATTCATCTTGGACTCGTCACAGTAAATCCCCTTTTCTTATAAAACGGCACTCCCTTTCGCTCTGAAAAATGTAAATAAATAGTTAGCTAGCTAATTCCTTTGGAGAAAAAAAGTAACTAACTAGCTGGCAAGGTATTCCTCCAAACCCAGGCTAGTTGTCTTGAAACCAAAATGGCTGCTAGTATCAACCAGGAAATAGCAACTCAAACACTGAACAGAGAAGACCTAGAGCAAGATCAGCGATTCTCAGGAATCGTAGTTTGTTCCTAAAGGCTCCTCTTGTATTGAGTATGTTCTGCCGTGCCGAATATGACTACACTACCCTAATGACAATGTAGCTAGGAAACTAGGCTGGTCGATGTTTCGTTTGCCCCTTGGCTTGCTGTCAAAGCTTACGTCATTACTAGTGAAACGTGGCAAAATTTTGGCGTGAATCACTCTGGCCTGGGGAAATCAATTACATGCCCCCTCTAGATTAATTAAGATTAATCAAGTCTATCATATGTGATTAAATTAATCATAAAATGAGTGCTCAAAAAACAAATTGTTCCTCTGTCAATAGGTTCTCAAATGTACAGTATGACGCTGATGGTCTGTTGGATGAGTAAATTAATGACAAGGACCACATGGAGGATAAAATGGCAAAACTAACGGAAGGCACAGTCCAGTTCCCTCATGAAATTGACCAGCCACATCAGATCATACACCGACAAAGGTTCGCTAAATGTTTACGTTCAGAAGGATCTTCCATCCTGAATTGTTGAGTCATAGTTAGTGTGAGTGACATCATGTCAGCCTAGGGTGGTCACCTGTCAGACCTGTCAGCACCTGCACAGGTATGAGTCAGTCAGCCCATAAACTGTGCATGTTAAAGGCGTTCAAAATTTCACAAGTAGGCTAAAGCTAGAAACTTCCTTTCCACAGATTGGGGAAAATAAGTATGCTACATACCATTATAACATTATTTTCATACATGTGTGTAGGCCTACTTTAAAATATTATTTCAGACAGCACTATTAGACCCTTATAGTAAACATAAAATAGTTTTATTATCAATTACTATCAATACAATTCAAGACATCACTGATAACAATGACACACCCTTTATTTTACTGTACATGTGTCACATTTTTCTGTGCCCTCCATTTCTGTGGAATTTGGAAGCTGAGTACTTGTTTCCACATAGTCCTTCCCCTGGATCCAGAATGTGTAGGGAAACTCCACTGAAGAGGCAGCCCCTACTTCACCCTAGAGGATAGGTTTCAATATAGTGTTAGGGAGTCGAGGAGACAGAAAGACCCAATCTGTTTTTTGTGCAACTTAATTGATCTATATATCAATGACTACTCTGTATCTCTATAATATAGTACTAAGAGTAGAAAAGATACCTTCACATTCAGGGCAATGAGTCCAATCTCAAAGCACTTGTCCGGGGCAGTCCTCCTGATGATGTCATCCACGACAGTGTAACAGGCCCTGTTGGGTGATGACCCCTGGGGGAGAGACAGAGAGTCAGTTGAGGTAAGGGTGGCCAAAAGGTCCAGGCAGGCTAATGCTGTGTGAATAATAGCTGGCTAGTTAGATTTCATGGGACAGTGTGGCTGCTCAAACATCTCAACCACAGGGCACGTCAAACCTACACCTGACTCAGTATAAGGTTGACAAAGTAAAATGATTTATGACTTGATCATCTCATAACACTACCTGTTTCATCAGTTGAACAACGTGGAAGCTTGGGCAATGACACATTATTTTATCACCATCACCTGTGGCTGATAAGAGAAGTCTTTAGAAAATATAATAAAACATATATTTGAGCAGTCAAAGAAAAGATCATCCAAATAGTTCACATACCTGCCGCAGCTCCCACCTGAAAAAGTGAGTAGGGTTATACAATGACAGAGATGACAGTCATAGAAAAATGTGCCTGTTACACTTAGTGTGAACCTGCAATCTGACTGTTACTTCAGTTGGAATATTTTAAACCACTTGCAATTCAACATAAGACTGTCATCTTCCCTTGCTTTTTTAATTGATCATAAGGATGTTAAACTGTGGTGAATTGGCTATGAATGAGATTCCCTTTAAGCGTACTGAAACCGAGACATTAACATAACAATAGTGTATTTAAACTTTACATGAACCTGCAATCTTTGTAGGATTAACAAACATGCAGTAAAATGGATTCATTGTGTAGTATGTCACAATACAATTATCCAGAAAAGGCTACTAAAACACAGAGGGAAAGAAGTTAATCAGTGTGTACAGTTCTTTGATTGAGTTGATTTTGGTAGATGTAAACTTGCCATGTGTTCAGCGTATAGGCCACATCCAGGTAGGGGTGAGTCTCCCACCCTCCCTGGTGATTTGAAGGGGGCCCCTGAAGTAGAAACTCCTGAAAAACAGGACATGAGCAAAATCAGCTGAATCATAATACTACAACCTAACCTCATACTGTAGCTGCTATGGAAGTATCTCTAGATTCTGAAAATAAATACTCAAAGACTGGAGCTTGCAATAGGTCTTTTACATAATAAATAAGAAAGAGCAAGAGAAAAAAACAGAAGACACCTTCCTCACCAACAGTTATGTTCCCCATGTTGTCTAATGCTATAAGTCCTGTTGAGAAAGGGAAGAAGTTGTTAGATCTCATACTAAATATGTAACCTGCACTTTTAGACCTGGTTCCACAGATGTTTTGTACCAACTTGTCTTGCAGGAATGGTCAGTAATATAAATTTAAAAAAAAAAGGAAAGTGAGGTTATTTAACCTAGATGAGAAACTTTGATATTGGAGAGGTGTAGAATCGAGACTATTGTAAAGAGATTCCAGATTCTAAACGGTAGGTGTCAGGTTAGGATCCATAAATAATGTAATATACAACCCAGACTAATGGGATTATATGGATTAGGACTCCCCCTAGAGGACCAAACTATTTAATGCACAAGTATCAGTCACATCAGTCATTTTCAGTTGTTACAGTAGGTGTTCTATTGTCACTCAATGCTCTACAATGAGCAGGAAGATCATGATAAATCAAAAAATTTTAAAAGAAAGTTTCAGTTCTCACCAAGTGTGTCATGTCCACTGACACTTTGCTTCTGTTCCAGAAATTCCTGCAAGAATGAATACGAGTTATAATTTGTAGTTTTCCAATATCTGTCATTTATATTTAAAATGGTTAGCCATGCCATTTTCCCCCAAGGAGTATTGGTACCTGGTAAGCCTTGGCTGAGTGTGCACTCAGCATGTTGTCATTGGGCTCTATAGTAAAGCCCTGCTCCCGGGCAAAAGCTACTGCTCCCTCCCCAACAAGCAGACTGTGGGGGCTTCTGTCCATCACCCTACGAGCCACCCGCATCGGAGCCCCAACCCTGGAAACCATAGTTTCATACCATTACATTTATTAACGGGTTTCCCTATGACTATTCATTTTCACAGACATCTCTTTCCCATGCCATGGCAGTGGTTTTAGCAGGTGGTTCTCTCACCCCCGTAGTGCTGCGACTGCCCCGAACCTGCCAGTGATGCCCTCCATGATGGCAGCATCACACTCCAACACTCCCCCACTGTTAGGGAATCCTCCCCTCCCCACAATGTGAAGCCCGGTCTTTGGATCATCTTCAACCTCTGGAAGAAATACAAGAGTTTCACAATGGACATAAGACATGCTGCACTGCTGAACTGTAGTAGGTGAGTCACCCACGCCAACTCATGCCAACCTGCCATGGCCTCCTCTACAGCATCTGTGGCGTGTCCTCCAGCGGTAATCAGGGACCGTATTCTCTCCACGGAAGGCTGAGAGAAACCCCATGTCCCCACAGCTGCCATGGTTCCGCTGTCTGAAGAACTCTACTGGGTCTAGGAGAACACAGGGTTATAGTCCCAATCCATATACTAATTCAAGTCCCCACATCCAAGGTCTGGGATAAACAAACGAGTAAATAAACAAATAGATTAACGATGCACTACTAGCACTTTCCTCTCATCATCTTCTTTCCTTCATGAGTCATCACCATTGGAAATGCTAGATTGGTGAAAGCAAGAGATCCCTACCTATGCATTTACTGGGCAAAATAAAAGGGATTGTTGAATATGGACATGACCAAGGATTAAACCCACTGATTTCACCACAACCAGTATAGATCTCTATATGACTTTGGATATAACAACTAGGCTACAAATCATCATTAGATCCTGAGAGAACCCTTGGTGTAAGTAATGCAACTGCCATGCTTGTAATGATTATTGCATGTTTGTTTACATAAGTACTTGGAAGAGGGTAGCTGCTTTTATCAACGGGGTGTATTTACATATACTAGCCTTGCTCCTCCCAATTGAATTGGGTTGCACAAAAACAGGGAATTAGAATAGACCTATTTCTTCTCTGCTTACCCCATGTCAAAATAAAAGTCCCCCACAAGTTGTTCCTTTTTTGACCACATGACGCATGTGCATAACCTTTATTTATTTATATTACCCGTCATAGTGACCAACTGACCGGCACAGTAAGTCGAAATGGAATTGTATTTAACTGGCTTCCTGTGCACTGTTTTTGTGCAACCCAATACAATTGGGCTCAAAGCTAGTGTATGCATTGTAAATACACCGCGTTGCTAAAATCAGCTAGAGAGACTGGGTCCAAAGGCTACACATCGCCTACCTTAGTTCTCTTTCAGCTTGCCTGTACAGTACAACTCACATATGTTATTTATGCTTATTTATGTTAAACTAAGCTGCCAATATTACCAAACAGAACAAGAAAAATAGAACCACTGTAGAATGTTGTCTACCACTAGCCAACGAAAGTGATTTTCTTCTTCGATGAGGTTTAACTGTGGTTGGCATCCAATAAATGTTGCATTACCGCCACCTACTAGACTGGAGTTTAACTCTTATACATTGCTTATTTTTTTATTTTTTTGAAATACCTTACCATCTAACACTACACTCACAAATAAATAAATATATATTAATTAATAAAACCACCCTACTCCACTATTTAAATCTATTTAGTCCTACTTCAGGCCAACAGCCTGAAAGGATGGGACACCACCAGTTAACACACCCTGTAACTCTTCTGACGTCAAGTCTCGCACACCCAAATACCTCTCTGCAGCTACCACCATAACCTCAATTTTCTGCAACTTACATTCCATCCCCGCAGTACAGTTAATAATCATTGCTGTAAATGCTAAAAATCCAATCTTACTGAAACAGATATCAATTGTTGGCTTATTTCTCTGTACTGGTACAGCTCTACCACTCACACCACTGCTCTCAGGATCCCTCCACCTGACCCACCTTCCTCTACTTTCTTCACTACCTCAGCATATGACGACATGGTTAAAACAATCATTTTTATTTCATGGATGGTCAGTCCTTGCATCCATAGCTCTGTCTATTATGCTGAGAGTGTTTTTTTTCTCCAAAACAGAGGTGGGGCAACCTTTTTGATATTGTTTCTTCTGTGGATTCGCCCTTTAAACAGCTCAAGATATCAAAGTGTCACTAACAAAAATGTAAACAATAGGCCTGTAGCAAATGCAGCATATGGCTTTCATTTTTCACATGTAAATAGCCCTTTTCAGTAGTGCTCAAATTGTGCCATTCCATGTGTCCAGCATTTCTTTTTCAACTCGAATCAATGAGCCCAATCAGTCTTCCATGACAACAAAATCCTAAACAACAGAGTAGGGCTGTTTAGTAAGTCCTCCGTTTTGGGGTCATGCTCAGGTAAAGCAATTTGGCTAATCTATACTTCCATATTTCCAAGTCCTATTCTTAAAGATCAAGGGGTATAACATTTATTGGAATGACTGGAATTCTGATAGACTTTGGTTTTCAATGTAAAGATATCTTTTAATCGTATTATTATATGTAGTAGAAAGCGATGGGTTAGAAGAAGCCTACATAACCAACCCATAAAGTAAAATGTAACATCCATATATGGCCAGCTATGTAAACTTTAACATTGATCTATCCTTCAATAGATGCCGTTCAATTGGTAACATATGTAACAGTATAACTTTAAACCGTCCCCTCGCCCCGACACGGGCGCGAACCAGGGACCCTCTGCACACATCAACAACAGTCACCCACGAAGCAGCGTTACCCATCGCTCCACAAAAGCCACGGCCCTTGCAGAGCAAGGGGCAACACTACATCTAGGTTTCAGAGCAAGTGACGTAACTGATTGAAACGCTACTAGCGCGTACCCGCCAACTAGCTAGCCATTTCACATCCGTTACACTCACCCCCCTTTCAACCTCCTCCTTTTCCGCAGCAACCAGTGATCCGGGTCAACAGCATCAATGTAACAGTTTAACTTTACGGCGTCCCCTCGCCCCAACACGGGCGCGAACCAGGGACTCTCTGCACACATCAACAACAGTCACCCACGAAGCAGCGTTACCCATCGCTCCACAAAAGCCGCGGCCCTTGCAGAGCAAGGGGCAACACTACATCTAGGTTTCAGAGCAAGTGACGTAACTGATTGAAACGCTACTAGCGCGTACCCGCTAACTAGCTAGCCATTTCACATCCGTTACACATACATTTTTGTCTTCTTCTAATGCTTCTTAAGGGGAAAGTAATCTAAATGTAACGGAATGTAATCAGATTATGTTACTGAGTTTGGGTAATCCAAAAATTACATTACTGATTACAATTTTGGACAGGAATCTGTAACGGATTACATTTAGAAAGTAACCTACCCAACCCTGTCTACATCCCATAGTGCCCACCTCTTCCTTCCTGACTGGTGCATTACGATAAAATTGCCTCATCTTACTACTAGCATCCCACTCCCTTAGCCAAAGATCAAGCCCTTTTGCCCGGATCAAGAACTTGACTTCTCTCTGGCTCAGCGAGAGCTGAATATCTACTCCTTCTCTCCTCACAGCACTCTTAGCTACCGCCTTCTCATTACCCTCCTCACCCACATGGATGGGAACCCAGAAAAAGCTTACCACCACTCCCATCCTTTCCAATCCCAATAACAGCACCATCATCTTCTCAAACAAGTCTGTCATATCCGACCTGCCCATCTTCACACTACTCAACACTGCCGCCGAATCAGAGCAGATCACCACTCTGAGTGGTTTCACCTCCTCCACCCATCTCAAACCTAGAATCATGGCCGACAACTCGGCCGCATACACTGACACATATTCAGTTGACCGCTTACATACTCTAAGATTGAAATCTGGGATGTACACTCCTGCCCCCACCCTAACACTGACTGGATCATTTGAACCATCTGAATATATCCTTAAAAATGAATAAAAACGGATTATCTATATATCTCTCCATACACCGTCTCAAGCACCTTCCAACACTTAACCTCAATATGCTCAACATCTCTTCCAACGTAAGCCTCTCATCAAACCACATACCTAAATACACCCAAACAATATCATGTCCATATATTTGCAGCCTAACATCTTTAACCTTCCTCCTAGAATACACCATAAAGCAGGACTTGGCCATAGACATCCTAAACCCCCATGTTAGAGACCAATCTTCCACAACTCACACAACTTCTTGCATATTCCTCATCACATATTTCCCATTCCCACCTCTCTTCCATAAAAAATACGCAACACTCATCTCCTCTTTTATTTTCAGGGCCTTTGCTATCTCGTACTAACTGCCACCAGGGCATCCATGGCAGATATCCCTCTCCTGAACCCACTTTGTGCTACGCTCATCAAACCCTTAAGAATGGCTTGACAGTCCGGACAGTCCCCGGGAGCTGGAGTGGTGTCACACTTTTTCCCCATCCCTAGCAAACACAGCTGATTAAACAAATTGCCCCCGAGGTCTGTCATGATTCTCCTGACAGTGGATCAAAGAACCCATCAGCTAGGCAAATGCTTGAAGATAGCCAGACCCCCTCTCTCCCACAGAAGAGGGGAAGGGGGGGCTCTGCCGGTCTTGACAATATAGGGGGTGCTGTTTCGCATTAGCATAATTTTCTCTACAGATTAAACTGCCTAGTACTCAATTCTTGCTCGTACAATATGCATATTATTATTATTATTGGATAGAAAACACTCTCTAGTTTCTATAGCCGTTGGAATTTTGTCTCTGAGTTGAACAGAACTCCTTCTACAGCACTTTTCATGACAGGGAGTCAGATTTCAGACATCTTGGCCCCTGATCTGGGGTCGGTTTAAAGGTCCCTGTAAATGCTATGGAGAAACAGACACTGCTTACGTCTTTCCCTGGATGTCATTACGTGGTGACGCTTTGAATGGAGTCGATTGCGCAATCAGGGCCTGTATAAAACAGCACAAGGTGGAAGTAGCGTCCCTTTCCTGCTGCGCCTGACGCGCGAAGGACGTCGGACTCGCCTCCTTCCAAGCTGTTGTTTAGCCAGTAATAGTTCTCCGGTCATGTTTTTACTAGTTATAGGTGTTAAAAACATCATAAGGTAGTTAATTTAAACCGTTTTATAGCAATTTATATCCATTTAGTGCGATTTTGAGGCATTTCTTTCTGAGACACTTTGAACCGCTGGGCACGTTTCCAGTTCATGCCGAACGTTAGTGGGCATTTCCACATGGCAAGAGGACAGCTTTCGACCAAAAGACGATTAGACCCAAGAAAGGATTCATTGCCCAAGATTCTGATGGAAGAACAGCTCAAAGTAAGAACAATTTATTATGATAAATCGTGTTTCTGTCGAAAAATGTTAAACGCTTATGCCGCCATTTTGTTAGGTGTAGCTTCGCTTGGCGCAACCTGTATTGAAAAGTAAGGATAATTTAAAAAATGTAATTCAGCGATTGTATTAAGAATTAAATTGTCTATCAATCGCTGTCCACCCTGTATTTTTTAGTCAAGTTTATGAGTATTTATGTATAAGACTAGATCACTGTCTAATATGGCGCACAACATTTTCTGACCAGCTGGGCAACTTTTCTCATTGTCTAACCATGATTTTGGTGGCTAAATATGCACATTTTCGAACAAACTCTATATGTATGTTGTAATATGATGTTACAGGAGTGTCATCTGAAGAATTCTGAGAAGGTTAGTGAAAAAATTAATATATTTTGGCGATGATTACGTTATCGCTCTCTTTGGCTAGAATCAATGCTCTGGTAACGTTTGCACATGTGGTATGCTAATATAACGATTTATTGTGTTTTCGCTGTAAGACACTTAGAAAATCTGAAATGTTGTCTGAATTCACAAGATCTGTGTCTTTCCATTGCTGTGAGCTGTGTATTTTTAAGAAATGTTTTATGATTAGTAATTAGGTAATACACGTTGCTCTGTATTTTTTCTAGTCGAGTTGTGATGGTGGGTGCAATTGTAAACTATGATTTATACCTGAAATATTCACATTTTTCTAACAAAACCTATCCTATACCATAAATATGTTATCAGACTGTCATCTGATGAGGTTTTTTCTTGGTTAGTGGCTATCAATATCTTTATTTGGCCGAATTGGTGATAGCTACTGGTGGAGAGAAAAAATGGTGGACAAAGAAAAATGGTGTCTTTTGCTAACGTGGTTAGCTAATAGATTTACATATTTTGTCTTACCTGTAAAACATTTTAAAAATCTGAAATGGTGGCTTTATTCACAAGATCTGTATCTTTCATTAGGTGTCTTGGACTTGTGATTTAATGATATTTAGATGCTACTATTTAATTGTGACGCTATGCTAGCGATGCTACTCAGTGTGGGGGGGGGGTGCTCCCGGACCCGGGGTAGTGAGGCGTGAAAGGTTAACACGGTGCTGTATATTTAGAGAGAACTTTCTCTTCCTTTCCCTGCAGTATTGGAAGACTGAAACTCCTTTGTTACAGAGAGTGTGAAAAAAGATTGGACATTGGAACATTATTTCTGAAATCCAAATGTTTGGAATGGTTGGTGGGGATGTAAAGAATAATCATGTTATATTGTTTATTATTTAGTGATGTCATTAAGGATGGTATAACTAAATAACTGTATCCCTGAGGGTGTAAACATTCTAGTTGTCAGGTTTGCTTCTAAATGTTGTATAAAATATATGATTAGGTATGATAATACTTTTGGGAAGATAGCAATGTGATTTTAGCCTTCTAAATTAGATAATTGTTTTCCATATAAACTTGTGACAAGTTAGTAACCACACCCAAGTGAGCACAGACATTGTGTTTGCTTAATGGAACACCCCCTTTAAACCCGACAAAATTTCAGCCTACCTCTATTTTCAATGGCTATCACTTATATAGCTATCGCTATCACTTATAAGGCTAAGTCCTCCCAGATTGCAGTTCCTAGGGCTTCCACTAGATGTCAACAGTCTTTAGAAAGAGTTTCAGGCTGGTTTTTGGAAAAATTTGCCAGAAATTGTAGTTTTTCAAGGTGGCTCCCATTTTGGCTGTAGTGTTTCCAAGCGCGTGGAACAGAATGCGTTCTTTGGTATTTTTCTCCGATAAAGACAATAAAGTTCTCCGTCTTAAATGTTATTGTTTATTTACGTATTAGGGTACCTAAGGTTTGATTATAAACGTTGTTTAACTTGTTTGGAAAAGTTTATTTGTAATGTCTGGGATTCATTTTGTATGCATTTTGATGGAGGGAAACTGGGTGGATTATTGACTGAAGCGCCAGCTAAACTGAGTTTTTATGGATATAAAGAAGGACATTATCAAACAAAAGGACCATCTGTGATGTAACTGGGACCTTTTGGAGTGCCAACAATGGTAAGGCATTTTTTATATCGCTATTTCTGACTTTCGTGTCACACCTGCCTGGTTGAAATATGTTTTTCATGTGTTTGTATGCGGGACGCTGTCGTTAGATAATCATATGGTTTGCTTTCGCCGTAAAGCCTTTTTGAAATCTGACACCGCGGCTGGATTAACAAGAAGTTAACTTTATTTTGATGTATTACACTTGTGATTTTATGAAAGTTAAATATTTATAATACTGTAGTTTGAATTTCGCGCTCTGCAATTTCACAAGATGTTGGCCAGGTGGGATGCTACCGCCCCGCCTGCCCATAAGAAGTTAAACTGCCACAGACCAGACAACGTGAGACGGTAGTCCATACGTTTGAAATGGTGAAACTCTGAAACTCTCAATCCCTACAGAAGAAGAAGAAACTCACTAGACCGTAGCATTTACCAGTCTACAGCTGGCATGTAAAGTAGTCTAGGACATTTGACCAAAGACACGAGGGTGAAGAACAGATCCCTCTCAGACAACCATTCGTAAATCTGAAGTAACTGTTCTAACAACCACTCCACTACCAGAGAAGCTCTGCAAATGACATTGTGACATCTCGTGGATAAACCAGAGTCTTATATCCCTCGACAAATTCACCATAGGACCCATCGAGTTTAACAGAGATAGACGACAATCAAGGACAGCTCTGCGTAAATATATATTGCATTTCTAATCTGAATGAGCGGTGGTTAGAGTGCTAATTATTCATATTTCCATGAGCGTAGCTTCCAAATGTAACAACGATAGTTGACTCTCCCTTTCCCTCTCTTTCCATCCTTCCATCTTTTTTAACCAAACGGTTATGCTTTTGTTAGTCCACTAGGGACCTGTTTTCATTGTATTACATTAGTAATCAATAACCTATACTGTGTGTGTGTGTTTATGTATGTTGTAACTTTAATGTGTTACAGAGTTAATGTTTAAGTTAATTCATTGAGCTGTATCTAAAGATATTTCTTTACAGTTATTTACATATGTAATTGTATTGGTTAGTATTGAATTACGCTTTTGACTGCAAGTTCCAGAATGCCTTGCGACAGGAAGTAGAGAGTGAACGCGCTAGTTAAGTGCAATTAACAGGTGATTATTTATGGCTCCTTTGCGCTAGCATCTTACTTGCATTGCTCTGTAGAATCTAAAGTTGTTAAATGTAACGTGATCAAGTATTATTACTAAAAGAAGCTTTCATATCAAACCCGACGTCCCAAGTCATTACTTTGAAGATAGTTAATCTATAATGTATTCTGTGTTATTATTTAGTTAGTTAGTAAATAAATAATTAAGCCAATTTGTGTATTGCTGATTCATCAATACGGTTAATGTTCTTGCAGATATCAAGGAGTATGTGACGTTCAGAATGAGACTGACGAGGTAATGATTAATCAGTGACTGTTATTGAGATATTTAACTTCCAAGAGTTTAATTCGGGAGATGGTAACTCGTTAAACAACTTTTCCCCTGGTACCCAAAATGCCTAATGAGTTAATTGTTACATGATTAATTTAATCGAGTAACAATTTATTTGATAAATAACAGTCATCACATTAATGCAAGTCACGTCACGACAACTGGAGTTGCCCACCCCTGCCCTAGAGTCTAAGCTAACACATGGAATTGTTTAACGATGGTCATATTTGAATTTTAGCAATCCTTTCAGTATAAATTATTTTTTTCTAAATTATTTGATGAAACATTGAATTTGATCTTACCGCTACTAGCCCATAGAAATGCATTAAATAACAGATTGATACATTGAAAAACAGATAGTAAAAAAAAAAACACAAATCTAGAGGAAGTTTGTTTTGAAGTGTTTGTCCTATATCTGAGAGATATAAGAAAGATCAGATTCTTTTTTCAATTGACACATTTTTTTAGGCACTAAACTACTTTTAAATATACTTCCATCAATTGTTTTAACTGGTACAGGGCTACCTTCAGACAAGTCTTGTATGTGTTCTCACCTTTCAATAGTGGGGTCATATTAATGTGTAACCCAAACTGTTCGGACACTTCAGACAGAAGTTGGCATATCTGTGGTACCGACTTCAGACACGATCATGTTCATGAGAGTCTTTCTTTCCATAGAGGGGTCCTAATAGTTTCTAGGCCAACCGTTCAGACACTACAGACGTTTTCATGAGAAGGTACATTTTCGGGAAGTCTCATGGTCTGACAAACACCACTGTAGCTCTTCCACCTTTCACCACAGATGCGGGTGGCCGACATTGGCGGATGTGGTTGATTGAGACACAGCCCACGCATAAAAACAGATATCTCTAGTTGGTTTTATGGGGATTTTTTTATTATGCTAATGTATTTTCTTCAGAACAAAGTTGACTACAAATACAAAGTATTTGATACAAACAAGTAACATATAAAAAGATGCTTCAAACGTGTTACATCTGCTCCTGCCACGCCCGCCACTCCCCCACTGCTCTCTCCCTCTTCCTCTGTGTGTGTGTGTGTGTGTGTGTGTGTGTGTGTGTGTGTGTGTGTGTGTGTGTGTGTGTGTGTGTGTGTGTGTGTGTGTGTGTGTGTGTGTGTGTGTGTGTGTGTGTGTGTGTGTGATTGTGTGGGCGGAGCCAGGTGTGCCGGAGGCAGAGCAAATGTACACCAGTTGCAACCTGTTCCATAATCAAGACTAAATAACATAAATAAATAAAATGGCTAAATAATCAATTTTATGACCATCTTTAAACACTTCCATATTTTAGCTTAGTAGATAGTGAGATCTAAGGGCTTAGACCTAGGCCTACTTAAGATTAATGCACTAAATGTATGTCGCTCTGGAGCATCTGCTAAATGACTCAAATATAAAATGTAAACCCACAGTGCCCCAATCTCATCCTGGTCAAAATGACCTCATCTTTCCTCTGCTACCCCACATACCCCTTCACACCCCTTACAGATCCCTTGATGACAAAAAAGTGCTGTCCCCTTTTCTCCTGCTCCCACTCTATCTGACACTTCCATATGACGGACAAAATGCATATACAGTAGACCAATCTGTAAAAAAATATAAAATAAAATAACAGGAGACAAAACAGCCGTAGTTCTTCCAATAGAAAGCATATGGAACAGGAGGACATTAGGGAACAGGGAGAGACAACTGACCACATGAGACTGTAATCCCAACCCCAATCAGCAGAGGGTGTGATATGCATTCAACATTAGATAAGGCCTGCTCTCTGCCAGGCTCCAGTTAGTGATCTGAGCAATGGAGACAGCTGCTGAACACAACAGCCAAAGAATAAGCTATCATGGTAACACAAACACAGCACTGTTGATAAAAACAGCATTGAATAGATAGAAGCTACTGTGGGGGATAAAGATAATTCAATCCACATCAATAGGACTTAAAGGCTTTACTTTACACTAAACCAGGTAGGGGAGAGTGGGGTAAGTTGAGCCATTTTGTACATTCAGCATCACTACGTCAAAGGAAATATAGTAATTTTTCAAACTAAGATATTGTATAGACATATATTTCAGGATGTTGTGTAACCCTGGAAATAATCAGAATTCATGTAAACATTACAGTTTTGAAAATATAGCTATTCCCCCCAAAATTGTCTCTTGGCACAAACTACCCCGGCGGGGGTAAGTCAAACCACGGGACAGGGTAAGTTAAGCCGCCTACACATTTCTGTACTGAATGAAATATTACCACTACCTTTTTAAAACCATGTCTATCTTTATTTCCCAAACACAAATCAACAATCACAATCATGTTTTTGTCTTTTAAAAATTTTAAACATATTTTTACACAGGCTAAACACCAAACAAACACTGTACTTTTTAAAACTCCTTTAACATAGGCCCTGTTGTTACTTCATATCTCAGCGATAATGCCTTGCATTACGCCTGGGAAGAAAACACTTTCATTTGCTCAACTGGCCATTGGCTCAACCATTCCTTCAACTTACCCCATGGCCATTGACTCAATTTAACCCAAGGCAAACATTTTGACTCTATTAGCCCACACAGCTACAAGAAGGCACTTTCATGCTAGGTATAGGACCTCATATTGAAGCTTATATAGACCCTAACTGATGCATAGATAAAAGTGGAATGAAATCGTTGACTTGGTGAAAATATTTTTTTTTTACCCAGCTTGCTGACCACGTTTTCTATGTGGTTTCTTCCTTCACAGACTCCATGAAATGATGACCTCTTCCTAAATATTTGGTCAAATTATACATTTTGAGTACGTTTTCCTAGAAACAAGCAGTGGCGATTTTAGCATGTAAATCTTGGTGGGGGGGGATTGGGATGCATGCCAGCAAAGCCACTACACAACACAACACTAAACAATACATTAATTGCACCATAACGGTGACAAACGGTGCCCACAAACTGTTAGGGCCTAGATAAAGTCCCAACAGCAGAGTCCCAACACCTTCCCACGGCTACACCTGGCTTTAAGCGGAGCTCTGTCTGGCAGCGAAACAGTTCATTTAGCCTCCTTTACTGGCTTTAAAAAATATATAGCTGATATGGCAGACTTGCTTAATCAAATGTGGTTTCTACTGACAATTGAGATGTACAAACTATGGGGACGACAAGAGGATAAGAGGCAATCCGTAATTTCGATTAAGACATTAATGAGCAATATCACGCCCTGACCTTAGAGATCCTTTTTATGTCTCTATTTTGGTTTGGTCAGGGCGTGCGTTGGGGTGGGCATTCTATGTTTTGTGTTTCTATGTTTTGTTTTTCTATGATTTTCTATTTCTGTGTTTTGGCCGGGTATGGTTCTCAATCAGGGACAGCTGTCTATCGTTGTCTCTGATTGGGAACCATACTTAGGTAGCCTTTTTTCCCACCTGTCTTTGTGGGAAGTTTACTTTTTTTAGGGCACGTAGCCTTTGAGCTTCACGGTTTGTTTTTAGTAATGTTTATTGTTTTGTTCGGCGTCTTGTCTAAATAAAGAACATGTACGCTAACCACGCTGCACCTTGGTCCTCTACTTTCAACAGCCGTGACAAGCAAGCTACGACGGACGTAGTCAATAGAACTATTTGTTCAGCACTTTTTAAATGTACAGTGACAGAATTCAGAACATAGGCCGTTCTTACAGTGCACTCCCTGTACAAGTCAGAACCGTTGGATAAATAAAGGGGGCATATAAACAGACAATGAAAGCTCTTGCAATATTTGATGATTACATTTATCTAAAACAGGTTATAGGCTATATGTGCACCACCAAGTTAGAAGAGTGGGCAAAATTAAGAGGTGAAAATATACCAAATTATTAAACGCCGTTTGGGTCTTTGCGTGTCAAAAAAGATACATGTCATATAACAGTATTTGATGCGTTAAATAATTTTTTAATTTGTTATGTCAAATAACACGATTCTATTATAGATTTGCACCTGCAAGCCAAGCACTACCACTACTATTTGCAGCACTGTCAAACCTGTACAAAACACTAGCCAAACAAGCACACACCGGGCCACGAACGATAAGGGAAAGGGGGATACCTAGTCAGTTGTACAACTGAATGCCTTCAACTGAAATGTGTCTTCTGCATTTAACCCAACCCCTCTGAATCAGAGAGGTGCGGGGGGCTGTCTTAATCGACATCCACGGCTTCGGCGCCCTGGGAACAGTGGGTTAACTGCCTTGCTCAGGGACAGAATGACAGATTTGTACGTTGTCAGCTTGGGTATTCGATGCTCTAACCACTAGATGTATTTACAATACCGCGTTGGTGAAAATTATTAGGATGAAGCACAGGGGTTACTAACAGCTTACTACACAACATACACTTAATATTACTTTCTTAGCCACAGTATACATTTCTCCCTTGCATATTAGATAATATATGCAGCAGCATACAAGACATTTTTGGACTCACCTTGTGAAGATGGCGCAGCGGTCTTTTGTAGGCATATTTTTTCATCAAACTTTGTCATCAAAGTATGGCATTCTCGGGATTTATGGTGGGAATTCGGGGGGGAAAAACACAGCCACTCCATTGAATAGCAGGCGGTCAGTGGTTTCTTTGCAATGCTTGCAGTTAGCCACTGATTCCTTCCAAACGACTCCTTGTTGAATTTGCGATTTCTAACTTGTTTTGTAATCTTTATGTCCAATGGCCGATGAGAACCGATACGTTTTAGCTATAATTTCTCTTCATTTGACAGGGATTAAAAAGGATTTGCTAGTAGATTGTCGACAACTGATGATGACTGCTAGCTAAGACTTTGAAAGTAAGATGTTGACATGATCAGTCCAATCAAAGCTACTGTACATATAACGTGATTTGACATCATTTTATCTGTGGCCAATGACCTTGAGCCTTCTTGGAAGGGCACTTCTAATCTAAGTCTATGACAGGACCCAAAGGGCTCACATTCTTGATGTCTACCCTTACTAAAGGCGGTGACGTAGTGTCCCCATGAATGACAGAACACTGAGCCAATCACGGTGCAGTGCTGAGCCAATCACGGTGCAATGTTCCTATTTTCTGCTGGCCTGCCCCACCACCACAGAAGCACTGAGCTAGGCTGAAACACGCATTTTGGAGCTGCCTGTTTGTATGTGGCTTTATTAACTCAATGATATATATTATTTTTTACATTGTTTGCAAACTGATATGTAACACGTATTAATGTCAAAATAACATGCAGAACAGGCAAGCCCCCCCAAAAAATCAATAAATATATACAGTACATATATACATATTTATTTATTGCTCTTTGTTGTTGTTGCAGAAATTGACCCACTATGCTGTTTACTTTCTGCATCTACGTCATATCGATGAATCTACCTTTAAAACTTCTCTAGGGTAGGGGGCAGCATTCGGAATTTTGGATGAAAAGCATGCCCAAATTAAACTGCCAGCTACTCATCCCCAGAAGATAAGATATGCATATTATTAGTAGATTTGGATAGAAAACACTCTGAAGTTTCTAAAACGGTTTGAATCATGTCTGTGAGTATAACAGGTCACTCTCTTTTCAATGGGCTTTCATTGGTAATCCAGATTTCTAAGGGACCTTCTTGCAGTTCCTACCGCGTCCACTGGATGTCAACAGTCTTTAGAAATTGGTTGAGGTTTTTTCCTTTGTGTAATGAAGAAGTAGCCCTGTTCAGAACGAGGGTCGAGTGAAGTGTACTGTTTGTTAGAGGCGCGTGACCAGAAAGCTAGCTACAGTTTGTTTTAATCCTGTATTGAACACAGATCATCCCGTCTTCAATTTTATTGATTATTTACGTTAAAAAATACCTAAAGTTGTATTACAAAAGTAGTTTGAAATGTTTTGGCAAAGTTTACAGGTAACCTTTGAGATATTTTGTAGTCATGTTGAACGAGTTGGAACCTGTGTTTTTCTGGATCAAACACGCCAAATAAATGGACATTTTGGATATATATTGACGGAATTAATCGAACAAAAGGACCATTTGTGATGTTTATGGGACATATTGGAGTGCCAACAACAGAAGCTCGTCAAAGGTAAGGCATGAATTATATTTTTATTTCTGCGTTTTGTATCGCGCCTGCAGGGTTGAAATATGCTTCTCTCTCTTTGTTTACTATGGTGCTATCCTCAGATAATAGCATCGTTTGCTTTCACCGAAAAGCCTATTTGAATTCTGACATGTTGGCTGGATTCACAACCAGTGTAGCTTTAATTTGGTATCTTTCATGTGTGATTTAATGAAAGTTTGATTTTTATAGATAATTTATTTTAATTTGGCGCTCTGCATTTTCTCTGGCTTTTGGCCAAGTGAGACAGTAGCGTCCCGCCTAAACTCAGATTTTTGGATATAAATATGAACTTTACCGAACAAAACATACATGTATTGTGTAACATGAAGTCCTATGAGTGTCATCTGATGAAGATCATCAAAGGTTGGTGATTCATTTTATCTCTATTTCTGCTTTTTGTTACTCCTCTCTTTGGCTGGAAAAATGGCTGTGTTTTTCTGTGACTTGGCTCTGACCTAATATAATCGTTTGGTGTGCTTTCGTCGTAAAACCTTTTTGAAATCGGACACTGTGGCTGGATTTACAACAAGTGTATCTTTAAAATGGTGTAAAATACTTGTATGTTTGAGGAATTTAAATTATGGGATTTCTGTTGTTTTGAATTTGGCGCCCTGCAGTTTCACTGGCTGTTGACGAGGTGAGACGCTACCGTCCCACATACCCTAGAGAGGTTTTAACCTCTCTAGGCTAGGGGGCGGTATTTTCACGTCCGGATGAAAAGCATGCCCAAAGTAAACTGCCTGCTACTCAGGCCCAGAAGCTAGGATATGCATATTATTAGTGGATTTGGATAGACAACACTCTGACGTTTCTAAAACTGTTTCAATGATGTCTGTGAGTATAACAGAACTTATTTGGCAGGCAAAACCCCAAGGACAAACCCATCCAGGATTTTTTTTTGAGGCGACAGTGTTTTCAATGGGTTTTCTATGTGGATCTAGATTTCTAAGGCACTTGCTTGCAGTTTCTATCGCTTCCACTGGATGTCAACAGTCTTTCGAAATTGGTTGATGTTTTTCCTTTGTATAATGAAGAAGTAGGGCTGTTCAGACCTGAAAGCTCGCTCCACTTTGTTTTTATCCGCTATTGAACACAGTTTTTCCCGTCTTAAATTTTATCGGTTATTTACGTAAAAAAATACCTAAAGTTGTATTAGGAAAGTTGCTTGAAATGTTTAGACAAAGATTACAGGTAACTTATTAGATATTTTGTAGTCATGTTGTGCGAGTTGGAACCGGTGTTTTTCTGGATCAAACGCACCAAATAAATGGACATTTTGGAGATATAACGACAGAATTAATCGAACAAAAGGACCATTTGTGATGTTTATGGGACATATTGGAGTGCCAACAGAAGAAGCTCTTCAAAGGTAAGGCATGAATTATATCGTTATTTCAGAGTTTTGTGTCACGCCTGGCGGGATGAATTATGATTGTCTGTGTTTGTTTGATGGGGTGCTGTCCTCAGATAATAGCATGGTTTGCTTTCGCCGTAAAGCCTTTTTGAAATCTGACACGGTGGCTGGATTAACAAGAAGTAAAGCTTTAATTTGGTGTATTGCACTTGTGATTTTATGAAGGTTAAATGTTTCTAATTTTTAATTTGAATTTGGCGCTCTGCCATTTCACCGGATGTTGTCAAATCGATCCCGTTAACGGAATTTGATCCCTATTAAGGACTTCGGATGTGCCCATATTGATTGGGTCTTCTGCTTACAAATATCTGGGGATCTGAAATTACAAAAAGCTGTCTTTTAAAAAGCATATTGATGAGAAAGTTAATAGGTCATTTCTCTCGCTAAATAGTATAAAGCAGATTATTCAGTCGACATTTATATCGGTCTTAGACTATGCCGATATCATTGATATAAATGCAGCTGCCACTTCATTAAATACGAGCTACAGTTTTAGTACTCATTATTGCATTCTCTACCAGTAACTTGGTTGGCCCTCTTTGATGTCACGTAGGTTGATACATTGCTATGTTTTAATTCATGAAAACTCCCACTGTACCTAACATCCTTACTAACCTTAGACATACTGTATCAGTTACCACACCCAGTTTCAAGGATGGATAACTCTGGAAAATCCTTTGGTGTCTACTGAGTTACGTAAATCAGCTTTTAGTTTTCTTGCACCTTATTTGTGGAACAATCTTCAATATGTTCTTAAATTTGATGTTTTGGTGCCTCTGGGGCAGGGTTATTCATCTCTTACCCTACCAGGTCCGGAGCCTAATGGTCTTCTGTTCTACCTGATAATTAATTTATCTTTATCTTGGCCAGGTCGCAGTTGTAAATGAGAACTTGTTCTCAACTGGCCTACCAGGTTAAATAAAGGTGAAATATAGATATATATTTAAATTCACCCAACTGGTGTCCCAGGTCTAAATCAGTCCCTGATTAGAGGGGAACAATGTAAAAATGCAGTGGAACTGGCTTTGAGGTCCAGAGTTGAGTTTGAGGGCTCTAGGGTAATTCAGAAAGCTGATTGAGGACCTTATTACTGATGAATGTGTTGGTTTTTATGACTATGTTTTCTTTTCGAGACTGTGTCTGTGCCTCGACCTAGGTTGGGCAAAACTAAACATGGCGGTGTTCGCCTTAGCAATCTCATTAGGATAAAGACCTCCTCCATTCCTGCCATTATTGAAAGAGATCGTGATACCTCACATCTCAAAATAGGGTTACTTAATGTTAGATCCCTCACTTCAAAGGCAGTCATAGTCAATGAACTAATCACTGATCATAATCTTGATGTGATTGGCCTGACTGAAACATGGCTTAAGCCTGATGAATTTACTGTGTTAAATGAGGCCTCACCTCCTGGTTACACTAGTGACCATATCCCCCGTGCATCCCGCAAAGGCGGAGGTGTTGCTAACATTTACGATAGCAAATTTCAATTTACAAAAAAAAAAATGACGTTTTCGTCTTTTGAGCTTCTAGTCATGAAATCTATGCAGCCTACTCAATCACTTTTTATAGCTACTGTTTACAGGCCTCCTGGGCCATATACAGCGTTCCTCTCTGAGTTCCCTGAATTCCTATCAGACCTTGTAGTCATAGCAGATCATATTCTAATTTTTGGTGATTTTAATATTCATATGGAGAAGTCCACAGACCCACTCCAAAAGTCTTTCGGAGCCATCATCGACTCAGTGGGTTTTGTCCAACATGTCTCTGGACCTACTCACTGCCACAGTCATACTCTGGACCTAGTTTTGTCCCATGGAATAAATGTTGTAGATCTTAATGTTTTTCCACATAATCCTGGACTATCGGACCACCATTTTATTACGTTTGCAATCGCAACAAATAATCTGCTCAGACCCCAACCAAGGAGCATCAAAAGTCGTGCTATAAATTCTCAGACAACACAAAAATTCCTTGATGCCCTTCCAGACTCCTTCTGCCTACCCAAGGACGTCAGAGGACAAAAATCAGTTAACCACCTAACTGAGGAACTCAATTTAACCTTGCGCAATACCCTAGATGCAGTTGCACCCCTAAAAACGAAAAACATTTGTCATAAGAAACTAGCTCCCTGGTATACAGAAAATACCCGAGCTTTGAAGCAAGCTTCCAGAAAAATTGGAACGGAAATGGCGCCACACCAAACTGGAAGTCTTCCGACTAGCTTGGAAAGACAGTACCGTGCAGTACCGAAGAGCCCTCACTGCTGCTCGATCATCCTACTTTTCCAACTTAATCGAGGAAAATAAGAACAATCCAAAATTTCTTTTTGATACTGTTGCAAAGCTAACTAAAAAGCAGCATTCCCGAAGAGAGGATGGCTTTCACTTCAGCAGTAATAAATTCATGAACTTCTTTGAGGAAAAGATCATGACCATTAGAAAGCAAATTACGGACTCCTCTTTGAATCTGCGTATTCCTCCAGGGCTTAGCTGTCCTGGATCTGCACAGCTCTGCCAGGGCCTGGGATCGGGAGAGACACTTAAGTGTTTTAGTACTATATCTCTTGACACAATGATGAAAATAATCATGGCCTCTAAACCTTCAAGCTGCATACTGGATCCTATTCCTACTAAACTACTGAAAGAGCTGCTTCCTGTGCTTGGCCCTCCTATGTTGAACATAATAAACAGCTCTCTATCCACCGGATGTGTACCAAACTCACTAAAAGTGGCAGTAATAAAGCCTCTCTTGAAAAAGCCAAACCTTGACCCGGAAAATATAAAAAACTATCGGCCTATATCGAATCTTCCATTCCTCTCAAAAATTTTAGAAAAAGCTGTTGCGCAGCAACTCACTGCCTTCCTGAAGACAAACAATGTATACGAAATGCTTCAGTCTGGTTTTAGACCCCATCATAGCACTGAGACTGCACTTGTGAAGGTGGTAAATGACCTTTTAATGGCGTCAGACCGAGGCTCTGCATCTGTCCTCGTGCTACTAGACCTTAGTGCTGCCTTTGACACCATCGATCACCACATTCTTTTGGAGAGACTGGAAACCCAAATTGGTCTACACGGACAAGTTCTGGCCTGGTTTAGATCTTACCTGTCGGAAAGATATCAGTTTGTCTCTGTGAATGGTTTGTCCTCTGACAAATCAACTGTACATTTCGGTGTTCCTCAAGGTTCCGTTTTAGGACCACTATTGTTTTCACTATATATTTTACCTCTTGGGGATGTTATTCGAAAACATAATGTTAATTTTCACTGCTATGCGGATGACACACAGCTGTACATTTCAATGAAACATGGTGAAGCCCCAAAATTGCCCTCGCTAGAAGCCTGTGTTTCAGACATAAGGAAGTGGATGGCTGAAAACGTTCTACTTTTAAACTCGGACAAAACAGAAATGCTTGTTCTAGGTCCCAAGAAACAAAGAGATCTTCTGTTAAATCTGACAATTAATCTTGATGGTTGTAAAGTCGTCTCAAATAAAACTGTGAAGGACCTCGGCGTTACTCTTGACCCTGATCTCTCTTTTGACGAACATATCAAGACTGTTTCAAGGACAGCTTTTTTCCATCTACGTAACATTGCAAAAATCAGACATTTTCTGTCCAAAAATGATGCAGAAAAATTAATCCATGCATTTGTTACTTCTAGGTTAGACTACTGCAATGCTCTACTTTCCGGCTACCCGGATAAAGCACTAAATAAACTTCAGTTAGTGCTAAATACGGCTGCTAGAATCCTGACTAGAACCAAGAAATTTGATCATATCACTCCAGTGCTAGCTTCCCTACACTGGCTTCCTGTTAAGGCAAGGGCTGATTTCAAGGTTTTACTGTTAACCTATAAAGCGTTACATGGGCTTGCTCCTACCTATCTTTCCGAGTTGGTCCTGCCGTACATACCTATACGTACGCTACGGTCACAAGACGCAGGCCTCCTAATTGTCCCTAGAATTTCTAAGCAAACAGCGGGAGGCAGGGCTTTCTCCTATAGATCTCCATTTTTATAGAACGGTCTGCCTACCCATGTGAGAGACGCAGACTCGGTCTCAACCTTTAAGTCTTTACTGAAGACTTATCTCTTCAGTAGACTATTCAGTAGAATATGATTGAGTGTAGTCTGGCCCAGGAGTGTGAAGGTGAACGGAAAGGCTCTGGAGCAACGAACCGCCCTTGCTGTCTCTGCCTGGCCGGTTCCCCTCTCTCCACTGGGATTCTCTGCCTCTAACCCTATTACAGGGGCTGAGTCACTGGCTTACTGGTGCTCTTTCATGCCGTCCCTAGGAGGGGTGCGTCACTTGAGTGGGTTGAGTTACTGACGTGATCTTCCTGTCTGGGTTGGCGCCCCCCCTTGGTTTGTGCTGTGGTGGAGATCTTTGTGGGCTATACTCGGCCTTGTCTCAGGATTGTAAGTTGGTGGTTGAAGATATCCCTCTAGTGGTGCGGGGGCTGTGCTTTGGCAAAGTGGGTGGGGTTATATCCTTCCTGTTTGGCCCTGTCCGGGGGTATCTTTCGGATGGGGCCACAGTGTCTCCTGACCGCTCCTGTCTCAGCCTCCAGTATTTATGCTGCAGTAGTTTATGTGTCAGGGGGCTAGGGTCAGTTGGTTATACCTGGAGTACTTATCCTGTCTTATCCAGTGTCCTGTGTGAATTTAAGTATGCTCTCTCTAATTCTCTCGTTCTCTCTTTCTTTCTCTCTCTCTGAGAACCTGAGCCCTAGGACCATACGTCACGGCAAACCGGGCATGATGACTCCTTGCTGTCCCCAGTCCACCTGGCCTTGCTGCTGTTCCAGTTTCAACTGCTCTGCCTGCGGTTATGGAACCCCTACCTGTCCCAGACCTGCTGCTTTCAACTCTTAATGATCGGCTATGAAAAGCCAACTGACTTTTATTCCTGATTATTATTTGACCATGCTTGTCATTTATGAACATTTTGAAAATCTTGGCTCTCTCTAATTCTCTCCTTCTCTCTTTCTTTCTCTCTCTCGGAGGACCTGAGCCCTAGGACCATACGTCAGGACTACCGGGCATGATGACTCCTTGCTGTCCCCAGTCCGTCTGGCCTTGCTGCTATTCCAGTTTCAACTGTTCTGCCTGCGGTTATGGAACCTGCCACCTGTCCCAGACCTGCTGTTTTCAACTCTTAATGATCGGCTATGAAAAGCCAACTGACATTTATTCCTGATTATTATTTGACCATGCTTGTCATTCATGAACATTTTGAAAATCTTGGCTCTCTCTAATTTTCTCCTTCTCTCTTTCTTTCTCTCTCTCGGAGGACCCGAGCCCTAGGACCATACGTCAGGACTACCGGGCATGATGACTCCTTGCTGTCCCCAGTCCACCTGGCCTTGCTGCTATTCCAGTTTCAACTGTTCTGCCTGCGGTTATGGAACCTGCCACCTGTCCCAGACCTGCTGTTTTCAACTCATAATGATCGGCTATGAAAAGCCAACTGAAAATTATTCATGATTATTATTTGACCATGCTTGTCACTCATGAACATCTTGGCATAGTTCTGTTATAATCTCCACCCGGCACAGCCAGAAGAGGACACCCCTCATAGCCTGGTTCCTCTCTAAGTTTCTTCCTAGGTTTTGGCCTTTCTAGGGAGTTTTTCCTAGCCACCGTGCTTCTACACCTGCATTGCTTGCTGTTTGGGGTTTTAGGCTGGGTTTCTGTACAGCACTTCGAGATATTAGCTGATGTACGAAGGGCTATATAAAATAAACTTGATTGATTTGAGCTTGCTATTTGTATTTATATTTTGATGTGTGTATTTCTGTAATTTGTGTAATTCAGGGCTCATCTGTGAAAGAGACCTTGGTCTCAGTATGACTCCTTGATAAAATAAAGGTTAAATAGAAAGAAAGTTCAACTCTGCTGTCTTAGTGACAGGACAAGTGTGCAGTTAGAACCTCCCCTCACTCACCCAGGACAGCATTCCTCTGTGTAAGCAGAAACAGGTCTCTCTCTCTCTCTCTCTCTCTCTCTCTCTCTCTCTCTCTCTCTCTCTCTCTCTCTCTCTCTGTCGCTCTCCCCTCTCTCTCTCTCTCTCTCTCTCTCTCTCTCCCCCCTCTCTCTCCCCCTTTCCCCCCTCTCTCTCCCCCTTTCCCCCCTCTCTCTCTCTCCCTCTCCCCCTCTCCCCCTCTCTCTCCCCCCTCTCTCTCCCCCTTCTCTCTCTCTCTTTCTCTCTCCCTCCCTCTCCCCCCCTCTCTCTCTCTCTCTCTCCCCCTTTATCTCCCCCTCTCCCCCTCTCTTTCTCTCTCCCTCCCTCCCTCTCCCCTCTCTATCTCTTTCTCTCTCCCTCCCCTCTCTCTCTCTCTCTCTCCCCTCCCCCTCTCTTTTTTTCAGCTCCTCCAGCCTGCAACCCTATCAGCATTGCTCATACTCAGAGTGTGTGTCAGAGTGGGTGTCAGTGGGAGAGTGTGTGTATGTGTGCCCAGGTGCCAGAATAGGGGCTGAGAGAAGTCAGCTCCAGGACATTATAGCTGAAGGAGAGTGGACAGAGCTCTCTGAGGGGGCCCTGACAACTATGGAGCAAACGCATTGAGGGCCCCCCCAGAAAGACAAAAAGACAGATAAACGGACAGAAACACAGAAAAGGGGAAGGTATCACACAATAATGGTGTCAGAAGAGGTTATAATCACCTTGTCCGGTGGAGCACCATGGGGCTTTCGTCTCCAGGGGGGCGTGGAGCACCAGAAACCACTTCAGGTGGCCAAGGTATGGCTTCAGTAAAAGATAGGATGGTAAAACTGTTACAAAGGATACATTCTGAATAATTGCAGAAAAAATGGTGGGGGTTCATTTTTTACGATGACAGTGCATTCTATGATATATTGTAGGGAGTCTGGAATTAGTGGGATATAAAGGGTTGTGAATGTGGTTCGGATGGAATATTGGCTGCCACCATGGGCAGGGGCCGAAAGGCCTGAGGATAACTCATGTGTCTGTTCTGGAATGGGTCTCATGTGTAGACATTGGAGTGATTGATAGAGCTGTTGAACTTTAAAGTTCTACTGCTTGGAAAGTACCCATTAAAAAAAATCTATATTACACTATGGTCTAAATACTATAGTATTACTATATTTATATACTATAGTTTTGACTGTAGTGTTGGGATATGGGGGAGGGAATAGGCATGGTATATGTAAATTAAATACTGTAATATTTACTATAGTTTAAAAAAGTGGTATTTTTGCAGGCTTTTTAGCAGATTATACTGTAGTATTTACTATAGTCTTCTATGGTATACGACAACATTCTATAGTAAGTAATACACATGATTGAGGGATACTACAGTGTGTAGTATGGTATTCTATAGTATGGTATTCTACAGTTTACTACAGAAGTCTATAATAAGTACTGTAGTATTCTATAGTAAACTGTAATATTTTTTCATGTGGTTATGTAGCAACCCCTCTCAACCTCCCATGTGGTATGTTTTTTTCTTGAATCACCTTTCATATCAGTAGTCATAGATCTTGGGTGTGTAAGAAATAGTGTGTTTCTATGCAGACATCATTTCATGTTTCATTTTGATCATGAAGCTCTAATGACATGGGGAAAAAATATCTAGCTGTAAAATACACATGAAGTACTGTTTTCCATAAAGCTTTTGGTGCATGATTACGCCGATGTTAGACAGATCAGGGTCATCATTTGCAGAAGGTCATCATTGGCACTCGTTTCTGAGTGGCTGCTTCTCAGTCAGTCACTACACACATTCGCAAGAGGTTATTCAGTTCATCAAAGTTGTCATAGATACTGTACATACAGCATATCAGTTCACAGTTCAGGAAGGATTTACGTCAAAGTATTTCTGTTGGATCTATTCTCTGCCCATCTGAATATAAGTCATTTTTCTTGATAGATTATTTTAGTACATACAGTATATATACACACACACACACACACACACACACACACGCACACACACACACACACACTGAAACCACATTTACTGAGTGTTAACTGAGAATAATTTGCTTTTCAACCTGGCTATTCTGGGTTGAGGGGTGACTCACTAAGGTGTGTGTTTCAGCCTAGTGAAGGTTGTATTCTTTGCCAGTGCTCCAAAACAAAGACAAAATACTCTATCTTCACACACATCAATGTAAACATTGATGTATCCAGTTTCTACCAGAGTAAAAGGTTCTTATAGGTCAGGGATATTCAACTCTTACCCTACGAGGTCCGGAGCCTGCTGGTTTTCTGTTCTACCTAATAATTCATTGCACACACCTGGTGTCCCAGGTCTAAAGCAGGCCCTGACTAGAGGGGAACAATGTAAAAAATGCAGTGGAACTGGCTTCGAGGTCCAGAGTTGTGTTTGAGGGTTCTAGGTCGTGTAGCTTCAACATGCACACACTCTTGAGATCTCATAGGTTGCATCAACACGACGGCCGTACCCTACTTCCTGAATTGCATGATAGAGAACAATATTATTGTTAGAGCCCTTAGAATAATGGTTCGTCAAAAATAGTAGATCATAATCCAACATGGAGGTGAGTTGCGCAGATGCTTAGGACGTCAGCTCACCTTATCTGAACAGACAGCTGTGTCTGTGGCGGCCAATCTAAAAGCGTATGACCCCTGACCTCAGAAATGGAGGCGGAATAATCATGTTAGGTGTGTGTGTGTGTGTGTTTGTGTGTGCACATGTGAATCTGCATGTGCGTGTGTGTGTTTTGATACAGGGGCAGCAGCCAGGAGCTAAGACCATAAGGTGACTGATTGACTTATTAATGTCCCCTTCCTCAAGTAGCAACACAAAGTCAGGGCCACTTTGATAGGGTTAGCTAACTGGGACCTGTGATATAATTACGGGTCAACAATGTCAGCCCTGAATATTCTTCTAGTGATGAATTGGGTTGAACCCTGTGTACCTGGCCTCAGATCCAAACAATGAACTCATGCACAGTATTTGTAACCATAACATATTCAATATGCAGATGTTTTTAGTATCATATCCTAGAGTAACCTCTAGGGGTCTAGGATAAATAGATTCCTCTGCAATATACGAGCTACTACACAACTTACATGTATACAGTATAATAGCATAGGACTGGCAGGCTGCTGCCTATCGGTTGACCCTGTACACAAATAGAGGGAGAGTGCATGGGGGAGTAGAGGTGCTGGCTGGCATTTCCCTGATAAAGTGGGTAAGAGGGTTTCACTTCTGCCACAGGTTGTGGGCAATGTCTGTAGCACGTCCAAGCTGTCAGAGCAAGTCATCAAGACTAGACATCAAGAGCGGCTTTGTCATGTTCTCCATGCAATATCACTTTTCAGATAAAAGGAAAGATGACAGAGATAAATAGTTGGAGAGGGAGAGTGAACGTTAGAAAAAGAGATCGTAATGAAGAGAGAGTATCGTAATGGGTGCTGTTGGCAGTCTCATATTGAATACTGTGTGTGATATTTTGTCTCTCTGCTGGTGTAGGTGCGTAAGCGCAGTAAGGCGTGCAGGGCAGGACTGCGGGAGGGTGATGAGCTGGTGTCCATCAACAACCAGCCATGTGGAGGTCTGTCCCACGCCCAGGCCATGACCATAATCGACAGCTCCCCAGGAATACTACACATCCAGGTCAAGAGGTCAGAGAGCAGTTACAATCACCATTGATGGGTACACCTGTCTGTCAAATAACCCTGCTGTTAACATATTGTTTTACATACTATATTAGCATTAAGTGCTACTTCATCATTAAGTTTTACTCCATCGTGAAGTGCTACTCCATCATAAAGTTTTACTCCATCATGAAGTGCTACTCCATCATTAAGTTTTACTCCATCGTGAAGTGCTACTCCATCATTAAGGGCTACTTCATCATTAACTTCAGGATTGGTGGGTCCCCTACGGGACGGTTGAGCTAACGAAGGCTAATGCGATTAGCATGAGGTTGTAAGTAACAAGAACAATTCCCAGGACATAGACATATCTGATATTGGCAGAAAGCTTAAATTCTTGTTCATCTAACTGCACTGTCCAATTTACAGTAGCTATTACAGTGAAAGAATACCATGCTATTGTTTGAGGAGTGCACAGCTTTGAACATGAAAAGTTATTAATAAACAAATTAGGCACATTTGGGCAGTCCTGATACAAAAGGTTGAACCGAAATGCAATGGTTCATTGGATCAGTCTAAAACTTTGCACATACACTGCTGCCATCTAATGGCCAAAATCAGAATTGCAACTGGGCTGGAATAATACATTATGGCCTTTCTCTTGCATTTCAAAGAGGATTGTACCAAAAAATACTAAAGAAAGGTTGTATTATCTTCTACCAGATATATTGTGTTATATTCTCCTACATTCCTTTCACATTTCCACACACTTAAAAGTGTTTCCTTTCAAATGGTACCAAGAATATGCATATCCTTACTTCAGGGCCTGAGCTACAGGCAGTTAGATTTGGGTATGTCATTTTAGACGAAAATTGAAAAAAAGGGGCCGATCCTTAAGAGGTTTCATTCCATCATTAAGTTTTAATCAATCATTAAGTTTTACTCCATCATTAAGTTTTACTCCATTATTAAGTTTTACTCCATCATTAAGTTTTACTCCATCGTTAAGGTTTACTCCATCATTCATTTTTACTCCATCATTAAGTTTTAATCAATCATTAAGTTTTACTCCATCATTAAGTTTTAATCAATCATTAAGTTTTACTCCACCATTAAGTTTTAATCAATCATTAAGTTTTACTCCATTATTAAGTTTTACCCCATCATTCATTTTTACTCCACCATTAAGTTTTAATCAATCATTAAGTTTTACTCCATTATTAAGTTTTACTCCATCATTAAGTTTTACCCCATCATTCATTTTTTCTCCATCATTAAGTTTTAATCAATCATTAAGTTTTACTCCATCATTAAGTTTTAATCAATCATTAAGTTTTACTCCATCATTAAGTTTTAATCAATCATTAAGTTTTACTCCATTATTAAGTGATACTCCATCATTAAGTTTTACTCCATCATTAAGTTTTACTCCATCATTAAGTTTTATTCAATCATTAAGTTTTACTCCATCATTACGTGCTACACAAATAGGATAAGCCAGAACAGTATGACCAACAATACTTAAGTAACCGTGTTGTGAATTTGCTCCTACAGGGCGCCGGCAGGCTTCCAGTCCGTGGTGCTGTTGACCCGCGCCCCATCACCCCGTATCGACAAAGAGTACCGAGCCACCCTGCGTACCATGTCCCCCTCTTCCAGACTGCACCACACAGCCACTATCATGGAGGTCCCCCATGGCAGGTCCTCCCTCCTATCCCCCATGGTGCGCAGAAGCATCACCTCGCCCCCAGGCAGTGAGGCCTACTACGGGGAGACAGACAGTGACGCAGAAGTGGCGGCCAACGAGAGGCAGAGGAGGCAGAAGCACAGAAATCCCAGCAACTTACCCGGAAAAGCCTTCGGTAGAGCCTCCCCGGAGGGAGGGGAGACCTCAGAGTTTAGCGGCTATGACAGTGCCCCAGATGCCCGGGTCTACCCAGGGCTCCAGGGCCACGGGTTACTGGATGGCAGAGGAGGGGGGGAGGGCCTGCCAGGGGTGGCCCGCAGGGAGGTGATCTACCAGCCCCCTCCAGGGATGTGGTCCTCCCAGACCTCCACAGAGACATCCTCCATCATCTCCTCGGTTGAGGACCAGGTCTCAGGGCAGGACAGAGTGGTGGAGGAGGACAGAACCTTCCAGGAGCCATCCAACGTTGTCCCACTGGTGTCACCCGAGAGGGCCAAGGAGGCCATGCAGCTGAGCTCCCGTAGGCAGATGGTGCCCATGGTGGGGCCTATAGACACCCCTCTGGACGAGGAGCTCAGTGTCACCTACACGGACAAGGCCAAGCAAGCCAGTGAGTATACAAATCATGACCCATAGGGTGATACGGGATTTGTTACTGTACAAATAATTAGTCATGTAATGGCTAGTTGAGGTTGGCACTGCATAACAAATGACATTGTCCTTTCAGGTAAAGGCAGAGTGTTCCCCACGAGACAGCATTAGTCTGCATGGGGCCATTTTAAGAGGACAGAGGCGGTCCCTTCTACGTAGAACAGGGGCTATATTTGTCCCCTGGTTCAGTTGCCCGGTAACCTGAGCACCGCATGTATGAACCTGGAAAAGCATTTCCATGCAGCTGCTATCTGGTATCAAATAGCAGAGTCCTTCTCCCCTGTCTCACTTTCCCTATTTGACCACTTTTATACATCACTCTGTCCTTCTCCTCCACTATATTTCCCTCTCATGTTCATGTCTTGCTACATCTCGCTAAGACTGAAATAAAAAACAAGGGTAAGTTTAAGAAAAACATACATATTTACACGTATAAGTAAGACACGTGTAAAACAGAGTAAACAAAATATGATAAACATTACATTCATACACATATGAACATACAAAATACACACACGTGGTGTCTTTGGCCGGATGGTTAGGCACCAATACACCAATACCTATTAATAGTGAGGCGGGGTGCCCTCTGCTCTGATCAGTCTGTCAGGCAGCTGATGTATGGACCAGTGACCTGGGCTAACAGCTGAAGAATCCATGTTTGTGTATCAGAGATGAAGAGGTTTGCTATGGGATGACATTCCGTCACAGATGTTTCAAATGCTCCACTTAGTCCAAAGGAACACAGAAATGTATGGTTTTAAGATAAGGCCAAGAACGGATCAGTAAAATGAATCAATAATGTCGGTGTGAGAAAACATATCAGCCACTAAAACTCATTTTGGAAAGCCACCTAAAAGCAGGATCACATAAGTAGTTGGAATCTTTTGAGTTTGTCACGCAAAGACGATCCCAAGACAGATGGACTACATGGCAGATTAAAGGGAAATTCCATATATAAAAACGCTTTGTTACAATAACAGAGAATCTCTGTTATCTACAGTAGAGTATGTGATCATTTCATACTTTATGCCAATAATAAACTCCTGACAAAGTACATACATAGAAAATATTTACCACATGTCCACCTGTCAGTCATAAACTTCAGGACAGGGAGGGCTGAGACTATTCGAAGATGTTTCTTTTTTAACAAGTTATTGAAAGAAAATGCCATTAATCCCTAGGTGTCCCTAATTACAGGTTCACATTCACATGTCCTGTTCAGGGACACTGCCGGTGACAAATTAAATAACAACTCCTTACATAGTTGGGCACATTGGGATCATAGATTTAGCCTCCCTATGCTAATTAAAACCATAACAAATTAGTGGAAATGTACAACCTCTGCCTAGATTATGGGACTTTCCGTTAACACTTTCTGCTATTTGTTGAAGTTAGTAGCTGGGAACTAGGGATTTTTCCTTTAGCTTGGTTAATGTGAAAAGCCTGTGGCTTGCCAGTCATTTTACAGAATGTGCCCTGGTAGCATCGTAGAAGATGGATGCTTGTTATAGACTCTCCCTGTTGTTTTTAGAACCTGGTGTCATGCTGAGTTCTCCATTTAAAGGTTAAATCTGGTCGCTCATCACTGGTATAAAAGAAAATCCCCCTTTACTGTCGTCAATGCATCTATGTCCACCCTATAAAAGACTCTCCCTTGATCTTTTTGTGTATATTATGTTAGATTCAGTTCCAATTTAAGTTAATCAGTTCAGATGAATTATAACTCCTATTAAAGAATTGAAAATACATTTCATCCAGAGCTTTAAAAAAATGTAGCGACTGGACTGAAACCGGAAATGACCCAAACCAAGATGACATAGAAACAGTAATGACATTTCTACAGACGTGCCCACCCTAAAACATGCTCTCTGACCCCTACAGAACTGAACCGGGGTGATACGGTTCAAGACAAAAAGGTGAAGGAGGCCAGAACCAAGTGCCGCTCTATCGCCTCCCTTCTGACAGACGCCCCCAACCCCAACTCCAAGGGCGTGCTGATGTTCAAGAAGCGCAGGCAGCGCTCCAAGAAGTACACGCTGACCAGCTTCGGCAGCGTGGACGAGGACATGCAGCACAATTCCCCAGAGGAAGACGGTCTCTTCCCAGGAAGCGAGTCGGAGTTTGATGAGGATGGCTTCTCGGCCGCCCCCGACACCACCTGGGACAGTGACTACCTGGATGCGCTGGAGAAGAGGGCGACCGCAGGTGGAGAGCGAGGGGACGGGACAGAAGATGCCACTAGTCCCGGCCTGAGTGACATCTCTGGGAAGGGCGCCCAGCTGTTTGAGCAGCAGAGGAAGAGGGCGGCCGAGCACGCCAAGAAGGTGGCTGCCGCCCAACCTCAGATAAGGACCCAATCACTGAACCAAATACAGATCCAGGAGCAGCCTCAGCCTTATGCACAGAGCCAGCCCCAGCCAGAAACACAACAACAGATGTACCAGCCTCAGCAGCCTATGGCACCACCGCCCCCTGTAGCCTTCCAGGAGGAGGCTCGGTCTGTGGCAGAGAGGCCTATGGCACCGCCCCCAGCTGCTCCTACTGCCTACAGCATGGCTAATGGAGACGTTGCCTACTCTCCAGTGAGCACGGCTGGCATGGTGATGTCACCCCTGACTGTGGCACCCAACCCAATCCCCACCCAAGTGTCGATCTTAACCACTCACATACCTCCACCCCAAACACCGCTGCCAGAACTCTCCTCCAGCTCTGTGCTCAACAGAACCGCCCGCCCCTTCAACCCAGGGTTTGTGACCAACCGAGCCGCCACCGCTCCTGTTGTGTTCCGCCCTGTCGTCACCAAAAGCGCCCCGCGCCCGGCGACCTCGGTGTCTATTGTAGGACCTCCCTTCTCCACCTCATCAGAGCCGCCTCCAAGTGGTAATCCCGCCTTCTTCTCTCCCCCGTCCTCTGTGTCCAGAGGACCCTTCTCCACCTCCGCCTCAGCACTGGCCACTCATCCCCGTCCTGCCTTCTCTGTGGAGAACCTGGCAGAACCACCCATGCCCTCTGTTCAACAGGTGTCCTTCACAGCCATACCTCCACCCCCAGCACAATTCTCAGGTGGCCCCATACCCCCACCTCCAGGATCATTTGCCAATGTACCCACAATTCCACCTCCATCACCATTCTCAGGTGCACCCATACCCCAAGCCCCAGTCTCAGTGGCTCAATCAGCCCCAGCTCCAGTGTCTTTCGACCCTATACACCAACCTCAAGTTTCTGTTGCCCAGATGCCCCAAGCTTCTGTCTCAGTTGTCCCACTCCCAAACCCCACAACCCCAACACCTATACTCAGATCCCCCATGTCCAAGGTCCCACCTGCCCCTGGTGGTCGTACCGGCATCCTCCTGGAGGCTCGTCGGCACAGCGGCAGGAGGCCCATGTTTCGAGTCCCTGCTGAGAAGAAGAACTCTCCAAACCCTGACCTGCTGAACATGGTGCAGAACCTGGATGACAGGCCCCGCTACAGAAGCTACTCAGAGAGTGTGATGGGCTTTGAGTCAGGTGCAGAGGAAGACCAGGGTGCTGAAGTCTGCCGGGGAAAGATGCCTCCACTGGTGGCCCCCAAACCCAGGGTCATCCACGAGGCCCCTCAGATCCCCCAGGAAGAAGGCAAGGGGGCTCAGCTGTTTGCCCGCAGGCAGAGCCGCATGGACCGGTATGTGGTAGACACACCTCAGGAGACCGCCTACCGGCAGGAGGTCTCCCGCCCAGGGGTCGAGCCCCAGGATGCTCCCAACCCCAATATCAACTCACAGTGGAAGTTATCCCCCAACATCCGCGCCCCCCCGCCTATCGGCTACAACCCTCTGCTGGCCCCCTCCTGTCCTGTGGGGCCACAGAGAGATACCAGCAGGTCTGACAGGGGGGACTGGGGAGGCAAAGGAGGGATCACCTTTCAGAGGGAGGGAATCAAAGCTCTGGATTTCATGAGAAGGCAGCCTTACCAGCTCAACTCAGCTATGTTCGGGGGTAGTGTTGCCAAGCTGTCGGCGATTCCCTCCTACCAGGACCAGAGACATCAGCAGGGAGGGTACACTACTATGGTGGGCAGCACCATGACCCCTCCCAGACAGATCCCAGTCAAAGCGGCCCGTGTGTATGAGATCAAACGCTTCTCCACACCCACGCCCATGTCAGCCCCGAGCCTGGCCCCCACCGTGATCGCTCCTCGCTCAGCCACAACGCTGGGAGAGCGCCTGACCCGCTCCGATATGATCTCCCCAACCCCTGCTCCTCTCTCCCCACCCCCTGCCCCTTTCTTTGCCCCAGCTCCTGTCTCTGCCTCACCTTCCGTCCTTGCTCCTACCTATTCAGGGGGCCTGCCTGGACTGCCCAGAATCAATGTTACCCCTGTCCGCAACCCCATCCCCATCCCCCACCCAGCACCCTATCCTGGAGTGTCCTACAGTGGGCTCCAAGGAGCCAAGCAGTTTCAGAGTGCCCCTGAGCTTAGTTTCCTTGCTAACCTTCCCACTCCCCTAAGGGCGAATGCCATGCAGGCGCCAAAACCCCGCTTCATCGCCACCAAGGTGGGCGTCCAGCCGTGTGTGTGGAGACCAGGTGCCATGTGATCAGGTGGGAGTGGGAGATCATGTCTGTCACTAAGAACTGGACACATCTCAGCCCTAAAACAAATATCTGCAAAACAATAAAGTAATAAGGTGGTCAAATACTGATCAATGAGCTTGTTCAGTACCTAACAAAAATGTTTTTACGAGTGCCTTGCAAAAGTATTCATCCCCCCGTTTTTCCTATTTTGTTGCATTACAACCTGTAATTTGAATTGATTATAATTTACATATCATGTCATGGGCATACACAAAATACTCCAAATTGGTGAAGTGAAATGAAAAAAATAACTTACAAACGGAAAAAAATTACAAACGGAAAAGTGGTGCTTGCATATGTATTCACTCCCTTTGCTATGAAGCCCCTAAATAAGATCTGGTGCAACCAATTACCTTCAGAAGTCACATAATTAGTTAAATAAAGTCCACTTGTGTGCAATCTAAGTGTCACATGATCTGTCACATGATCTCAGTATATATACACCTGTTCTGAAAGGCCCCATAGTCTGCAACACCACTAAGCAAGGGGCACCACCAAGCAAGCGGCACCATGAAGACCAAGGAGCTCTCCAAACAGGTTAGGGACAAAGTTGTGGAGAAGTACAGATTAGGGTTGGGTTATAAAAGCATCTGAAGCTTTGATCATCCCACAGAGCACCATTAAATCCATTATTAAAAAATGGAAAGAATATGGCACCACAACAAACCTGCCAAGAGAGGGCTGCCCACCAAAACTCACAGACCAGGCAAGGAGGGCATTAATCAGAGAGGCAACAGAGACCAAAGATAACCCTGAAGGAGCTGTAAAGCTCCACAGCGGAGATTGCAGTATCTGTCCATAGGACCACTTTAAGCCGTACACTCCACAGAGCTGGGCTTTACAGAAGAGTGGCCAGAAAAAAAGCCATTGCTTAAAGAAATAAATAAGTAAACACATTTAGTGTTCGCTAAAAGGCACGTGGGAGACTCCCCAAACATATGGAAGAAGGTACTCTGGTCAGATGGGACTAAAATGTAGCTTTTAGGCCATCAAAGAAAACGCTATGTCTGGCACAAACCCAACACCTCTCATCACCCTGAGAATACCATCCCCACAGTGAAGCATGGTGGTGGCAGCATCATGCTGTGGGCATGTTTTTCATTGGCAGGGACTGGGAAACTGGTCAGAATTGAAGGAATGATGAATGGCGCTAAATACAGGGAAATTCTTGAGGGAAACCTGTTTCAGTCTTCCAGAGATTTGAGACTGGGATGGAGGTTCACCTTCCAGCAGGACAATGACCCTAAGCATACTGCAAAAGCAACACTTAAAGATTGCTGTACACCAGTGGAAACCATGCAACTTGAAGGAGCTGGAGCAGTTTTGACTTGAAGAATGGGCAAAAATCCCAGTGGCTAGATGTGCTTATAGAGACATGCCCCAAGAAACTTGCAGCTGTAATTGCTGCAAAAGGTGGCTCTACAAAGTATCGACTTTGGGGGGGGGGGGGGGGGGGGGTGAATAGTTATGCATGCTCAAGTTTTCCGTTTTTTTGTCTTATTTCTTGTTTGTTTCACAATGAAAAATATTTTGCATCTTCAAAGTGGTAGGCATGTTGTGTAAATCAAATGACACAAACCCCCCGAAAATCAATTTTAATTACAGTTTGTAAGGCAACAAAATAGGAAAAATGCCAAGTGGGGTGAATACTTTCGCAAGCCACTGTATTAAGTGTGTTGGATTGTAGTCATTTGAAACCCTCACTAAATGAAGGGTTGATTGCTGAAACTCATAAATGTGTTTCCATTCACTTGATTCTTTTCAACCCTTTGGTTTAGTAGAGGGAAGTGCAGTAGAGGTAATTGGCTATGAACGTCACAAAGAACTAGCCTCCTACGAACCATCCTGATCTCGCAAGAACAGGATGGTGTGCATGACGTACACTAAGCACTGCGATAGGACTTTAAATCATAGTCATCCATGTGATTGCAGTCGTAAATTAGCTTGCCTGACGCACATGCTGTTGCTGACATGTGTTTGTCTGGTTTGTCTGTTGAATCATTGTCTATCAGGACATCTGAATAGAGGAATTTGGTCCAGTCACGTCACACGTACACAGTAGTCTACCCACTGTACGCCTGTCCTGGAGGAGGTTTGTGTAAGGCTTATCTTTCTACACAGTCAGCTAAATACTGTTTAAAGGGCCATGGTAGTGAGAAAGTCTGTACTGAATTATTCTTTGAAACTTGAAATGTTGACATGTAGGATTTATTTTGAAAAAAATATCACAGGAGGATTGCTGAGTGCCTGTGTCTTCCCTCTCTGATGAGAGGACAGAGGAGGAAGAGGTGAGGCTAACTCAGAGAGTGGTGAAAACAGGGGGGGGTCAGAGCAGCGCTGATTCAATGTCAGACGAGTGCCAAGTACCATGATGCTTCAGTCAGAGGAAACCACTGACATTTGGACCTGTCCAAAAGAGGTCATTGCTCAGTTTTCATTGGGCAATGGCTAGGTCTAATATTTAATGGATCTGGGGCTGGGGCTCCCTTCCAGTCCGCTTAAGCCCTCCTTGGAAGATGAGAGGAGGGAGAAGTTCTGTTAGACCTCTCTGCATTCTGAGTGTTTGTGTTGGTGGTCAGATCCCTGGCTCCCAGTGGTCAGCGAGAAACGCTATCTGTTTTGGCTGGGCTCGTAGTCAACAGGTGTCTTGCTATCCTGTCACTGCCTATTTGCAGAGCTGATCAGACAGCGAACCGAACTGGATGAACACATTAACCTAGCACTTCCCAGACTAGTGTGCCCTTTCTGGATGTCTGGTGTCCATGTCGCCGCTCACGTTGTATTAAAACAAATGACACTAATGATGGATGTGTATTTTTTTTATTTTATTGTGACTGAAGTGTTAAAAACATGAGAGGGGCTGTGGATATGGAAGGAGCAGGGACATACGGTCCCTGCCAAATGTTTTAAAGGGGTGTCGGTTATAAACCCAGAGTCAAGGTCCTCACTGGCATTTAGAGGAGGGGAGATATGTCAAAGTGTGAAATGAGAGAAAAACTTTAGTTTGGATTTGTCAAGGATTTCCCACAGCCGTTTAGAAATGAGAAGAAAGTGACTAGGAAAGCCTGGGTTCTGAGGCCTAGTGAGGGAGGAGGATAGAGAGAGAAGAGGGACAACCCCATTGGTGCCTCTGAAACATGGAGGTGATCAGGTAGTGTATAAAATGGGGGAGTTGACAGAGAATGAACCCAATCATGAATGGGACCATAACCGTTCATATTATTCTAACCCTGAAAACAGCTGATGGCAATTAACTGCAAATACATACAGGCTTTTGGATATGGATAAGACCCCCATTTACTGACAGGGTTCATGACTCATACCTTTCTGATGGTGGTAAATGGTGGTTGTTATTAGTTGTTTTTCAAATGTATACATCTAATTTAACCCAACAGGCTATCTGTTGTGTTTATGTCATTATGGGTTTTAAAGTATGTAATATGTTGTGCATATGTGTAAAAATACAATAATAGACTTGTAATTTGAGTGTGAAAATGTCTGTTAATAATTATGCCGCAGTAAGAGCTTTTCACTGACTGAGAGATGAGCCATTTTTAGAGGAATAAAACATAGACATGTCTCCAATTGTCTGAATCATTTGATTCCACACTGCCCCCTGTCGTTCACTGTGTGACACTGCAATGATCAGATACACAATATTATTGTACTACAGAAAACCAGTCTAGAACAGGATAGAAATCTACATGCAAACACAATGCCGTGTTTCCCCAAAATAACACATTTTTATCCAATTCAATTTTACACCATCGGAGTATCTATCGTCCGTCTGTCTGCCTGTCTGTCTGTCTGTCTGTCTGTCTGTCTGTCTGTCTGTCTGTCTGTTTTAGTAATCTAAGAGAATACCCATGTGATATTCAAAACATTTACAGTAAACCTAATTATAACACAGATTCTACAGCCAGAAAATGGTCTTTAAATTGTAAAAGGTAGCCTAACAAACATGCAGCTACTTACCAACTGAATAGAATTAAGATAAGAATTCAAATCAATATCAGTTCCAAGAAGCCGGTACAAAATCAGACTTTTTCAGTTCCAAGAAGCGTGGAGACACGGTCTCCAAAGGGAAGGTGTTAAAAGGTGGCCTCAACAATAGGGCTGGACCTCTTTGCATAACGGTTAAGGTGTTGGCTTGAAAATTAGCTGGACCTGGCCTTCAAATCCTGGTCGGGGCTACCCCCGTATTCGCTATAACATTGATTGCATTAGACCATAGAAAATATAGGTAGGCATGTAACTTACATTTGAATAGGTCATGACCCCCCCCAATATTAGAGACAGGTCAATTTGACCCCCTCAATAATATACCATGATGAATTTGATTGATCGAGGAGTGGGAGGCCCCAATGCACAACTGAGCAAGAGGACAAGTACATTAGAGTGTCTAGTTTGAGAAACACACGCTACACAAGTCCTCAACTGGCAGCTTCATTAAATAGTACCCTCAAAACACCAGTCTCAACGTCAACAGTGAAGAGGCGACTCCGGGATGCTGGTCTTCTAGGCAGGTAGCATATCAAGAAGCTGATTAAAGAGCACAATCATTACACAGGTTCACCTTTTTCTGGGGACAATAAAAAGATAAACTAAAATGTGCAACTTTGTCACAGAACACAATGCCACAGATGTCTCAAATTTTGTGAGAGAGTGCAATTGGCACGCTGACTGCAGGAATATCCACCAAAGCTGTTACCAGAGACTTGAATGTTCATTTCTCTACAATAAGCCACCTCCAACGTTGTGTTAGAGAATTTGTCAGTACGTCCAACCAGCCTCACAACCGCAGACCACGTGTAACCACGCCAGCACATGACCTCCACATCCGGCTTCTTCCCCTGTGGGACGGTCTGAGATGTCCCACCCGGACAGCTGATGAAACTATGGGTTTGCACAACCGAAGAATTCCTGCACAAACTGTCCGAAACCGTCTCAGGGAAGCTTATCTGCATGCTCATCGTCCTCACCAGGGTCTTGACCTGACTGCAGTTTGGTGTCGTAACCGTCTTCAGTGGGCAAATGCTCACCTTCGATGGCCACTGGCACACTGGAGAATCATGGTTTCAACTGTACCGGGCAGATGGCAGACAGAGTGTATGCCATCGTGTGGGCGAGCGTTTTGCTGATGTCAAAGTTGTCAACAGAGTGCCCCATGGTGGCTGTGGGGTTATGGTATGAGCAGGCATAAACTACGGACAACGAACACAATATGTATTTTATCGGTGGCAATTTAAATGCACAGAGATACAATGACGAAATCCTGTGGCCCATTGTCGTGCCATTCATTCACCGCCATCATCTCATGTTTCAGCATGATAATTCACAGTCACATGTCACAAGGATCTGTACACAATTCCTGGAAGCTGATAATGTCCCAGTTCTTCCATGGTCTGCATACTCACCAGACATGTCACACATTGAGCCTGTTTGGGATACTCTGGATTGACGTGTACAACAGCGTGTTCCAGTTCCTGCCAATATCCAGCAACTTCGCACAGCCATTGAAGAGGAATGGGACAACATTCCACAGGCCACAGTCAACAGCCTGATCAACTTTATGCGAAGGAGATGAGGCAAATGGTGGTCACAGCAGATACTGACTGGTTTTCTGATTCATTCCCCTACCTAAGGTATCTGTGACTAACAGATGCATATCTGTATTCTCAGTCATGTGAAATCCATAGATTAGGGCATAATTACTTAATTTCAATTGACTGATTTCCTTATATAACTCAGTAACTCAGTAAAATCTTTGAAATTATTGCATGTTGAATTTATATTTTTGTTCAGTGTATATCTGGTCAATTCAGGGCCGGCTTAATGCATGGGCTTACCTACCAGGGCTGATGCCCTTGTGCCCAGGCCCATGGGGGGCCCAAAAGGCATCAAAAAAATATATAATGAAAAAATATATATACAGTGGCTTCAGAATGTATTCAGACCCCTTTACTTTTTTCACATTTTGATAGGTTACAGCCAAGCTCTAAAATTGATTACATAGATGTTTTCCCTCGTCAATCTACACACAATACCCCATAGTGACAAAGAAAAAACAGGTTAAGACATTTTTGTAAATTTATTACAAATAAAAAACTGAAATACAACATTTACATAACCATTTATACCCTTTACTCAGTACTTTGTTAAAGCACCTTTGGCAGCAATTACACTCTCAAGTCTTCTTGGGTATGACGCTTCAAGCTTGGCACACCTGTATTTCTCCCATTATTCCCTGCAGATCCTCTCAAGCTTTGTTAGGTTGGATGGGGAGAGTTGCTGTACAGCTATTTTCAGGTCTCTCTAGAGATGTTCAATCAGGTTCAAGTCCGGGCTCTGGCTGGGCCACTCAAGGACATTCAGAGACTTGTCCCGAAGCCTGCATTGTCTTGGCTGTGTGCTTAGGGTCTGTGTCCTGTTGGAAGGTGAACCTTCGCCCCAGTCTGAGGTCCTGAGCGCTCTGGAGCAGGTTTTCATCAAGGATCTCTTTGTACTTTGCTACGTTCATCTTTGCCTCGATCCTGACTAGTCTCCCAATCCCTGCCGCTGAAAAACACCCCCACAACATGATGCTGCCAACACCGTGCTTCACCGTAGGGATGGTGCCAGGTATCCTCCAGACGTGACGCTTGGCATTCAGGCCAAAGAGTTCAATCTTGGTTTCATCAGACCAGAGAATCTTGTTTCTCATGGTCTGAGAGTCTTTGGGTGCCTTTTGGCAAACTCCAAGCACGGCTGTCATGCGCCTTTTACTGAGGAGTGGCTTCCGTCTGGCCACTCTACCATAAATTCCTGATTGGT
Source organism: Salvelinus fontinalis (assembly GCF_029448725.1). NCBI lineage: Eukaryota > Metazoa > Chordata > Actinopteri > Salmoniformes > Salmonidae > Salvelinus > Salvelinus fontinalis. The sequence goes on from NC_074665.1 coordinate 27,801,926, forward strand.
GGAGTGCTGCAGAGATGGTTGTCCTTCTGGAATCTTCTCCTATCTCCAATTGCCCCCCCCAATTGCTCAGTTTGGCCGGGCGGACAGTTTAGGAGGAGTCTTCTTCCATTTAAGAATGATGGAGGCCACTGTGTTCTTGGGGATCTTCAATGCTGCAGAAATGTTTTGGCACCCTTCCCCAGATCTGTACCTCGACACAATCCCGTCTCAGAGCTCTACGGACATTTCCTTCGACCTCATGGCTTGGTTTTTGCTCTGACATGTACTGTCAACTGTGGGACCATATGGAAGGTGTGTGCCTTTCTAAATCATGTCCAATCAATTGAATTTACCACAGGTGGACTCCCATCAAGTTGTAGAAACATCTCAAGGATGATCATTGGAAACAGGATGCACCTGAGCTCAATTTTTTGTCCCATAGCAAAGGGTCTGAATACTAATGTAATTAAGGCATTTCTGTTTTTAATTTTTAATACATTTGCAAAAATGTCCAAAAACCTGTTTTTGCTTTGTCATTATGGGGCAGATTTCTGAGGATTTTATTAATATAATCCCTTTTAGAATAAGGCTGTAACGTAACAAAATGTGAAAAAAGTCAAGGGGTCTGAATTAATTCATTAATTAATTCAAAACATTCCCGAAGGCACTGTATATATTAAGGAAATATATACCGTACATTTTATATATACAGTGAATATTATATATGTGGTATATATTTTATATTTTTTCACTGCAACTGCCAACCACAGGAAGACTCAGGAGCCCGCTCTCAATGAGTGTAGACAGCCTGCTGATGACACTGCTAATCATCAGATGCGGGGAGAACAGGATGTAGGGGGCCGGTGTGGGTAACTGGGGGTCCCTTCCTTGATTGGGTAACTGATTAAAACATATATATATACAAATCAATGTGACTGGTCAATTGTGTGAGTCGGGGGCTGGGCCCAAGCCCGTAGGGGGCCCAAGAAGCAAAAAATAGAATAATGACATACTTTTTTAATTATTATTTTTTATACAACCAAAGGAGCCCGTTGTCAATGTTCAAAATACACTAGAGAGCATAATTTTGCCATATCATTTAGCCATGATTTCTTGATCCGGCCCAGGGTCAATCTCTACAGAGAACAGTGAAATCCTAACAACCACTCACCACATGATGGTGCTATGGGCTATATGGAACAAATTCTGAAACCCAACAGCACTTGGGCACAACTCGTTGGAGGCTGCAAACCCATATTGTGTATCTATTACAGACATACAGTCTGGTGGAGCATTTAGCTGGCATGTTTTCCATTTGTAATCCTGCCACTTATATATAGGGCTGTGAAAAGTATTTATGGCTGCTCAACACTCCCATTTTTACATTGCAGTCAGAATACAATTAAACATGGCAATGGTATAACAGTAGAATTACAGTAGTAGCCTATATCTGTTACGGATAAACCAAGACTGTAATGTTGAGTCCAGAAAAAAAACATAACTGGGTCCAATGCAGAGAGTGAGGTTTTAAGATAAAAATGAGAATTATGGGAAATAAATTAGGGATATCCATTCTCACCTGGGAAATCCACTGGGAGTGTGTAATACAATATATCATGCCAGCAGTTTATATTTGTGATTAATGGCTCATTTTCCTATAACACAACAATTCCCCATAACACAACACTACCATTCCAGAGTTTCATTCCATCTTAGCCCAGCTCCTGGTGATAACAGGGAAGCCCTGCAAGGTCCATTGTCAAGGTTAAACATTCAGGCCTCCTGTGTCACTGTTGACCTTCCGTCTTAACGGAAACTTCAAATAAAGATGCAAGGTGTAAATGGTTCATTTTCCTCTCTTCTTTCCTCTCTTCTAGGTGATGACGCAGGGACGAGAGAGATGACCGCAAAATGAATCATCGCAAAGTGAGAATAAGAATGTGGGGGATGATGGCACGCTTGGCTTTGTCTACTTACAATTTTTCCTACAGTAAGCTACATGACCATCGCTTTCACAATAATGCAGAGCACAGATTTGCACAGACATCCCTTTCAATGGGATAACTTGAAATGATCTGTGAGTATGTAATGTTACCAATTTAGAAAACATCACACCCTAGTCTAACATATGAATCCAATAACACCAACAGGCACATACAGTACCAGTCAAAAGTTTGGACACACCTACTCATTCAAGGGTTTTTCTTTATTTTTACTATTTTCTACAATGTAGAATAATAGTGGAAGACATCAAAACTATGAAATAACACATGGAATCATGTAGTAATGTCACGTGTGCTGTCACGTTCCTGACCTATTTATGTTAGTTGTTATGTGTGTTAGTTGGTCAGGACGTGAGGTTGGGTGGGCATTCTATGTTTTCTGTTTCTGTGTTGGTTTTGGGTTGCCTGGTATGGCTCTTAATTAGAGGCAGGTGTTTGGCGTTCCTCTAATTAAGAGTCATATTTAGGTAGGCGTTGTCACAGTGTTCGTTGTGGGTGATTGTCTTCCATGTTTGTGTTATGTCTGCACCATACGGTACTGTATTCGGTTTGTTCGGTTTATGTAGTCTGTTTTCCATTCGTGCGTTCTTCGTGTTTATGTAAGTTCTCATGTTTAGGTCAGTCTACGTCGTTTGTTATTTTGTATCATTTCAAGTGTAGTTCGTGTTCGTTTTTCCGTCTTGTCATTAAATTCATTATGTGTTCAAACTTCGCTGCGCCTTGGTTCAATCCCTGCTCCTCTTCGGATGAAGAAGAGGAGGACAGCCGTTACAGAATCACCCACCACTCCAGAGCCAAGCAGCGGAGGCAAGGGAAAGCTCGACAGGGCAACAAGGATTTCTGGACTTGGGAGGAAATATTGGACGGGAGAGGTCCATGGGAACAGCTGGAGGCACTGAGGAGAGCAGAGGCTACCGGAGAGAGGAACCGGAGCTATGAGGGAACGCGTCTGGCACGAAAGCCCAAAAAGCCCGTAAGTAATTCCCAAAAATTTCTTGGGGGGGGGCTAGGAGGTAGTGGGCCAAGGGCAGGTAGGAGACCTGCGCCCACTTCCCAGGCTTACCGTGGAGAGCGGGAGTACGGGCAGGCGCCGTGTTACGCAGTAGAGCGCACGGTGTTTCCTGTACGAGTGCATAGCCCAGTGCGGGTTATTCCACCTCCCCGCACTGGTAGGGCTAGATTGGGTATTGAGCCAGGTGTCATGAGGCCGGCTCAAAGCGTCTGGTCTCCAGTGCGTCTCCTCGGGCCGGCATACATGGCACCTGCCTTACGCATGGTTTCCCCGGTTCGCCTACATAGGCCGGTGCGGGTTATTCCACCTCCCCGCACTGGTCGGGCGACCGGGAGCATTCAACCAGGTAAGGTTGGGCGGGTTCAATGCTCAAGAGTGCCAGTACGCCGCCACGGTCCGGTATTTCCGGCACCACCTCCCCGCCCCAGCCTAGTACCTACAGTGTCTACACTACGCACTAGGCTACCAGTGCGTATCCTGAGCCCTGTTCCTCCTCCACGCACTCTCCCTGTAGTGCGTGTATCTAGCCCGGTGCCTCCAGTTCCGGCCCCACGCACTAAGCTACCAGTGCGTCTCCAGAGCCCTGTACAAACTGTATCTTCTCCCCCTACTAATCCTGATGTGCTTGTCCTCAGCCCGGCGTCACCAGTGCCGGTACCACGCATCAGTTATAGAGTGGGCTTTGAGAATACAGTGTGCCCTGTCCCTGCTCCCCGCACCAGTAGGAAGGTACTTATCATTAGCACGGTGCTTCCAGTTCCGGCACCACGCACCAGGTCTACAGTGCACCGTATCCGGCCAGAGCCATCCGTCTCCCCAGCGCCATCTGAGCCATCCGTCTCCCCAGCGCCATCTGAGCCATCCGTCTCCCCAGCGCCATCTGAGCCATCCGTCTCCCCAGCGCCATCTGAGCCATCCGTCTCCCCAGCGCCGTCTGAGCCATCCGTCTGCCAGGAGCCTGCAAAGCCGCCCGTCTGCCATGAGCCTGCAAAGCCGCCCGTCTGCCATGAGCCACAGAGCCATCCGCCAGACAGGAGCCGCCAGAGCCGCCAACCAGACAGGATCTGCCAGAGCCGCCAACCAGACAGGATCTGCCAGAGCCGCCAACCAGACAGGATCTGCCAGAGCCGCCAACCAGACAGGATCTGCCAGAGCCGCCAGCGAGCCATGAGCAGCCAGAGCCGTCAGAGAGCCATGAGCAGCCAGAGCCGTCAGAGAGCCATGAGCAGCCAGAGCCGTCAGAGAGCCATGAGCAGCCAGAGCCGTCAGAGAGCCATGAGCAGCCAGAGCCGTCAGAGAGCCATGAGCAGCCAGAGCCGTCAGCCTGCCATGAGCGTCGAGAGCCGTCAGCCTGCCATGAGCGTCGAGAGCCGTCAGCCTGCCATGAGCGTCGAGAGCCGTCAGCCAGCCATGAGCGTCGAGAGCCGTCAGCCAGCCATGAGCGTCGAGATTCGTCAGTCAGCCATGAGCTGCCCTTCAGCCTGAAACGGCTAGATACCCAGAACTGCCCATCAGTTCAGAGCTGTCTCTCTGTCCGGAGCTGCCTTTCAGTCCGGAGTTGCCCCTCTATCCTAATCTCCCTCTCTATCTTGATCTACCTCTATATTCTTATCTATCCCTCTGTCTTGATTTATCTCTCTGTCCCGGTGCTGTCCTTATTAGTGATGTTATTAAGAGGATTTTGTGGGGGTAAAAAGAGGGTGGACATTCTTAGAGGGAGGAAGCTAGGATGGATTATGGTGGGGTGGGGACCTCGCCCGGAGCCTGAGCCACCACCGTGGTTAGATGCCCACCCAGACCCTCCCCTAGACTTTGTGCTGGTGCGTCCGGAGTTCGCACCTTGTGGGGGGGGGTAATGTCACGTTCCTGACCTATTTATGTTAGTTGTTATGTGTGTTAGTTGGTCAGGACGTGAGGTTGGGTGGGCATTCTATGTTTTCTGTTTCTGTGTTGGTTTTGGGTTGCCTGGTATGGCTCTTAATTAGAGGCAGGTGTTTGGCGTTCCTCTAATTAAGAGTCATATTTAGGTAGGCGTTGTCACAGTGTTCGTTGTGGGTGATTGTCTTCCGTGTTTGTGTTATGTCTGCACCATACGGAACTGTATTCGGTTTGTTCGGTTTATGTAGTCTGTTTTCCATTCGTGCGTTCTTCGTGTTTATGTAAGTTCTCATGTTTAGGTCAGTCTACGTCGTTTGTTATTTTGTATCATTTCAAGTGTAGTTCGTGTTCGTTTTTCCGTCTTGTCATTAAATTCATTATGTGTTCAAACTTCGCTGCGCCTTGGTTCAATCCCTGCTCCTCTTCGGATGAAGAAGAGGAGGACAGCCGTTACATGTGCGCCCTCTCCGGCCTCTAGGTCACCATCATTGTAAATGAGAACGTGTTCTCAATTTGCCTACCTGGTTAAATAAAGGTGAAATAAAATAAATAAAAAAGGCTGCTCATTAGGGCGCACACCTGTCACCAGCGTTAGGCGCATAATGACACTCACCTGGAATCCATCAACCCCTTGATTACCTGCCCTATATAAACTCAGCAAAAAAAAAGAAACGTCCCTTTTTCAGGACCCTGTCTTTCAAAGATTGTTCATAAAAATCCAAATAACTTCACAGATCTTCATTGTAAAGGGTTTGAACACTGTTTCCCATGCTTGTTCAATGAACCATAAACAATTCATGAACATGCACCTGTGGAACGGTCGTTAAGACACTAAAAGCTTACAGACGGTAGGCAATTAAGGTCACAGTTATGAAAACTTAGGACACTAAAGAGGCCTTCCCAGGGTCCCTGCTCATCTGCGTGAACGTGCCTTAGGCATGCTGCAAGGAGGCATGAGGACTGCAGATGTGGCCAGGGCAATAAATTGCAATGTCCGTACTGTGAGACGCATAAGACAGCATTACAGGGAGTCAGGACGGACAGCTGATCGTCCTCGCAGTGGCAGACCACGTGTAACAACACCTGCACAGGATCGGTACATCCAAACATCACACCTGCGGGACAGGTACAGTATGACAACAACTGCCCGAGTTACACCAGGAATGTACAATCCCTCCATCAGTGCTCAGACTGTCCGCAATAGGCTGAGAGAGGCTGGACTGAGGACTTGTAGGCCTGTTGTAAGACAGGTCCTCACCAGACATCACCGGCAACAACGTTGCCTATGGGCACAAACCCACCGTCGCTGGACCAGACAGGACTGGCAAAAAGTACTCTTCACTGACAAGTTGCGGTTTTGTTTCACCAGGGGTGAAGGTCAGGTTCGCGTTTATCGTCGAAGGAATCAGCTTTACACCGAGGCCTGTACTCTGGAGCGGGATCGATTTGGAGGTGGAGGGTCCATCATGGTCTGGAGCGATGTGTCACAGCATCATTGGACTGAGCTTGTTGTCATTGCAGGCAATCTCAACGCTGTGCGTTACAGGGAAGACATCCTCCTCCCTCATGTGGAACCCTTCCTGCAGGCTCATCCTGACATGACCCTCCAGCATGACAATGCCACCAGCCATACTGCTTGTTCTGTGCGTGATTTCCTGCAAGACAGGAATGTCAGTGTTCTGCCATGGCCAGCGAAGAGCCCGTATCTCAACGCCATTAAGCATGTCTGAGACCTGTTGTATCGGAGGGTGAGGGCTAGGGCCATTCCCCCCAGAAATGTCCGGGAACTTGCAGGTGCCTTAGTGGAAGAGTGGGGTAACATCTCTCAGCAAGAACTGGCAAATCTGGTGCAGTCCATAAGGAGAAGATGCACTGCAATACTTAATGGAGCTGGTGGCCATTCCAGATACTGTCTGTTACTTTTGATTTTGACCCCCCCCTTTGTTCAGGGACACATTATTCCATTTCTGTTAGTCACATGTCTGTGGATCTTGTTCAGTTTATGTCTCAGTTGTTGAATCTTGTTATGTTCATACAAATATTTACACATGTTAAGTTTGCTGAAAATAAACGCAGTTGACAGTGAGAGAACGTTTCTTTTTTTGCTGAGTTTATGCCACTTCCTTTGGTATCTTCCCCAGTCGTCATTGTTTCTGTTTCTGTTCTATGTCGGTGCACTGTTCGTGTATCTTGTTTTGTTCTTTAATTTTTTTAAATGTTTTCACTCCCTGAACTTGCTTCCCGACTTTCAGCGTACATCGTTACAGAATGACAACTCATCAAAGGGAAGCATCAGGGAGTGTTTTTTAGTTTGTGTTTGTGTTGGGTGTGATATCGGGTCCAGGTGTTGGTGCCGAAGCTACCTGGGAGGCCTCAGGCGGTTTGTAGGCTCCCATGCCTCAGCGGGTTCGATGGGCTCCCATGCCGAAGCTGGGTGAACAGGTTCCCGTGCCTCAGCCGAGGCAACAGGGGAGGTCTCAGCCGTCTCATCAGGTTCACTCCTCAGCCTGTTCGTCAGGTTTCTGGCGACCTGTCCGCTCCGGATCCCCGGGATCGTCCCTGTGGTTGGCATCCTGCAGCTGGAGCCGAAAACACCTGGGAGGGGATACTGTCACAAGTAACCAAAAAAGTGTTAAACAAATTAAAATATATTTTAGATTCTTCAAAGTAGCCACCCTTTACCTTGATGACACTTTTGCACACTTGGCATTTTCTCAATCAGCTTCAACTGGAATGCTTTTCCAAAATTCTTGAATGAGTTCCCACATATGCTGAGCAATTGTTGGCTGCTTTTCCTGCACTCTGCTGTCCAACTCATCCCAAACCATCTCAATTGGGTTGAGGTCGAGTGACTGTGGAGGCCAGGTCATCTGATGCAGCACTCCGTCACTCTCCTTCTTGGTCAAATAGCCCTTAAACTTTCAAAGGTCTTGAAATGTTCCTGATTGACTGACCTTCATGTCTGAAAGTAATGATGGACTGTCGTTTCTCTTTGCTCATTTGAGCTGTTCATGCCGTAGTATGGACTTGGTGTTTTACCAAGTAGGGCTATCTTCTGTATACTAACCCTACCTTGTCACAACACAACTGATTGGCTCAAAGGCATTAAGAAGGAAAGAAATTCCACAAATTAACTTTTAAAAAGGCACCCATGTTAATTAAAATGTATTCAAGGTGACTATTTCATGAAGCTGGTTGAGAGAATGCCAAGAGTGTGCAAAGCTGTCATCAAGGCTACTTTGAAGAATCTCAAATATATTTTGATTTGTTTAATACTTTTTTGGTTACTACATGATTCCACATATTATTTCCTAGTTTTGTTGTCTTCACTATTATTGTACAATGTAGAAAATAGTCAAAATAAAGAAAAACCCTTGAATGAGTAGGTGTGTCCAAACTTTTGACTGGTACTGTATATTAAGTATTGTTTTCAAAGGATTATTGCGGATTTTAGCAATGAGGTCCTTAATCAACTTCCCCAGAGTTAGATATACTCATGGAGATGTCTCTGCATCCAGCACGAAGGAAGTTCGAGATAGTTTAGCGTTAGCCTATGGTATCTACTAGCATGCTAGCAGTTACCATATACTTCCAGTCATTGCGCTAACGCTAGTTAGCAATTACACTAACACTAGTTAGCAACTTCCTTCAAATTTCACGCAGAGATATAAAAATGGTATCCACAAGTTCATCTGACTCTGGGGAAGTATATAAAGGGATTCATTGCCAAAATCCTGAAGTATCCCTTTAAGTAATGGAGAGAGCTGTGGATGTGTCTGAGCCAACAAATCAGCACCCACTTTGGTTAAGGCAGCTATATGACCATGAATACCACACAACAGCAAGGGCGCCCCTGCCTGACAGAAAAGTGACAATCTATTCAAAGGTTGAAGTTAATTAATGAAGGGGAAAAGGGGCAAACCAATTACCTCACTCCCAAAACACACCCCCAGACACTCCTCCCTCCTTTGAGTCTATCTTATAAGTTAAGACCCCCCACCCCTCGCCCTTCTCTGGTTCTATATATAGGCCCCCCAGACCATCTGCAATAATGATATTGCTCTCTTGATATCCCCATCAGCACTTTATGCCGTGCAAAGAAGTTTCGGCCGCCACCCCCCACCCTCCACTTTGACTTTTTCCCCCAACCTCCCCTCGCCACCACCGCCCCCGCAGCCCCCCCTCAAAGATCTACCATCCAAGCTCTGGGTGGATTTCGCACTCCCTGGGATCTGAATTCAACCATAGGTCAGAGGCACCCTGTGATTTGTAAACTTCTGACTGAGATTAACCTGAAGCCTTCATCTCCTAATGGTATTAATAGACCTCTGAACAGAAGGATTACAAAAACTGGGTGAGTGGATCATTCCATCAGCTGGATTTTATTGACCAATTGCATGCAGGACTTGACCGTCAACGGCAACCTGGAAAGTAAATCAAATTCGGCAATAGCATTCACTTAGGATACAAATAACTGCACTTGAGAATTGAATTAATGGTTGAAGATGTACTTGAGAATTGAATTAATGGTTGAAGATGTTGACTCAATGAGGAAAGCGTTATTTCAATTCAAGGGATATAAAGTGCTTTTGACGAAGGCATGGTGAAGTGGTCTTGAAGTTCCTTGATTGTTTTTAGAATTGACCCATGTCTTAAAGACGCAGGGAGGCTCTGAGGGAATGTGCTGACCGCTCCCTTCTATCCAACTGCACATTTTATATGGTATGCAAAGCCTGGAGGGGGAGGGTGGGACCTGAGGTTGTGATCATTTTACAGATGATGTACATCTCCCTCACATGTACATCTCCCTCACAGATGATGTACATCAAGTCCTCCCTCACAATACTTTCTCTAATCCCCCCAACCTCTCACCTCTCAACATCATAATTCGACTTTTAGGAAAATTCGATCGTTCTCTTCACAATTGTGCCAGTGTGTATGTGTTTGTATATGAATGTCCATTGCGTCTCACACATCTGATAGTCCACTGACGCCACTACTCGTCGATAAAAGGTCTTGGCTGAAAATGGCGCTTAAAAATAGCTCTGGTGGATTGGGTTACAGTCAGTCGATGTGATGCGGAGTTTGCCATTGACAGGGTCTTAAAGAAGCTGCAGACTCTCAGGACGTGCAGGACAGTATGGCTCAAAGGAGAACTACAGTATAGAACTACAGCATATAGAAAGGGATCTGTAAGACATTAACATGCTAGGTGGCATGGAGCTTACCCACATGAAAAAATGCTATAGTATACTATGGTATAAAGACTATAGTATTCACTGTAGTGTTTTTGCCGACTTTACAGCAGTATTCACTGTTGTAGGGTTTTTGCGGACTAAATACTGTAGTATTTACTGTTGTGTTGCCGTACATGACTGCAGTATACTGTAGTATTTACAGTTTACTATAGTATAAATACTGTAGTAAAAAAAAACGGTAGTACATACTATAGTCATTACTGTGGTGTTTTTGCAGACTGTAGTATTTACTGTAGTGTTTTTGTTTTATTATCTTTGACATAGCTGTGGGTGCTTTCTCCTTGAGGAAACCTACTGTACAAAATACACAAAGAGCTCATTTTCAATAACCTGTAGCCTACAGTGCCTTCGGAAAGTATTCAGACCCATGAACTTTTTCATAATGCTGTTACCTTACAGGCTTATTCTAAAAATGATTAAATCACCCCCCCCCCCCCCTCATCAATCTACACACAATATCCCATAATGACAAAGCAAAAACATATTTTGAGAATTTTTTGCTCATTGGTATAAAAAAAAAAAACGGAAATATCTTATTTACATAAATATTCAGACCCTTTACTCAGTACTTTGTTGAAGCACCTTTGACAGCGATTACAGCCTCAAGTCTTCTTGGGTATGACGCTACAAGGTTGGCACACCTGTATTTGGGGAGTTTCTCTTATTCTTCTCTGCAGATCCTCTCAAGGCCAAATAGTTCAATCTTGGTTTCATCAGACCAGATAATCTTGTTTCTCATGGTCTGAGAGTCTTTAGGTGCCTTTTGGCAAACTCCAAGCACGGCTGTCATGTCTCTTTTACTGAAGAATGGCTTCCGCCTGGCCACTCTACCTTAAAGGTCTAATTGGTGGAGTGCTGCAGAGATGGTTGTCCTTCTGTAAGGTTCTCCCATATCCACAAAGGAACTCTAGAGCTCTGTCAGAGTGACCATCGGGTTCTTGGTCGCCTCCCTGACCAAGGCTCTTCTCTCCCGACTTCTCAGTTTGGCTGGGCGGCCAGCTCTAGGAAGAGTCTTGGTGGTTTCAAACTTCTTCCATTTAAGAAAAAGGGAGGCCACTGTGTTCTTGGGGACTTTCAATGTTGCAGACATTTTTTGGTACCCTTCCCCAGATCTGTGCCTTGACTCAATCCTGTCTTGGAGCTCTACGGACAATTCCTTCGACCTCATGGCTTGGTTTTTGCTCTGACATGCTCTTTCAACTGTGGGACCATATATAGACAGGTGTGTGCCTTTCCAAATCATGTCCAATCAATTGAATTTACGACAGGTGGACTCCAATCAAATTGTAGAAACATCTCAAGGGTGAACAATGGAAACAGGATGCACCAGAGCTCAATTTTGAGTCTCATAGCAAAGGTTCTGAATACATATGTGAATAAGGTATTTCTGTTTTTACTTTGTTATAAATTAGCAAAAAAAAATTAAAACCTGTTTTTGCTTTGTCATTATGAGGTATTGTGTGTAGATTGATGAGCATTATTATTTATTTAATCCATTTTAGAATAAGGCTGTAACATAATTTGTAAAAAGTCAAGTGGTATGAATACTTTCCGGAAGGCACAGTAGCTAGGTAGGTCTGAGGTCTGAACAGATATTTCAGCACTTCTGCTCTTTTCTATAACCTATAGGGATCACAATATATGGTCTATGCTTGGCATGTAGGTTTCTCACTCATGAGTAGCACAAATTGGAACATGGGGGAAGGGAATATGCAAATTAAATACTATAGTAATGACTGTTTTTGTGGACTGTAGTGTTTTTGAGGACATTACTGTAGTATTTACTGCAGTGTTTTTGCGCTCTGTAGTATACTGTATTATTTACTATAGTATTCTACAGTATAATACACAATTCTATAGTAAGTACTAAACATGGTCGAGGGATACTACAGTGTGTATATAGTATTCTCCAGTATGCGACAATTTACTACAGAATTCTAAAGTAAGTACTATAGTATTCTGTAGTAAACTAACAAACTAGACTACAGAGTTCATGTGGCAGATTTCTATGATTACAGCCATGTTCATCTTATCCATCAAATTGTATCGATCTGTTTACTGCAAATTGGATTGATCTGAAAGTCTTGGTAGTTTGTTCTAATTGCCTCATGCAGAGGAATGTGTTTACTGCACCCACCGTAGGCCTATATACTGTATGTGTTAAACCTATCTCATGTCTTGAGTTTTCAGACCAAACAGAACTGAAACCTACAGTGGTCTATATGTTTCCTCTTGGACAGACATCTGTTGGTTATGGGAATGTTAGGACTCTGAAGCCATTGGCGTGCACTTTGAACAATGAGCAAGGTGCAGTCTGCATCTAGTCTGCATGGCCTCATAAGTGTCCGTCCCAAGCAGGGTTGGTGGTTGGTTGGTCTTTAAATGGTGCAATGGTTAGAGACTATCACTCCTCTCCTCTCTCTGTCTCCTTTCCACAAGTAGTTTTTAAAAAACTATTGAGTGTAAAACTATTCCTGTTTACTTGTGTTCTCAGTCTGCCGTTATGCCTCATGGAAGACCTGCCCCTCCTAACAAGAGGAAAAAGCCCTCTAAGATCATCACTGACCTGTCACATGTCACTCAAGATGGTAAGGCACAAACATGTGAGCTCAAAAACACAATACATTATATGTACAAAATTATAAACTGGGTGGTTCGAGCCCTGAATGCTGATTGGCTGACAGCCGTGGCATATCAGACCACATACCACGGGTATGACAAAACCTTTATTTTTACTGCTCTAATTACATTGGTAACCAGTTTATAATAGCAATAAGGCACCTCTGGGGTTTGTGGTATATGGCCAATATACCACGGCTAAGGGCTGTAACCAGGCACTCCGTGTTGTGTCGTGATTAATAACAGTCCTTAGCCGTGGCATATTGGCCATATACCACACACCCCTCGTGCCTTATTGCTATATTTCTTGCATATCTTTAACAAAAGATTATAGGGATATCTTCAAAACTATGTGAGAGACCATACAGTACTATACATTCAATTCCGCTCAGTAACATTGATCAATATTAGCCTATGGCATTATCAAGAGTAACATACTGTACTAACTGGTAAACATAGAGGGCAGGCAGTAAGACACCTTCCGTAGGTGAGAACTCTCAGGGAGGCCTGGTCTCCCTACGGGCCAGCAGCTGGTCCAAGAGACTGGATCCACTGTTGACTGTTTTTTTGGGTCACATCACAGAGAATGGAAAGGGAAGTTATGTATAAGCTAATTATTTTGTTCATTGGGGGACTTTGTCAAGATCTCTGTGCACTTGTCAGAGAAGCTCCTCCACGTGTTTGCACTTAACATGTCCTAATGACTAGCGCCCTGTCACACACACAAACATGTATCTCCTAGATTCCACAGCACAATTACAATCTGTCCTTTACAGTCATTGCAGTAATGGTTAACCCTCCCCTCCCTCTCAGCTGTTGAGTCACAGGATCCATACCTCAGGTGATTGCATAATGCATTTTTATGAAAATGATGACAGGTGTTTTCTCCTCCACCCATTAAGTGGTAAAAAAGTAAATATAGGAGGTCTCCTTTGACATCAGTTAAGTGTATTTGTGCTGCTCTTACACTTTTTGTGTCAAGTGTCCTGACAGATATAACATTAAGGCCTAAGCAGAAAGCTGTGTTTTAACACATTGTGGCACTGCATGCTGCTCCAAGCTGACCAGTGTTCAAACGCATTCCCCTCCACGTCTGTTATAACTTATAACATACATAGACAGAAATCATCTTTGAATGACGTAACTAGTGTTGGCTTTTAAAGGGATAGTTCAGGATTACAAAATGCAGCGACGGTCATTGAAACACAAGTATTGTCCTTTTTGAACAGCAAATGTTATTGGCATGAAAACCAACAGGAAAATAAATAAATAATTTTATTACATTAATTAAATAAATTAAATCCACCAAATTATAAAAGGTTGAGTGCAGTCAAAAAATTTGATTTTTTCTGTGTTTTATACAGTACCAGTCAAACGTTTGGACACACCTACTAATTCCAGGGGTTTTCTTTATGTGTACAATTTTCTACATTGTAGAATAACAGTGAAGACATTACATTTACATTACATTTTAGTCATTTAGCAGACGCTCTTATCCAGAGCGACTTACAAATTGGAAAGTTCATACATATTCATCCTGGTCCCCCCGTGGGAATTGAACCCACAACCCTGGCGTTGCAAGCGCCATGCTCTACCAACTGAGCCACACGGGACATCAAAACTATGAAATAACACATATAGAATCATGTAGTAACCAAAAGTGTTAAACTAATCAAAATATATTTGAGATTTGAGATTTTTTAAAGTAGCCACCCTTTGCCTTGATGACAGCTCTGCACACTCTTGGCATTCTCTCAACCAGCTTCATGAAGTAGTCACTTGGAATGCATTTCAATTAACAGGTGTGTTAAAGTTCATTTGTGGAATGTCTTTCCTTTTTAATTCGTTTGAGCAGTTGTGTTGTGACAAGGTAGGGGTGGTATACAGAAGATAGCCCTATTTGGTAAAAGACCAAGTCCATATTATGGTAAGAACAGCTCAAATAAGCAAAGAGAAACGACAGTCCATCATTACTTTTAGACATGAAGGTCAGTCAATCAGGAAAATGTCAAGAACTTAGAAAATTTCTTCAAGTGAGGTCGCAGAAAATATCAAGCGCTATGGTGAAGCTAGCTCTCATGAGGACCACCACAGGAAAGAGGATAAGTTCATTAGAGTTTCCAGCCTCAGAAATTGCAGCCCAAATAAATGCTTCACAGAGTTTAAGTAACAGCCACAGCTCAACATCAACTGTTCAGAGGAGACTGTGTGAATCTGGCCTTCATGGACAAACTGCTGCAAAGAAACCACTACTAAAGGACACCAATAATAAGAAGAGACTTGCTTGGTCCAAGAAACACGAGCAATGGACATTAGACTGGTGGAAATCTGTCCTTTGGTCTGTTGAGTCCAAAATTGAGAGTTTTGGTTCCAACCGCCAATCTTTGTGAGATGCAGAGTAGGTGAACGGATGATCTCTCCATGTGTGGTTCCCACCGTAAAGCATGGAGGATGAGGTGTGATGGTGTGGGGGTGCTTTGCTGGTGACACTGTCTGTGATTTATTTAGAATTCAAGGGACATTTAACCAGCATAGGTACCACAGCATTCTGCAGCGATACGCCATCCCATCTGCTTTGCTCTAGTGGGACTATCATTGTTTTTTCAACAGGATGTCACGCCCTGGCCTTAGTTATCTTTGTTTTCTTTATTATTTTAGTTAGGTCAGGGTGTGACATGGGGGATGTATGTGTTTTGTATTGTCTAGGGGTGTCTGTCGGTATGCCTCAGACACAAGCTCATAGGCGCGAAGAACAGTAGCTTTGACCACTTCATAATTCAAACTGTCTTCCAGAGGTAGCGCTGACAAAACCTCTTGGGCTTTACCAGTTAATTTACACTGAAGTAATAGGCACCATACCTCTTCAGGCCATTTCAATGCTACGGCTATACGTTCAAATACACAAAAATAGGAGTCAACCTCTGACTCTCTGAACAAAGGTACCAAGGCAATCTGCCTACTAATGTCAAAAGTGTTGGAAGCTACAGCTGGTGAGGACGCCTCACTAACAGTCACAGCAGGAACGAAGGCGAGCCTCGCTGTCTCTGCCTCCAGTTCCAACTGTCGCATTTTTAACTCCATCTGCCGCTGTTCTCGCCTTTCCTCCAAGTCTAACTACCACTGTTCTCGTTTTTCCTCTTTTTCTGCCTCAATTTTACACATCTCCAACTGGAGAGTCTCTCGCCTAATTTGGGCTCTCTCTTCCGCCTCCAGTTGGAACTGTATGGAACGGACATCCCGCCTGGCATCACCGGTTGACTGTGGGGAGAGTGGATCAAAACGGGGCAATGTGGCTGGAGCTTTAGCCTCGCTCTCAGACACCACTGGGCTTAGAGGAACAGCAACATCCCCTACAGGGGTAGTAGACTCAGGCAGCGGTAATACAAGTACCTGCTCTTCCAACAAAACATTCAACACTAGTTGTTTAACCTCCGCTTTAACTAAACTCGGCGGAATCGATAACGAATAATGGTCAGCCAAGGTCATTAAATCAACTCTACGACATTTATCAAAAACATCCCACGAAGGGTTATCCACAAAGGATTTAAATTCAAATGTAGCCATTTTGAACTAACACACAAGAGCCAACAAATAGCAAACACTAATGCTACTTCAGCTATAACGCTCAACAAATGAAATGAAATCAAGTTTATTTTATATAGCCCTTCGTACATCAGCTAATATCTCGAAGTGCTGTACAAAAACCCAGCCTAAAACCCCAAACAGCAAGCAATGCAGGTGTAGAAGCACGGTGGCTAGGAAAAACTCCCTAGAAAGGCCAAAACCTAGGAAGAAACCTAGAGGAACCAGGCTATGAGGGGTGGCCAGTCCTCTTCTGGCTGTGCCGGGTGGAGATTATAACAGAACATGGCCAAGATGTCCAAAATGTTCATAAATGACAAGCATGGTCAAATAATAATCAGGAATAAATGTCAGTTGGCTTTTCATAGCCGATCATTAAGAGTTAAAAACAGCAGGTCTGGGACAGGTAGGGGTTCCATAACCGCAGGCAGAACAGTTGAAACTGGAACAGCAGCAAGGCCAGGTGGACTGGGGACAGCAAGGAGTCATCATGCCCGGTAGTCCTGACGTATGGTCCTAGGGCTCAGGTCCTCTGAGAGAGAGAAGGAGAGAATTAGAGAGAACATACTTAAACTCACACAGGACACTGGATAAGACAGGAGAAGTACTCCAGATATAACCAACTGACCCTAGCCCCCTGACACATAAACTACCGTAATTGTTGGACTATTAAGCGCACCTGAATATAAGCCGCACCCACTGAATTTTTTACAAATATGTGTAAGGGCTTTCGCTCTCCTCATCCTCGGACGAGGAGAGAAGAGAAGGATCATCAGACCAAAATGCAGCAGTAGGGAAATAAGCCATCTCTTTATTTGAAAACGATGATGGCAACACGAAAAAAACAAAACACTTTCAAAAAATACAAAACAAGAAAACGAAGTAGACGAAACCTGAACATAAACTTACATAACTAAACGTAACACTTACGGACAGGAACAGACTACATCGAAACGACACGAACAACCGAACAGTCCCGTATGGTGCAAGACATCACACAGATACGGAAAACAATCACCCACAAACAAACAGTGAGAACGCCCTACCTAAATATGACTCTTAATTAGAGGAAAACGCAAACCACCTGCCTCTAATTAAGAGCCATACCAGGCAACCCAAAACCAACATAGAAACAGATAACATAGACTGCCCACCCAAAACACATGCCCTGACCTAAACACATACAAAAACAACATAAAACAGGTCAGGACCGTTACAGTACCCCCCCCTCAAGGTGCGAACGCCGGGCGCACCAGCACAAAGTCCAGGGGAGGGTCAGGGTGGGCAGTTGACCACGGTGGTGGCTCCGGCTCTGGACGCTGTCCCCACACCACCATAGTCACTCCTCGCTTCTGTCTTCCCCTCCCAATGACCACCCTAAAACTAACATCCCCTAAATGAACGGCCAGCACCGGGAGAAGGGGCAGCACCGGGACAAGGGGCAGCACCGGGACAAGGGGCAGCACCGGGACAAGGGGTATCACCGGGACAAGGGGCAGCACCGGGACAAGGGGCAGCACCGGGACAAGGGGCAGCACCGGGACAAGGGGCAGCACCGGGATAAGCGGCAGCACCGGGATAAGGGGCAGCACCGGGATAAGGGGCAGCACCGGGACAAGGGGCAGCACCGGGACAAGGGGCAGCACCGGGATAAGGGGCAGCACCGGGACAAGGGGCAGCACCGGGACAAGGGGCAGCACCGGGACAAGGGGCAGCACCGGGACAAGGGGCAGGTCCCGGCTGATATACTCAGGCAGATCCTGACTGAACGGCTCTCGACGCTCATGGCTGGCTGACGGCTCTCGACGCTCATGGCTGGCTGACGGCTCTCGACGCTCATGGCTGGCTGACGGCTCTCGACGCTCATGGCTGGCTGACGGCTCTCGACGCTCATGGCTGGCTGACGGCTCTCGACGCTCATGGCTGGCTGACGGCTCTCGACGCTCATGGCTGGCTGACGGCTCTCGACGCTCATGGCTGGCTGACGGCTCTCGACGCTCATGGCAGGCTGACGGCTCTCGACGCTCATGGCAGGCTGACGGCTCTCGACGCTCATGGCAGGCTGACGGCTCTCGACGCTCATGGCTCTCTGACGGCTCTGGCTGCTCATGGCTCGCTGGCGGCTCTGGCAGATCCTGTCTGGTTGGCGGCTCTGGCAGATCCTGTCTGGTTGGCGGCTCTGGCAGATCCTGTCTGGTTGGCGGCTCTGGCAGATCCTGTCTGGTTGGCGGCTCTGGCAGATCCTGTCTGGTTGGCGGCTCTGGCAGATCCTGTCTGGCGGGCGGCTCTAGCGGCTCCTGTCTGGCGGGCGGCTCTAGCGGCTCCTGTCTGGCAGACGGCTCTGTAGGCTCATGGCAGACGGGCGGCTTAGCAGGCTCATGGCAGACGGGCGGCTTTGCAGGCTCATTGCAGACGGATGGCTCAGACGGCGCTGGGGAGACGGATGGCTCAGATGGCGCTGGGGAGACGGATGGCTCAGATGGCGCTGGGGAGACGGATGGCTCAGATGGCGCTGGTGAGACGGATGGCTCTGGCCGGATAAGGCGCACTGTAGACCTGGTGCGTGGTGCCGGAACTGGAGGCACCGGGCTAAGGATACGCACCTTCCTACTAGTGCGGGGAGCAGGAACAGGGCACACTGTACTCTCAAAGCCCACTCTATAACTGATGCGAGGTACCGGCACTGGTGACACCGGGCTGAGGACAAGCACATCAGGATTAGTAGGGGGAGAAGATACAGTGTGTACAGGGCTCTGGAGACGCACAGGAGGCTTAGTGCGTGGTGCCGGAACTGGAGGCACCGAACTGGATACACGCACTACAGAGAGAGTGCGTGGAGGAGGAACAGGGCTCGGGAGACGCACTGGTAGCCTAGTGCGTAGTGTAGACACTGTAGGTACTAGGCTGGGGCGGGGAGGTGGCGCCGGAAATACCGGACCGTGGAGGCGTACTGGCACTCTTGAGCATTGAGCCTGCCCAACCTTACCTGGTTGAATGCTCCCGGTCGCCCGACCAGTGCGGGGAGGTGGAATAACCCGCACCGGCCTATGTAGGCGAACCGGGGAAACCATGCGTAAAGCAGGTGCCATGTATGCCGGCCCGAGGAGACGCACTGGAGACCAGACGTGTTGAGCCGGCCTCATGACACCTGGCTCAATACCCAATCTAGCCCTGCCAGTGCGGGGAGGTGGAATAACCCGCACTGACCTATGCACTCGTACAGGAGACACCGTGCGCTCTACTGCGTAACACGGCGCCTGCCCGTACTCCCGCTCTCCACGGTAAGCCTGAGAAGTGGGCGCAGGTCTCCTACCTGCCCTTGGCCCACTACCTCTTAGCCCCCCCCCAAGAAATTTTTGGGTGTTACTTACGGGCTTTTTGGGCTTCCGTGCCAGACGTGTTCCCTCATAACTCCGGTTCCTCTCTCCGGTAGCCTCTACTCTCCTCAGTGCCTCCAGCTCAGCTTTGGGACGGCGATATTCTCCCGGCTGTGCCCATGGACCTCTCCCGTCCAATATATCGTCCCAAGTCCATTGCTCCTTCTTTTCCTGTCCCTTACTCCGTTGAGTTTTCCCTTGCCGCTTGGTCCTAGCGTGGTGGGTGATTCTGTACGGGCTTTCGCTCTCCTCATCCTCGGACGAGGAGAGGAGAGAAGGATCATTAGACCAAAATGCAGCAGTAGGGAAATAAGCCATCTCTTTATTTGAAAACGATGATGGCAACACGAAAAAAACAAAACACTTTCAAAAAATACAAAACAAGAAAACGAAGTAGACGAAACCTGAACATAAACTTACATAACTAAACGTAACACTTACGGACAGGAACAGACTACATCGAAACGACACGAACAACCGAACAGTCCCGTATGGTGCAAGACATCACACAGATACGGAAAACAATCACCCACAAACAAACAGTGAGAACGCCCTACCTAAATATGACTTAATTAGAGGAAAACGCAAACCACCTGCCTCTAATTAAGAGCCATACCAGGCAACCCAAAACCAACATAGAAACAGATAACATAGACTGCCCACCCAAAACACATGCCCTGACCTAAACACATACAAAAACAACATAAAACAGGTCAGGACCGTTACAATATGTATTTTGTACATAAATAAACCGCACATGTCTATAAGCCGCAAGTGCCTACCGGTACATTGAAACAAATGAACTTTACACAACCTTTAAACGAAACACGGCTTGTAACAAAAATAAATAGGCTTTTAAACGAAACACGGCTTGTAACAAAAATAAATAGGCTTTAACGAAACACGGCTTGTAACAAAAATAAAAAATAAATAGCAGTAAACAGTAGCCTACCAAGAAAGTCAAACTTCATTGCGGTGGCGATTGTTATGGCTTTCAGTCGGATCTGCACAGTTCCAACATCTTATCATCGACTCATTAAGGCCAAGCTCCCGTGCAGCAGCTCTATTTCCTTTTCAAACAGCCAGATCAATCGCCTTCAACTTGAAAGCTGCATCATATGCATTTCTCCGTGTCTTTGCCATGATGAGGGTGACAAAATGACTACCGTAATCAGAATGATGGCAAGTTTGAGCGCGCTCGATTTACGTCACATTATGTGACGGTGCTCAGTTTTTTGGCGGCATGAATCTTGTGGAAAAAAAAAAAAAAAAAAAAAAAAAAAACATAAATTAGCCGCGTCATTGTATAAACCGCAAGGTTCATAGCGTGGGAAAGAAGTAGCGGCTTATAGTCCGGAAATTACGGTACTGCAGCATAAATACTGGAGGCTGAGACAGGAGGGGTCAGGAGACACTGTGGCCCCATCCGATGATACCCCCGGACAGGGCCAAACAGGAAGGATATAACCCCACCCACTTTGCCAAAGCACAGCCCCCGCACTACTAGAGGGACATCTTCAACCACCAACTTACAATCCTGCGACAAGGCTGAGTATAGCCCACAAAGATCTCCACCACAGCACAAACCAAGGGGGGGGGGGGGCGCCAACCCAGACAGGAAGATCACGTCAGTAACTCAACCCACTCAAGTGACGCACCCCTCCTAGGGACGGCATGAAAGAGCACCAGTAAGACAGTGACTCAGCCCCTCAACACCGAACTAGATCACTACAACAATTTGCACGAGCGGCATGTGTGTCAGTAAAGACAAACCCCGGATGAGCCCCCACTTATGTTACGAATCCCTTTGGCCCGACAGTCTAGGGGGGATGGTAATGGGACCCGTAACATAACGCAAATTATAGTAGTGACAAATAAGAGTGAAAACGAAATAACCACGACAGCTAAGAACTACCGTCAAACACTCAAGGTTTATTTATAAACACACAGTAATGGGGGGAGCAGGAAAAGGGGCTGAGCTGGACCCAAGGAATGAAACAATAATTATCCAAAAACACCCCTAAACTAGACTATCCTATTCCAACAACAACTAACTAACTAACCAATAAATACAGGGGGTGGTCCGCCCAGTTCTAACTAGTGTTTTTAACAACGTTTAACTACGGGTAGTGTATGCCCAAGGGCGACTTGTCTGGGTACCCCCTTTTCCCACCATCAAACAAACACTCAAACACCATAACCAAAACAATACTCACAGGTGGGGACAACGTGACATGTAGATGCAAAACAAACAAGAGATCTACAGAGAGAAGGCATTGACAGAGAGATTGAGCTACTGAGAAAACAACTGACAGGGTTTTTAAACCAAGGGAAAGGAACTGTGATTGGGTAAGGGAAAAGGAGCAGGTGTCTTCTGATTAGCGACTAATTGATGACTGATTGGGGAATGATGATTGTCACCTGTGAGTAGGGGAGAAGGAGAGAAAAGAAACACACAGGATACACACAGAATATTTGTATCCGTAACAATGTGTTTTGTATTGTCTAAGGGGTTTTGTATGTTTATGGGTGCTGTGGCTTAGTTGGTTAAAGTGTCTAGTCTAGGTGTATGTATGTCTATGGTTGCCTAGATTGGTTCTCAATTAGAGACAGCTGTCACCGCCTGCGCTGCCCATCTGCCCAGTGCCGCCTGCGCTGCCCGTCTGCCCAGCGCCGTCTGCGCTGCCCGTCTGCCCAGCGCCGTCTGAGCCACCCGTCTGTCCGGAGCCGCCAGAGCCGTCCGTCAGTCAGGAGCCGCCAGAGCCGCCCGCCAGTCAGGAGCCACTAGAGCCGCCCGCCAGTCAGGAGCCGCCAGAGCCGCCCGCCAGTCAGGAGCCGCCAGAGCCGCCCGCCAGTCAGGAGCCGCCAGAGCCGCCCGCCAGTCAGGAGCCGCCAGAGCCGCCCGCCAGTCAGGAGCCGCCAGAGCCGCCCCTCCAGTCAGGAGCCGCCAGAGCCCCCCGCCAGTCAGGAGTCACCAGAGCCGCCCGCCAGTCAGGAGCCGCCCGCCAGTCAGGAGCTGCCAGAGCCGCTCGCCAGTCCGGAGCTGGCCCTCAGTCCGGAGCTGCCCCTCAGTCCGGCGCTGCCCCTCCGTCCAGTGGCGCCCTCTAGGATGGTCTTCAGTCCGGGACTCGCTGTAAGGGTCCCCGCTCCAGAGGCACCACCAAAGCGAATATTGACTATGGTGGAGTGGGGTCCACGTCCCGCACCCGAGCCGCCGCTGTGAGAAGGCCCACCCGGACCCTCCCCTTCTGTGTCAGGTTTTGCGGCCGGAGTCCGCACATTTGGGGGGGGGGGGGGGGGGGGGGGTACTGTCACGCCCTTGCCTTAGTTATCTTTGTTTTCTTTATTATTTTAGTTAGGTCAGGGTGTGACATGGGGGATGTATGTGTTTTGTATTGTCTAGGGTTTTTTGTATGTTTATGGGTGCTGTGGCTTATTTGGTTAAAGTGTCTAGTCTAGGTGTATGTATGTATGTCTATGGTTGCCTAGATTGGTTCACAATTAGAGACAGCTGTCTATCGTTGTCTCTGATTGGGAACCATATTTAGTCATCCATATTCATTAGGTAGTTTGTGGGTGATTGTCTATGTGTAGTGTTTAGTGTCAGCACTATTTGTTCTTTAGCTTCACGTTCGTTGGTTTGTTGTTTTGTTTAGTTTGTAAAGTGTTCTTCGTTTTCGTCTTCGTTAATTAAATATGTATTGTTATCATGCTGCGCCTTGGTCCTCCTCTCTTCAATGTTACGACGATCGTGACACAGGACAATGACCCAACAAACCCCCATGCTGTGTATGGGATATTTGACCAAGAAGGAGAGTGATGGAGTGCTGCATCAGATGACCTGGCCTCCACAATCACCCGACCTCAACCCAACTGAGATGGTTTGGGATGAGTTGGACTGCAGTGTGAAGGAAAAGCAGCCAACAAGTGCTCAGCATATGTGGGAATGCGCAAAGCTGTCATCAAGGCAAAGGGTGGCTACTTTGAAGAATATAAATCTAAAGTATAATTTGATTTCTTTAACACTTTTTTGGTTACTACATGATTTCATATGTGTTATTTCATAGTTTTGATATCTTCACTATTGTTCTACAAAATAAAGAAAAACCCTTGAATGAGTAGGTGTGTCCAAAATTTTAACTGATACTGTTTAAATTTCCACACTATGAGGTTGTTATAATACTGTGAAATTGTGAAAATTATGATAATGCCCTTTTAGTGTAAGAGCTGTTTGAAAAGACCCCCTGAAATTTCAGCCTGTTTCAGGGATGGAGTTTTAGCCTGCCTGGTGACATCACCACCTACTGGGCACATACTGGTTAAATCAACATTGTTTCAATGTTTGGGACGTGGAATCTACGTGGCAAATACATTGGATTATGCGATCATGGTAACCAATTTTCATCATAGACAAACCTTGTCAAATCTTCAACCTGATATCCACTATAAAAAAGAACAATAGGCTGGGCAGCATCTCCAACAGGAGAGTTGCTCTATCTACAGCCATCCCTTCGGTCTCCCATCCATGGTTTCACAAAGCCCAGCCCTGCATCGTTTTGATATGTTTCACTGACTATTACCAATGTGCTATCGTGAGTGTAACGTTCCTGACCTGTTTTATGTTGTTTTTGTATGTGTTTATGGTCAGGACGTGTGTTTTGGGTGGGCAGTCTATGTTTTCTGTTTCTATGTTGGTTTTGGGTTGCCTGGTATGGCTCTTAATTAGAGGCAGGTGTTTTGCGTTTTCCTCTAATTGAGAGTCATATTTAGGTAGGGTGTTCTCACTGTTTGTTTGTGGGTGATTGTCTCCTGTTTCGTAAATGTATGTACCATACGGGACTGTTTGGTTGTTCGTTCGTTTTGATGTAGTCTGTTCCTGTCCGTGAGTTTTACGTTTTAGTTAAGTAAGTTCATGTTCAGGTTTTCGTCTTCGTCGTTTTCTTGTTTTGTAATTTTGTAAGTGTTTGTTTTCGTGTTGCCGTCGGTTAAAATAAAGAGATGGCTTATTTCCCAAATGCTGCGTATTGGTCCACTGATCCTTCTCTCCTCTCCTCGTCCGAGGATGAGGAGAACGACAGCCCTTACAGTGAGAATGATTGTAGAGAAATCTACACTTAATAGATTCACTGTTGCTATCGAAGTCATTCCAAATAGTATGCTCTGTAGAGCAAATGAAATGTAGCCATATTTTATCAATCATACATCAGCAAAGATCCTATTTAGGCCAATACAGCATTTGGGAAGTTGTCAACAGCTATTGTTGAAATTCAGATTAAACTAAAACATGATAGACTGACCAGGTGAATCCAGGTGAAAGCTATAATCCCTTATTGATGTCACCTGTTAAATCCACTTCAATTGGTGTAGATGAAAGGGAAGAGAAAGGCTAAAGAATGATTTTTAAGCCTTGAGGCAATTGAGACATGGATTGTGTGTGTGTGCCATTCAGAGGGTGAAAGGGTAAGACAAAATGTTGAAGTGCCTTTGAACAGGGTACGGTAGTAGGTGCCAGGAGAACAGGTTTGTGTGAAGAACTGCAACACTGCTGGGTTTCTCACACTCAACGCTTTCCCGTGTGTATCAAGAACGGTCCACCACCCAAAGAACATCAAGCCAACTTGACACAACTGTGGGAAGAATTGGAGTCAATATTGCGCCAGCATCCCCGTGGACTTTTTTTGACACCTTGTAGGGTCCTTGCCCCGATGAATTGAGGCTGTTCTGAGGGCAAAAGGGGGTGCAACGCAATATTAGGAAGGTGTTCCTAATGATTTGTAAACTCAGTGTAGGCCTAGAGTTTCAAGCTTCACTTGATTTTAAATGAGTGATTGTGAGTTAATGAAAACACATTGATTCACATCTCCATCTCAACCAAAAATAAAAGTTAAAGAATAGGATTATGCCAGTGGATCAGATGGAACTCTCCAAACAGTAGATATATATCCTTTAAATGTTGATATTTGGTAGTTGTCAACCAAAGACAATTCAATAAGCTATTACATTTGTAAGACAGTAAATTGCCTAATATTAAGGCTACCTTACAAACAACTAATGTTATATTATTCATTCAAACTTAAAACGAGTAACACATCAATGGACACATTTTGAGGTTACTGTGACAGTAAATGTCTTCTGATGTAATCATAGAAAACCTACATGTTCAGGGTCACAGGTCTGTGGAAATGTTCACAATTCCTATAATAATCTACACAGAATCTCAAACGGTGTTGCTCACTTGCACCATGTAATGTCAAATAACTGCAGTCCAGGTTGTGCTATTAGATTAAACACAGTGATAACACATTAAGTTGTTGTATAAATAAGCAAAATATCTGACATTGTATTCCCATTTGAACTTTGGTGTGCTTTTAAATGGTTGAAGGCACAGTGAGAACTAAACCAAAAATCAGACATTGATTTTCCATTGGAATTTGGTTGTGCTTTTTGATGGTTGAAAGCATAGTGATAACACAATGGGAATCCCAAAAACTTTTGATTGCCTTTTTGAGCGGCTAAAAATTGATGAATGTATCTACCAACTATTACTAAATTCTCCAGGTTAAAATGACATGGTGTGCCCAGTGGGCAAGCGGTAAATTAGTTAATAGGCCAATAAGAAAGAGTTCCAAACCTCTCTGCCAATAAGCGCTAATTTTCAGTTTTCCCCTCCCCACTCAGACCACTCCCAGACAATCCTTGCAAAATTCTTGTTTGAGAAATTGCTATTTGCTAATAAGCTATTTTTGTTTCTTTTTGACTATTTAGACAGAGTGAATCCATGCATCTTATTACGTGACTTGTTAAGCATAATTTTAATCCTGAACTTATTTAGGCTTGCCATAACCATGTTGTTGAATACTTATTGACTCAAGACATTTCAGCTTTTCATTTAATATTAATTTGTAAAAAATTCGAAACAATAATTTCACTTTGACATGATGGGGTAATTTGTGTAGGCCAGTGATACAACATTTTAAATTCAGGTTGTACCACAACAAAACGTGGAAAAATTCAAGGGTGTGAATACTTTATGAAGGCACCGTATACGTGCTACCGTAGCATTAGAGTTGATGTGGACCCTGTGCAGTGTTATGCATTTTAGACTCTCTCTCTTCACCCATCCTCTCTGTTTCAACACCCTGTGACTTCTGACAGATGGACCATAAGCACTGAGAATAGAACAAATGGAGATAACGCAGATATGAAAATGGCTCAGGCCTTACCTCATAAAGCTTCAGTTAAAAGCTAGTCATGCTCAGCCAGGTCCAGACTTAGGGAGGAGCTGTTCTCTGCTCTCTCTCCTTCTCTCCACATTGTTGAAGAATGGCCAGTTCATCTTTGAGCAGAGTGATTTATGAATTTTCCACCGTAATGACAGCAAGAATCTGAGAGCATCCCCCTCATACGCAATCATCTGCGCTGAGCGTAATTTCTGCTCTGATGTAAAGATCACATCACATCGACACAGATGTATTTTCTAGGTGAAGGATAAATGATGCACCTAAAGTACTGTAACATTAATTCAAACAATGATAAGCAAACCGTGGGAGCAATTCAAACCAAACAGGTAACCAGGGTTTCCAGAATAAGTCAAAATATGATTCTTTCTGCATAGTGAGATACATTGTTGAGTGTTTTTTTTGTATCACAATGCAGACAGTGTTGAGTCCAAAATTCAAACTTGAACAATTGCTGCACCAGAAGAATGATATTTTTCATTTACCTAGTCACCAAGTTTAATTGAATAGAGCCTTATACATCATGTGCATCCAGTATAATATAGGTAATCAATATGAGAAATCAATAGACAATGTATGAATTTCTCATCTGCAGAGTTTGAGCCTGAGGCGTCAGAGTTTGACCTGGGGATGAAGATCAGGACTCCCAAAGACACCATGCTGGAGGAGCTGCACCTCTTCACCAACAAGGGCTCCAAGATGTTCAAGATGAGGCAGAAACGTATGGAGAAGTTCATATACGAGAACAACCCTGACCTCTTCGGCAGTGAGTCTATGGTAAGAAAAATGGTAAATCATCCAAGTCAAAATTCTAAACTTGTTTTAACAATAATAAACGTTAATGTTATAGTATAATTCATGTAATATAAATGCTGTCCAAAGAGCTTTAACATAAAACAATTGCAGTGAAAATCGGTAACGGATGAGGTAAAAAAGTTATCCCATGGATAGGCTACCAATGCATATTTCAACAACCAGTAGGATTGCCAGCCGAGAGTACTTAGCACCTCTGAACAGTGTCGGACATCCTTTGCACATCACTGCAAACCGATTCTACATGTAGAAATCGGCAGTCGCCCACCGGTGGGTGGTCCCTATAACACACTGCGCCAACAGCAAACGAACGAATGGCAAATTAACGGCCCCCTACTGTACAGAATGACAATCGGTCTGGTGACTTTTCTTCTTTATATACTTGTGTGTATTTCAGGAGAACTTCCAGAAGTTGGTCCCCAGCCTGGGTGGTACAATGATGTTGGATGCTAGTGGCCACATGGTGGACAAGCAATCAGGCCTTCCTGTACCCCCTCCCAAACCAGGCAAAGATGGGCATGGTCATGGTAATGAACATGGTCATGATCATGAGCATGGACATGAGCATGGTAATGAGCATGGGCGCCATGGATACCAGGGACATGTACATCATGATGATGTTGCTCCAGGAGAACATGGTCATGGTCAGTATCCATTCAAACGAGCTCATGATCATAGAAAAACTACAGAGTGATTTTGGAGTGAGTTCTATGGACCTGCAGTCAGGGGTGTCATGCCCATGGGGGTTAAAAAGGCACGTGCCCCCTCAGATATATCCTGTTTTAGACATTTTTTTACTTAATCATCACCAGCAACAAATGGGAAAATAGCTCGTTTCTATGTTTTGTAGTCAAAAAGATAGAGGAAGACAAGTGTTTCCAATGATTTCTATCTTTTTGACTATAAAATATAGAAAGGCGCCATTTTCACATCTGTTGATGTTGGGTTGGTGCTGGAGATGATGAATATGATGATGACATTTTACAAATGACCCGTTAAATGAATGACTAAACAAAATGTTTAAGCCCAGTTTTATCATAATTATTAATTAAAAAATCTGACTGGATGATTTTAGCTGCTGTTGATGGCCAAAATAATATGTACACATATACAGTAAGTTGTAAGTCGCTCTGGATAAGAGCGTCTGCTAAATGACTTAAATGTAAAATGTAAATGTAAATGTAAATGTAAATGAATGTGATCAAGCTAAACTTAGCAAAAAAAGAAACGCCCCTTTTTCAGGACCCTGTTTTTCAAAGATCATTCGTAAAAATACAAATAACTTCACAGATCTTCATTGTAAATGGTTTAAACACTGTTTCCCATGCTTGTTCAACGAACCATGTAGGTTTATAGGTTCCCAATCTCCCAACTTCATAACTAGCTACCAAGCCATTTCAGGCTATCAATCAAGTTAGAGTAGTTTGTCTAACTATCTTAGCTGGCATGCCTGCTGGCAAGGTTGCTAGACTTTTGAAAAGCTAGCAATTACTAAATGTACTGAAAAAGACTCATCTCTTTCAACCTAGATTTTAGCAGAGATGCAAAGAAGCATATTTAAAAAAAATACATTATTTTTTTTACATATAATTAGGCTTAATGATTATGGCTGTAGATTGCAGGAAAAATCGATTTCAGGTGTTTGAAATATGTTAAATTCGTCAACTTCCACCTACACCCCCCCTCCATCCTCATGTACTTCGGGCCCCCTCTAAAATAATGGGTGAATGATGCCCATGCCTGTAGTGCAATCAATATATCAAAATTGGATATCATCTCATAGAAAATATGTTTTCTGAACTTACTGTCTTCCTCCTACAGGTAGTCATGGAGTAGAGGTTGCCTTAGACAAAGCCAAGAAAAGGCATGATTATGTTCCCTCATACGTATCACCGTGGGAAAAGGCCATGAAGGGCAACCAGGAGCTGACATCCAGCATGAGATATCATATGCCAGTCCCCCATGCCCACCTTGATTTGCACAAGTACAAGTCTTTCAACAGGTACAGTCCCCTATATGCCTTGCCTGGTCGACTCGGATTTCTTTGAAATGAGTGTGAAATAGTGGAGCCCACCCATTTCCTGTAAAACTCTGACTCTTATATTGTCCATCCAGGTATGTGAAGCACATCTACAGAAGTTGCCATACAAGATTCATTTAACTTATTTGTCTGATCTTCTTTTGTTCCCCATCACTTTATCTGTCTTAGGAGTGCTACACCATTTGGGGGCTTTGATAAGGCCTCTCAGCTCATGACCTTCCAACTGCCAGACACCAGTGAGGTGGCCCATGAGGAGCCTGAACCAGCTGTGGTATACCAGCATGACATTGGCGCTCGACCCTCCTTCAACCGTACTCCTATAGGCTGGGTGGGAAGCAGTGAGCCCAGCAGCATCCACATGGAGTTGGATGCCCTGCCCTTCGATGGGGAGACTGACGACCTGTGAACAGCATGCCCCACAGACCCAGATGTGCAGACAAAGGCCACGCACAATATATAAATCTACATAAAGAAAAAAACTACACCTTTTAGAGAGGTTTGTGAGCCAGTCAACTTTTCCTTGAGTTCAATTCATGAAAGAGGAAATAGTTTATGAAAACAAACCACAAAGCTCAATATTGGGCTCTTTAAATTAGAAAGCAAGATAGAGAGAGAGAGAGGGGGGGGGATTAGTTAGTATGTTTGAAACAAAGAAATCAATCATGAACAAAAAAATCTATCATGAGCCTATTGTGTTCAACTTCCCAGTGAACACAGGAGGCTACCTTAACTGTGATTTATGCGTACTCTTATTATTTTTCCATTATGATTCATTTAGTAGGCATAGTATATTGTTCAATCCCACAAGTCTCCAGCTCAGTCACAAAGCAGCAGCATAACATATTTTGTCCACGAGGAGAGACAAATAAACAGGACTGAAGGGTTGGAACTTCGTTTTTTTTCCTGTGTCAGCTTGTTGCTGTTTCCACTGCTCATTCAGGAGAGCTACAAGTTGTTCCTCTAGCTATAGCCTTCTACCATCATGGTTTTTACTATATTTCTGTGTTTTCTGTGTTTCTGTGCCACTTTGACATTTTGACAGCTTTGTCAAGGCCCTGCAAATCCAGCAACCTAGCCTAGGATGCATGCAGTAAGTGTGAGGTGTGCTAATTTCTGTTGTGTGATAGAGATTGTGATGAACTAATACAGTACTGCATCACCCAAGATTTCTCCCTAATAAACTTTTTCCAATTGTAGTTTATGTCTGTTGTACTTTGTATCTCCAGTGTAGGCTACTATAATCGTTATAGGAACAAATAATGGAAGTGACAAGGGGTTAGTTTAATGAATGCGTGGGGCCCTAAAAGAGGCCTCTTTAGGGCCCATCAATGCAATTCACTTGATGGCAGACAGTAATATGGATGAATTTCAAAGGATCCTTACCAGTGACAAACAGCCTTGAAAATGTGAAATAAAATCATCAGTCTACTCTCTGCTTTCCTCCCCGGTTGCGCACTTGGCTATCGCCTCCTCTCAACACCCCGAGACAAAATATCGCGAGTATTAGTTGCCTTGGCTGCAGCACAGGGTGTCGCTAGAGGAGGTTTGATTGGGGTTTAGCGGCAGAGCGTTTGACTCGAGTCACTCCGGATAAGATTACCGTTCTCCTAGCAGCAGGATATTATGCTGAGAGCACGATCGCGGATTTATTTTTCTAAATAAGAGTCCCCATGCAAAGCCATGCTAAACTTACTGAATATTGTTTTGTTTTTTTACTTTAGTGGAGTACAACTGTTTTTCTCAGCATCGACACCACCTTGCAAAAAATTAATTGAACATTTTATGTTCTTTTATTTATTTATACCAGCATTTGTTTTAAAAGTTTATAAAAAGTACTGGTATGTTGAAAGCACAGAAGTCTGGTGAGGGGCTCATAGTAATGGCTGGAATGGAGTGAATAGAATGGTTAAGACATGGAAACCACCTGTTTGATATCAATCCATTAATTCCACTCCAGACATTACAATGAGCTTGTTCTCTCCAATTCACGTGCCACAAGCTGCCTGTGGTTGAATGCTATAGCGTGTATAGGCTATAATTAAAGACATACTTCAAAGTAAATCTCAGCTCTTTTAAAAATACACTTTTACATTGGTGTAACAGTATAACTTTACTTCCATTCCCTCGCCCCGACCCGGGCGCGAACCAGGGACACTCTGCACACATCAACAACGGTTACATTCACCCCCCTTTCGACCTCCTCCTTTTCCGCAGCAACCAGTGATCCGGGTCAACAGCATCAATGTAACAGTTTAACTTTAGACCGTTCCTCGCCCCGACCCGGGCGTGAACCAGGGACCTTCTGCACACATCAACAACAGTCACCTACGAACATCGTTACACATCGCTCCACATAAGCCGCGGCCCTTGCAGAGCAAGGGGAACCACTACTTCAAGGTCTCAGAGCAAGTGACATCACCGTTTGAAAGGCTATTAGCGCGCACCACCGCTAACTAGCTAGCCATTTCACATCCGTTACATTGCCACAAGTAAATGTTTTTTCTCTATAAATCAATCTGTAATTCCTGATTTGCATTGTGGCCAATGGAATGGGTGGAGTAAAAGCTCAGTGACACTCCGTATTATCCAGTACCCAATGAAATTACACCATTTATACAATGGGTGGATCTAGTCCTGGATGCTGATTGGTTTAGACCGCGTTCCAGCCAATGTCTATTTCACAAATTACCACCGGCTAAAGCTGTGATGTTGAAATGCATACTTACGGTTCCATCTTGCTGTGCAATCTACCGTCCCATCAAGTCCAGCCGGTCAATTTATAAAATTGATCTCCACTGTAAAAAAGCATCTAGACATTATCTCCCCTTGCTTTTGGCTCACATTTTGTTTTCTACAACAGAGATTTGTATAAACCTTGCTAACAGTGACACGAGAGCAAATGTTCTATGCCAATGATGCAAAATCGCGCATCATTGCTCTTTGTTATGGATGTATCCAAATAAATGGTACTAGATAACAGCTTAAACCAAAGCAAATGCAGCAACATTTCTGTTATTCTGGGTGGACTGTTTGATGCGACCGTGTTATCCATCGTTGGCTAGCGAACAAGCAAGGTGTAAGAGTACTCCCAACCCCACCTCTTATGGCATGAAAAATAGTTTTTTCTCTATAAGCCTATATGTAATTAATATAGAGTGTATTGCTTTGACGGCAATGGAACATGTTGATTAAAAGCCTAGCAACACTACACATTATTAAGTCCCCCATTAAATAACACCATATATACTGTATATTCTACAGACCCTACTGAGTACTCCCAACCCCACTTTCACATCGGCACAAGTTATATATTTTTCTCTACAGCCCAATATTGTGAACATTTGAATATTAATGTGTATATTGATATGTATAGCGTATATTGATGTGCATTGATACGTATACAGGGCTAATAAAATAAAAATAGTCTGAACATTGTATATTTCAATAGTGGTCTTACATTTGGCCCTTTTTTTTAACATAAATTCCTTCTTGCAAGAGCGCAGACGTTCTCTGGTCATTTATGCATTTGCTTATGACCACTATAAAATGGCCTTTGATTACAAATTAATATATTTTTGTATGTTGTTAACGTTGCAGGTTTGAAATGTGAGCTTTTATTTTGAAGGTTTCCTCATTACCATACAAAGTGACGCCCTCATTTGTGCTGCAGGCAGAATAGTAGTCCGGACAAGGCACAAGACAGCATCGGGACTGAAAAGGTAAGTCGGCTACCTACAAACTTGATAAATAGCCCAAATTATAAACTGGAAGTATTTACATCAAAATACATATTTAGCGCATGATTTAAACATGGACAAAAACAGTCTGCAATTGCGTGTAAGTGCACGCTAGTCCTGTGATAAATTGAGAGTGACGTTCACCGCATAGGGAGGTATGCCTTGCAAGAGAGGATGCTCTGCACCGTATCCACAGCACATTGGATTAAGACTCTGTTTTCTAACTGGCTCACTTTTTTAATTGGAATGCACGCACCTAGCCATAGCCACACACTGTATATTGTGGCTACATTGCTTGCTACTACCAAGTAGTCAATGTTCATGCACGATGTGCTAGACTTGATACGGATCATCTCCAACGGTGTTTACCAGTTGAACAGGACAAGAGTGATTCACGGATACATTCCGGACCTTTTAGATTTCTTGCAAGCCATGTTGATTTATTTAAACTTAGATAGCTATAGCTAAAATCAATTCAATATGCTACTTGCTGTTATGAACACATAATAATCAAGATGCATGGAAATACATACACTCTAACAATAAAAGGTTCCACGAGTATTCTTTAGGGGTTCTTCAAATTGAAAATGTGGGGGAACCCCTATAAGTTATTTCAAAGAACCCCTTTTATTGGATCCTCAAATAACCTTTTGAATAACCTTTTGGGGTACATTTTTGATCTACCGCCCTCCTCTATTATTATTAATAATACTTATAACAATAACAACAATAACACAATATTTGAGTTGTTAGTGTTTATTATGATTTTATTGGCAAAGCAGAATAAAAAAATCCCAAAAATGAGGTAAACTCCATGCAAAGCCCCAAGTCCAATGGCGTGTTGATGTTAATGTGTTGATGTTCTCCGTATCCATAGCCAGAATTATTTTAGAGTGCATGGGGATTGAACAGGTTTCCTGTGCATCCCCCCCAAAATTGCTATACAGATTATTAACAAAACATGCACACAACAGTATTCATACCTTGGCTTTTGTGGTAGATGTGAATGAAAAAAACTACTTTGATCATGGTTTTCATACACACACCTTGTCCATAATGTAGAGGTCTACGGGATATTAATTGAAGAGGTAAGGGAGGAGGATGGTACATGTGATCTGCAAAACATACCAATACCAATTGACATACCTTTGTATGCCTCCTCGTCTGTATACCTGCAGACACAGACACAAAAGTGAGCAGTTAAAAGAAGGCGCTGCTGCGCCTTCTTCACCACGCTGTCTGTGTGCGTGGACCATTTCAGTTTGTCCGTGATGTGTACGCCGAGGAACTTTCCACCTTCTGCACTACTGTCCTGTCGATGTGATAGGGGTCTGCTCCCTCTGCTGTTTCCTGAAGTCCACGATCATCTCCTTTGTTTTGTTGACATTGAGTGTGAGGTTATTTTCCTGACACAAAACTCCGAGGGACCTCACCTCCTCCCTGTAGGCCGTCTTGTCGTTGTTGGTAATCAAGCCCACCACTGTAGTGTCGTCTGCAAACTTGATGATTGAGTTGGA
Organism: Salvelinus fontinalis; assembly: GCF_029448725.1. Taxonomy (NCBI): domain Eukaryota; kingdom Metazoa; phylum Chordata; class Actinopteri; order Salmoniformes; family Salmonidae; genus Salvelinus; species Salvelinus fontinalis. The sequence goes on from NC_074665.1 coordinate 27,836,980, forward strand.
GGCGTGCATGGCCACGCAGTCATGGGTGAACAGGGAGTACAGGAGAGGGCTGAGAATGCACCCTTGTGGGGCCCCAGTGTTGAGGATCAACGGTGTGGAGATGTTGTTACCTACCCTCACCACCTGGGGCGGCCCGTCAGGAAGTCCAAGACCCAGTTGCACAGGGCGGGATCAAGACCTAGGGTCTCGAGCTTAATGACGAGTTTGGAGGGTACTATGGTGTTGAATGCTGAGCTGTAGTCGATGAACAGCATTCTTACATAGGTATTCCTCTTGTCCAGATGGATTAGGGCAGTGTGCAGTGTGATTGCGATTGCGACATCTGTGGACCTATTGGGGCGGTAAGCAAATTGGAGTACATCTAGGGTGTCAGGTAGTTTGGAGGTGATATGGTCCTTGACTAGTCTCTCAAAGGACTTCATGATGACGGAAGTGAGTGCTACGGGGCGGTAGTCGTTTAGCTCAGTTACCTTAGCTTTCTTGGGAACAAGAACAATAGTGGCCCTCTTGAAGCATGTGGGAACAACAGACTGGGATAAGGATTGATTGAATATGTCCGTAAACACACCAGCCAGCTGGTCTGCGCATGACACTCATTTTTAGAGTGTAGTTTATCTTGTCTTGCCAACCCGCCTCTGTCTGTCACAATCCCTTGCTGGTATAACGTTAGCTTCTGCAGACAGAAAAAAACGATAGCCTATACAGTGCATGCTCAAGAGATCTTATTCTGTTTTATCTTTCACATATCAACAACAAAAATACGCGTGCCAGATGTATACATTTTTATTACCTACTTGTGTGTGTTTCCATGTCATTTTACATTCACAATAATGCAGAACATTGTAGTAAAGCTGTGTTACAAAGTGTTACATAACATTGTAGCCTACTTGAGAAAGTATAGCTTAGTTGAGCAACCAGGACTAAGGGGCAGACATAACTGTACATCCGGGAAAGTGTGATATGTTACGTTTAGCTAGGTGGCTAACATTAGCTAGGTGGCTAACATTAGCTAGGTGGCTAACGTTAGCTAGGTGGCTAACGTTAGCTAGGTGGCTAACGTTAGCTAGGTGTTAAGGTTAGGAGTTAGGTTTTTATTTTTTCTATTATTATTTTACCCCTTTTTCTTCCCAATTTCGTGGTATCCAATTGGTAGTTACAGTCCTGTTCCATCACTGCAACTCCCGTACGGACTCAGGAGAGGTGAAGGTCGAGAGCCATGTGTCCTCTGAAACACAACCCAGCCAAGCCGCACTGCTTCTTGACACAACGCCTGCTTAACCCGGAAGCCAGCCGCACCAATGTGTCAGAGGAAGCATCATACACCTGGCAACCGTGTCAGCGTGCATTGCGCCCGGCCCGCCGCAGGAGTTGCTAGTGCGCGATGGGACAGGAGCATTGGTGCGGCTGGCTTCCGGGTTAAGGAGCCAGCCAGAAGCCTGCCAAACCCTCCCCTACCCTGGGCGACGCTGGGTCAATTGTGTGCTGCCCCATGGGTCTCCCAGTCGCGGCCGGCTGCGACAGAGCCTGGACTCTAACCGGGTTCTCTACTGCCTTAGACCACTGCGCCACTCAAGAGGCCCCAGGAGTTAGGTTAAAGGGTAAAGGTTAGGGTTAAGGGAAGGGTTAGCTAACATGCTAATTCGTTGCAAGGTAGCTAAAAAGTAGCAAGTATTTGCAAAGTTGCTAATTAGCAAATATGCAAAAGTTGTCCAGGATGAGATTCAAACACTAGACGTTTGCGTCATACGCCCGACCAACCATTCTACTTTTGTTTTTGTCTTCAGTAACCTGTGTCAGGTAGCCATACCAAACATACCATATCATACTAATTTGATTCAGAGAGGTTGGGTTAAATGCGAAAGACACAATTCAGTTGAATGCATTCAGTTGTGCAACTGACTAGGTATCCCCCTTTCCTTTCCTAATTTGAGTGTCCCGGATTTACTTTTATTATGTTACCTCTAGTCTATGAGACCAGGCTGAGTTGAGCGGTTTTTACACAGTGGAATAGTTTAGCCTACATAAAGTTTAGAGCAAGGTGCAAAATTAGACACTTGACAAAATTATGGATTTTAAAAAATTATAATTTACTGACAGATATTAAAATTCTCATGTCTTGTTGCAAAGTGGAGGAATAGAGATAATATAGCCTATACTTGTGTGGCTACGATATTCTGTGGGTGGGGGAAATATAGACCCTTTTATATGTCACCTATTGGGGGATAATCTGCCCTTGTAGGCTGCTCTTCACTTTCTCTTAACAGAGCTCTGTCATTGAGAAAGTACTTCAGTAACATGCAGCTTTTCTGTCATCTCATCCATTTTCAAAAGAGTATTTTGCCAAGTTGCATGTTACTGAATATCACTTCAATGACATGTATTCTGGGAAGGATTGTGGGAGATGCTGTATGTGTGATGTGGGTGTGAACATTCACCCCGGTAACATGCTCTTCCCCAGCACCCAAATTGATGTGTGTGGAACATTTATAATCAATCATTGGATTTTCTATATTATTCAACACAGGCAGTGTTTTCTTACATAACATGATTGTAAGTCTATTTTAAGCCCCCACTCTGACTAGACTCTGCTGTGTTTTCTGCTGAGGGAGAGAAAATAACAGGATTTGATCATTTCATCTATGATAGGTGGGAACGTATATAAACAGTCTGGAGAGAGATCTGAGGGATATACAGGTGTAGGATCTTAATTTGATCACCCTGTTGCAGGAGAACTTTCATGCAATGCAGGAAATTCGAAACGTATCGTGTATTTGAGGTTTAAAAAGGCTTCTGAAATGTCTACTTTGACATTTCAGACTTGATTTTCCCTTATGAAAGAAGTATCAACCCCTACAAAAAATGCCATTAATTATAATCCCCATAATAATTCACACTTCCTGTTGCTGCAGGATTATTTTTCTGATGTAGCAAACTGGCTCAAATTAAGATTCCTACATCAGTAGCTAGGCTAACTGGTTATGAATTGCTGATCTGTTACAACTCAAGATCTGCAGAAGTTAGACAAACACAGAGCGACTTAGGCTAGAGAAGGAGAGAGAGTTATTCTATGCTCCCACCAAAATGTAAAACACCAGACAGTTTTTTTCCTTCCTTTGCCTTAAGTGCTTATCCCATGTGAACGCAGCACAATGAACGACATCGTGCAGACATGCATGTCTTCGTAATACTCTCAACCTGTAACATAATGCATCACATAAAAAAATTAAAAAATAACACAAGCTCTGTGAAGTATGGAGAGAGAGGGGGCGATTAGATTAGTGCATGCTTTGATATCTCTGACCAGCCCCTTCAACTCTCTCTCTCTCTCTCTCCCCCCTTTCTCTAGCAGAGATTAGCTGTGAAAATTAAATGTGAGTCCTGGCCTGCATGCCAAATTAGGCCATGGATTGTTATGTAAAATTTGGAGATGAATAACTTAACATACTGATTGGTGTGTTCCCATGCATTCTTTTAGAGAAAGGGTGGGCAGGGGTGTTTGTGGATTGTTTTGCTAGGTGGTATAGCGTGCTTGACAGTTGCAGGTGCAGCCGTTTAACTTTTATTAAAGTTCTTGCTGGAGCGGCCAACACAAAGCCAGGGCAGACTATAATGTTCATTTCAAGGAGTTGAAAGAAAAAAAAATATTCAAAGCGGTTAGGCCTAGCCTATGCTCTGGGGAGGAAGGTCCCATATGAACAAATACTATAATAAACTATACTATAAATACTATAGCATTCATTGTAGTGTTTTTGCTGACTTTGCTGTATTATTTACAGTTAACTATAGTATAAATACTGTATTAAAAGAAAACTATAGTATATACTATAGTAATTACTAGAGTGTTTTTGTAGATTGCACTATACTTTAGTATGACATTATTGTAGTAATTACTATAGCATTTTTGTTGTATTATTTTATTTGACATAGAGGTGGAGGCTTTCTCATTCAGGAAACTTACAGGAAAAATACTAAAGGAGCAGATGTTCCGTGACCTGTTGGTAGGTAGGATAGTTTAGGGCTTCTGCTCTTTTCTATAACCTGTGGAGAACAAAATATAGTCTATACTTGGCTGGTAGGTTTCTTACTTATGGGTGGTACAAATTGTGATATGCGGGAGGGGAGTAGACACGGTATATGAAAATTAAATACCGTAGTATTTACTATAGTTTAAAAAAGTGTAGTGTTTTTGCGGACTGTCGTGTTTTTGCAGACATTACTGTAGTATTTAAATACTACAGTGTTTCTTTTGGGATAATTCTGCAGTATTTACTGTAGTCTTCTACAGTATACTACATAATTGTATAGTAAGTACACACATGATCGAGGGATATTACAGTGTGTAGTACAGTATTCTAAAGTATACTACAGTTTACTATAGAATTCTATTGTGCTCTAGGATTCTATAGTAAACTGTAGTATTTTTCCCTGTGTGGTGCCTCTTATGTTTGTTTTTAGTGGATTGTGTTATGTTTGTTTTTAGTGGATTATAACATGCTACTTTTTGAGGAGAAAAAAAAACAGATTTTGCTTTTTACTATGAAAATGCTATTCATAACATTTTCATACTCAGTCTGAGTAGTTAGATCACTACTCAGACTGAGCTTTGGGTGTCTAGATTCAGCTCCAATGCTCTCCCCTCTATTAACCAGGACCTCAGTGACCTCCTTCATCAGGCAGGCCCGTCCTGGCAGCAAGCTTTCTGTGCAAACTCAGATAAGCAGGAGAGAACACCCCATGTTGTGATGTGCTATCTATACCTATTTATAATACAAACAGGCCTGGGAACAGTGGATAAAAAAGCATCATCTCTGTGAACGTCAGCGGGTGATACAAAAGCACTAGTGCAAAACAGTACTGCCTCTCTTTTCGAAGCTTAGAACAGCATCTCCTTTGGTATTGGATCTGTTGTATTTCTCCCATTAAAGTCCCACAAGTTATTCCATTGGAATTCTTTGGACTAACAGATCTGAAATATGTGGCCACCCTTTTCAAATTGTCAGATAAGTGAGGATGGGTAGAAACGGGGGGTAAATTCAGTTCCTTTCCCAGCGGGAGGCTAGCGATGCACCTCTCTATAGCTACTGCTGCTCGGTCTACTGATCACCTGTTCCTACTGCGTCATGCTCCCATTAGACCCTCTGTGGCGGAGCGAACCAATGCCTGTACACATCCATGGACCCGGAGCCAAGTTCCCTCCACTCCCTCGTCCTGCCCTCTATGCCCAGGCCTGCTTATTTTCACCAATAGCAGCGGCCCTATGTTTTCTATCAGCTGTAATCTTTGCTGCAGAAATGGAACTAAGCATGATTTCTGAGAGGGGAAGTGGCAGAAATGAGAGTTGTTGTTAAACAGGAGTTATGCAGGCAGGTTTTCAGATGGGAACGGAGAGTGTCATACAGATGTAGCCTCTGGCTCAGTCACCATGTGATGCCTAATGCATTGAATCTGTGTGTAAGCAGTTAAGCCGAGGCAGTCTAGACTGGCCATTATGTAATAAGCTAGTCTCACCCAATGATGTATATATAAACCCCGGTTTGCTGATGATGTTGGCAAATGAGAGGCTTTGAGGCCACATTGGTACTCCCCAGAAGGAGCGGAAGGAATGAAATTCTACAGTATTTCAATAGAATGTTTCAAGGACAAAATTCAGTGTATTTTAGTAATACATTTGTTGATGGCTCTGCATTGGCTTCAATCCAGCGCCCCCTGTCAGTCATCCAGTGTTTATTCACATCATTGGTCTCACCACCTCATCCATTACCATTTTACTTGTTCATTAAACTCTTTCTGATCTGTTGTTGTAACTTGTTTGGGTGGGATGCAGAGTGATTCCATTTTCTTTATTCAAGTATCTGCATTATTGAGAGGTCAGTCCACCTGAGCACAGGAGTCAGCACTGACATCATTGTTAAATGGATTCAGAAGAAGCTTGTTCTGCCAAATGCCTTGCCACAGCTGTTATGTGAATGTGGAGGGAGAGAGAGGAGGGGTGCATTTAATGTCCAATGATGCACAGGGAATGGAGGGGTGGATGCCCTCAGGCACTTGGGCTTGTGTCTCCGGCTTTTGTCTGTTTCCAGGTCACTGAACCATGCCCTCACAGGCTACAACACAGCTCCAGCCAGATCTCATCAGTGGACCATTGGCCATTTCTACTCATATCTTCATTAATTAATGGAGACAAAATGACCCCTAGGTTCAGTAATAGTGCCCCCAACAATCAACCAGATTACATTATGTCCGCGACTCCCCGGGGATATTGACATGTGATGATATGCAACACATAAAATCAGTAAAATAGGGGGCCTCCCAAGTGGCGCAGCGGTTTAAAGCACTGCATCGCAGTGATAGAGGTGTCACTACAGACCCGGGTTTGATCCCAGGCTGTGTCGCAGCCGGCCGCAACCGGGAGACGCATGAGTCGGCGCACAATTGGCCCAGCGTCGTCCGGGTTAGGGGTGGGTTTGGCCAGCCGGCATGTCCTTGTCCCATCATACTCTAGCGACTCCTTGCGGTGGGCTGGGCGCATGTATGCTGACCTCGGTCGCCAGCTGGTGTGGTTCCTCCGACACATTGGTGTGGCTAGCTTCCGGGTTAAGCTAGCAGTGTGTCAAGAAGCAGTGCGACTTGGTGGGGTTGTGTTTCAGAGGACACATGGCTTTTGACCGTTGCCTCTCCTGAGTCTATATGAGAGTTGCATCAATGGTACAAGACTGTAACTACCAATTGGGGTAAAAAAGTAATAAAATAAATAAACATTTTCTGTAAAATAATCACATCAGTTACGCAAAGGCTTACTTAACACGTGCCTGAAGTGCGGAGAATATGGTGGTTTATGGCAAATAGTTAGTCAGGCTGGCTCACATCACTGTTTAGAAGGATTGTTTTGTTTGGACCTATACAATTAATAACACTGCTATTAAACATGTACTAATGTCAGCTGTCCTCTCAGTGTTAGAACAGGCAGAATGGATTAAGTCTAGAGCACAACACACAGCACAAATTACAGGTTTGAGATTTACAAATGACAGGCAAAATTTAAGACAAAAAAAATGTTTCTTTACCACACTCGCTTTTCATGTGTGCTCTTCTTGTAGGAAGCAATCAAATCAAGCTTTATTTGTGACCTGTGCCGAATACAAGTGTAGTCCTTACCGTGAAATGCTTACTTGCAAGCCCTTAACCAACAGTGCAGTTCAAGAAGAGTTAAGAAAATGTTCACCAAGTAAACTAAAGTAAAATATTTGAAAAATTAACACAATAAAATAACACTCCCCCATTGGTGACTACACATTATCTATATCTGGGATAATAACTCAGTAACTAGCAAAGGATATGAACAAATCTGCACACATGGCTACATGCAGCTCTCGCTTTCTCAAAACAAGCAGATCTACTCACGACCGCTCATGCTGTAAGCATGGTCCACTTCAAAGTGAATGGCACAGATCGTTATGGCAATGGTCTATTTGCATATGCCTGTAGGCCTACTGCAGCTCTGATTGGTTATGCCACACTGGTCTGTGTAGAGTAGGCGACAAAGGGCTGTGAGACAGGCTTAATTCTGGACACATGAAAAGTGGAATGTGTATGGAGGGTACAGGGCAACAGAAGACAAACAGCAGAAGGGCTAAGGATCTTGGAGATGGGGAAAGAGCCGATAAAATGGGGGGACAGTTTGTGGGACTCTACCCGGAGGGGCAGATCCCGAATGGACATGAAAAGTGGACCGCTCATGCTCTGCCCAAGATGGTAGCGGGGAGCAGGGATCCGGTGGTGGTCTGCCTGTCGTCAGTACCTGGAGGTGGTCTTGAGAAGAGCGGCCCGGACTCTCTTCCAGGTACGTCGACAGCAATGGACAAACACCTGGGAAGAAGGTGTGCTGACCTCTGCCTCTTGCTCTGGGAAGAGTGGAGGCCGACAACCTTGGGAACACTTAAAAGGCGAAAGGCCCGTAGCGGAACAGGGAAGGGTGTTGCAAGCATATTCCACCCATACGAGTTGCTGGCTCCAGGTGGTGGGATTAGTGTAGACGAGGCAGCAAAGAGTCGTCTCCAGGTCCTGACTGGCTTGCTCTGACTGGCCGTTGGACTGGGGATGAAAACTAGAGGATAAGCTGGCCGATGACCCAATAAGGGTTCAGAACGCCTTCCAGAACTGGGACAAGAACTGGGGTCAGCGATCGGAGACCATGTCGACCGGCAGTCCATGGATCCGGAAGTCATGCTGCACCATGAGCTGGGCCGTCTCCTGGGAAGAGGAAGGGGAATAAAATGGGCAGCTTTGGAAAACTGGTCCACCACCGTAAGGATGGTGGTGTTGCCGTCAGACGGCGGGAGGCCCGTGACAAAGTCCTAGGATATATGGGACCAGGGGCGGTGAGGGACAGGAATTGGTTGAAGGAGGCCAGCCGGAGCTTGCCGCATAATCTTGTTCTGCGCACACACAGTACAGGCGGCAACGAATGAGACATCAGGAACCATGGTGTGCCACCAAAACCGTTGTCGGATGAAATCCAAGGTCCGAATCCAAGGTCCGGAGCCAGGATGACAGGTGAGTCTCGAGGAATGTGCCCATTCCAGAACAGGAGCAAGGGCAGAGTCTGGGACAAAATCCGGTTAGCTGGGTGTCGTACTCCCATATCGTAGTTCCTCTCGGCGGGGTTAAAGCGATGGGAAAGGAAGGCGTAGGGATGCAGAGCGTTGGAACAGGACAGCCCCACTTCAACGTCCGAGGCGTCGACCTCCACCACAAACTGACTGGACGGGTCCGGGTGGATTAAGATGGGGGCTGTAGTGAATCGGTGCTTGAGGTCAGAGAATGCCTGGTCAGCTGCTAGAGACCATATGAACGACACCTTGAGAGAGGTGAGTGCAGAGAGGGGGGAAGCAAGGGTGCTGTAACCCCGGATGAAACAACGGTAGAAATTGGTAAACCCCAGGAAACGCTGCAGGTGCACTCTGGACGTGGGTTGAGGCCAATCCACCACTGTGCTCTTGAGCTGACCGGGAATAGATGGGGATGTCGTCAAGGTAGAAAAACACAAATCGGTTCAACATGTCTCGGAGCACATCATTGACCAGGGCCTGGAACAGGTCAGTCTGAACAGCATCACCAGGTACTCGTAGTGCCCGCTAACCGTGTTAAAGGCAGTTTTCCACTCATCCCCTTCCTGTTTCTGAACCAGATGGTAGGTGTTTCCCGAAGGTCCAACTTGGAGAAGATGGTTGCCCACAGTAGAGGCTCGAAAGCTGAGGAGATGAGTGGTAGCGGGTAACGTTTTTTTACTGTAATGTCATTGAGAACCCGGTAGTCGATACACGGACGCAGGGTCTTGTCCTTCTTCTCCACAAAGAAGAACCCTGTGCTGGCAGGGGAGGAAGAGGGATGCATAAACCCAGCAGTGAGAGAGTCCTCAATACACCCATCTATCGCTTTGGTCTCCGGACCCGACAGGGAATAAAGTCACCCCCAAGGAGGTGTAGTACCCGAGAGAAGGTTGATGGCGCAGTCATAGGGCCGATGCGGAGAGAGCGAGGTGGCACGGGCCTTGCTGATAAACTCCCGGAGGTCCTGGTATTCCGCGGGAACGGCAGAGAGGTTCAGAGCTTCTCCTAAGCCCACAGAAGACGTCCCAGGGCAGGCAGCGCCGACTTCAGGCAATGTGCATGGCAAAACGGGCTCCAACCCAGGATAGAACCAGTAGCCCAATCGATCAGAGGATTGTGTCTCTGGAGCCAGGAGAACCCCAAAACCACGGGTGCACGAGGGGATTCAATGGGCAGGAACTGCATACTCTCACTGTGATTGCCTGACACTCTCAGGTTAATGGGAAACGTAGTGTGGGTGACTCTGCCAATAGAGCACCCATCCAACATAAAGCTCTCGTTGGAGCCATAAAGCTCTCGTTGGCCCCAGTCATTGAGCATCCGAAGAGATTTTGACCGGTCACCCCCAACAGGGTAGCATGGAGAGGAATACGAGCAATGGAGGATAGGAAACTCCCTGTACGGCTCACCAGCGTACTCATACCTACTTGATGAGCCTGGGTTTTTAAGGGCAGGTAGCTAAGAAATGTTTGTAGAGAATCCGTGAAGGAACATGTCGAACAATGCTTCCGGGTTCCAGACACTCTCAGCCGCCAATGTGCGAAAATCCATGGTCTATTCTACCACACTACCGGAGCCTTGACGAAGCTGGAGCAGCTTACGAGCAGCCTCTCTCCCGGACAATGGAGAATCAAACACCTTCCGTACTTTCGCCACGAACTGTTGCTCCCACACCGCCGTAGCCTAGGCGAGTGCCCTCCTGGACATCAGCGTTGTGAGGTACGCTATCCTCGAGTGGTCGGAGGGGAACGAAGAAGGCTGCAGCTCGAAGATGAGGGCGCACTGGGAGAGAAAGCCCTGGCAGGTTCCAGAATCTCCAGCGTAGTGCTCCGGAGGAGGTAAGCGGGGTTCCCGGGACACTGGGGTAGGCTGGGAAGAAACGCCGCTGGTGGAGGGTTTGCTTAGAATCTGGGGGATTACTGGTGTGGCCCGCTGCTTAGGAGGGAATTGCTCCAGCGATGTATCGAACGTCAGGTCATGGCATTCTGCCAGGGTATGGTCCCTCCATAAGGCATTGCAGAAATTCCTTGTGTCTTCCAATGGTGGCTCCTTGCTGGGAGACAGCATTGTGGGGCTTGACTGAGTCTGCTGGGTCAGTCATGGCCAGTTCATACTATCACGACTCGGGATATGACCCAGATGCACACATAGGAGGCAGATAGTACAATTCTCAGATGATTTATTGTAAACACGGGGCAGGCAAAGGGCAGGTCGAGGACAGGCAGGGGTTCGTGATCAAGTCTGAGTCAGGCAGGTACAGGACGGCAGGCTCAGGTCAGGGCAGGCAGAGGTTTGTAATTAGGTCAGAGTCAGGCAGGTAAAGGATGACGAAGGTTCGGGATCTAGTCAGAACCGGGGAAACTAGGAAACAGAACTTGAGAAAAAGGAAGACGGGAAAGCACAGACAAACAGAGAACACAGGTATAAATACACAGGGGATTTACAGTAGCTATTACAGTGAAAGAATACCATGCTATTGTTTGAGGAGAGTGCACAGTTATGAACTTCAAAATGTATTAATAGACCAATTAGGCACATTTGGGCAGTCTTGATTCAACATTTTAAACAGAAAGGCAATGGTTAATTGAATCAGTCTAAAACTTTGCTCATACACTGCTGCCATCTAGTGGCCAAAATCAAAATTGTGCCTAACCTGGGATAGTACATTGTGACCTTTCACTTGCATTTCAAAGATGATGTTGGAAAAAAAACATGCATGTTTTTTTCTTTGTATTATCTTTTACCAGATTGAATGTGTTATATTCTTCTACATTAATTTCAAATTTCCACAAACTTCAAAGTGTTTCATATCAAATGGTATCAAGAATATGCATATCCTTGCTTCAGGTCCTGAGTTACACGCAGTTAGATTTGAGTATGTCATTTTAGGCAAAAATGTATAAAAAAGGTCCGATCCTTAAGAGGTTTAAGTCTTTACATAACCCATGTATTTCGATAGGACAGAAAAGGAAGTCTACCAGGAAGTCCACACCCAACACAAGCAGTGACGAGTTATCCTACCCTGGTCCGGCCTGATGGCCATAATCAGAGCGTGTTGGGTTGAATTACCCTCTTTTTTAACTTTAAGCAGTCTTGCATAGAATGTTCACAGATACTTTTTAGAATTAAATGGCATTTCTCTATTCTCATATTGTACGTACTTACGACATTGTAGCCGGTGTCTGGCCCTAAAGATAAAGGCTTCATGCAATCTTTCTGTTACAAAACAAGATCAGTTAAGTACTGTAGACTTGAGGAGCTTCAGGGTTGGTTGACGGTTGCTCATTTGCTGACCAGTGGATCACTTCCACCCTTTGGCACCAGTGTATGCCAGGCAGGCATATGGGGAGTGAAAGTTGGGACTTGTTCCAGGTTCCAGCCCACCGGAGTACGTTGATGGGATCTGAGCGAGTGAGACTGAGAGATATTCTGAGAATTCAGAACTCATCAGAAAATATTTTCTAGTATAATTATGTTCACTAGATTACAATATGTCCTAGCTAGCTGGATCGCTTAGAGATGCCAGCCATGGTGACTTACTGGATGCATTAGCATTGGTGAATGGCTGTCTACGACACATGTGGTGGATGCCACCAGAGGAAGCTGACCGCATAGGTGTTTATAGCAGCTATTCTCACTGTACTGATGCAACCTTTGCACCTTGCTATTTTTGGGGGGTATTTTGTTAGGATGCCCATTAGCTGTTGCAAAAGCAGCAGCTACTCTTCCTGGGTTCCACACAAAACATGAAACATAATACGGAATGACCCACTCAGTTTTAGTTTTATGTCCCTATATTAAAATAGCAGAAAATGGACAGGGCACGCTACGGTGTGTTTAGGGGGGCTATGGAAAGACTCCTTTGGGTTTCCATAAAAAGCAAGGGGGGGTAAAAAAAAAAATATTGTCTCTGTGGTAGGCTAACTGAATGACATGATACGGCTGCGCCTGCAATATTAGATTTTGGGTGGGGTCAAGTTTACTGTTGAAGCTGCTTCCCTCTTAGCTAGCTAGCTGTAAAAAGCGTTAGTGTTAATAGCCTTAGCCTATTTAGCAAGCTCAATCCAGATAGTCTGCCACAATGAATACTCGGTCACTGCACATTAGAGGTCTTCATGCATCCACCTGTACCCGAATACCCGTGACCCGGTCCGGGCCCCGAGCAGGTCCGGGTCTCGTCGGATCTGATATTATTTTCGCGGGTCTCGGGTATGTACAATTTTAACTAACTTATGGATGGGCCCATACAAATCCGAACACGACTGCTGCAGTAGAGAGAGAGAGACATTTTATAATTTATGCTGCTGCTCTTAATTTTCACAAAAGTGGAACGTGGTGCTTGTAGCTTGATGTTGGCCATTCATAAGTCAACAAAGCGGCAATAGGCTGCAGTCATAGAGCCTCTAACCGTGTGTGGCAAAAGTTACGAGATTTTTTATAAAATCGTGCACACAGCCATGCAATCTCTATAGACAAACATCGTCCGTAAAATGTTCTTACTGAAGGGCTCAGTGACTTTCAACTTGGCACCGTCATAGGATGCCACATTTCCAACAGGTCAGTTGGTCAAATTTCTGCCCTAGTGGAGCGAGTCAACTGTAAGTCAAATCAAATCAAATGTATTGGCCACAGTGACATGCTTGTGTTCCTAGCTCCAACAGTGCAGTAGTATCTAACAATTCACAACAATACACAAATCCAAAAGTAAAAGAATGGAATTAAGAAATATACAAATATTAGGACGATCAATGTCGGAGTGGCATTGACTAAGTACAGTAGAATACAATTCAGCATATAAATATGAGATAAAAAAACAGTATGTTAACATTATTAAAGTGACTAGTGTTCCATTATTAAAGTGGCCAGTGATTCCATGTCTATGTATATAGGTCAGCAGCCTCTAAGGTGCAGGGTTGAGTAGCCGGGTGGTAGCCGGCTAGGGATGGCTATTTAACAGTCTGATGGCCTTGAGATAGAAGCTGTTTTTCAGTTTCTTGGTCCCAGCTTTGATGCACCTGTACTGACCTCGCCTTCTGGATGATAGAGGGGTGAACAGGCAGTGGTTCGGGTGGTTGATGTCCTTGATGATCTTTTTGGCCTTCCTGTGACATTGGGTGCTGTAGGTGTCCTGGAGGGTAGGCAGTGTGCCCCTGGTGATGCATTGGGCAGACCGTACCACCCTCTGGAGACCCTTGCAGTTGCGGGCGGTGCAGTTGCCGTACCAGGCGGTGACATAGCCCGACACGTACGGTGTTACGGTATGCTCAATTGTGCATCTGTAAAAGTTTCTGAGGGTCTTAGGGCCAAGCCGAATTTCTTCAGCCTCCTGAGGTTGAAGAGGCGCTGTTGCACCTTCTTCACCACACTGTCTGTGTAGGTGGACCAATTCAGTTTGTCCGTGATGTGAACGCCGAGGAACTTGACACTTTCCACCTTCTCCACTGCAATCCCGTCAATGTGGATAGGGGCGTGCTCCTTCTGCTGTTTCCTGAAATCCACAATCAGCTCCTTCGTTTTGTTGATAGGAATGCTGTTATTGTTATTGTGAATTGGAAACGTATAGGAGCAACAACAGCTAAGCCGCAAATTGGTAGACCACACAAGCTCACAGAACGGGACCGGCGAGTGCTGAAGCGCTTAGCACATAAAAATCGTCTGTTCTTGGTTGCAACACTCACTACTGAGTTCCAAACTGCCCCTGGAAGCAACGTCAGCACAAGAACTGTTCGTATGGAGCTTCATGAAATGGATTTCCAGCTGCGCAGCCGCATACCAGCCTAAGATCACCATGCACAATGCCAAGCATCGGCTGGAATGTTGTAAAGCTCACCGCCGTTGAACTCTGGAGCAGTTGAATCGCGTTCGCTGGAGTGATGAATCACGCTTCACCATCTGGCAGTCCGACGAATGAATCTGGGTTTGGCGGATGCCAAGAGAATGCTACCTGCCCGAATGCATAGTGCCAACTGTAAAGTTTGATGGAGGAGGGCTGTTTTTCATGGTTCCCTTAGTTCCAGTGAAGGGAAATCTTAACTCTACAGCATACAATGACATTCTAGATGATTCTGTGCTTCCAACTTTGTGGCAACAGTTTGGGAAAGGCCCTTTCCTGTTTCAGCATGACAATGCCCCCGTGCACAAAGCGAATTCCATACAGAAAAAGGTTTGTCGAGATCGGTGTGGAAAAACTTGACTGGCCTGCACAAAGCCCTGACGACCACCTTTGGGATAAATTGGAACGCCGACTGTGAGCCAGGCCTAATTGCCCAACATCAGTGCCTGACCTCACTAATGCTCTTGTGGCTGAATGGAAGCAAGTCCCCGCAGCATTGCTCCAACATCTAGTGGAAAGCCTTCTCAGAAGAGTGGAGGCTGTTATAGCAGCATAGGGTGGACCAACTCCATAGTAATGCCCATGTTTTTAAATGAGATGTTCAACGAGCAGGTGTCCACATACTTTTGGTCATGTAGTGTGTCTAATCAATGGACGATGGAAATAAAATTACGGAATTAAAAGTTAAAGGACAAGGATAGGCTACACCGACCAAGTGCCAACAGGTAGGCTGCTACTTAATATTCTGAATGGAGTTGTTGTTATTTGTAACTGTATGATGGGAAAGTCCATGCACTGCAGCCTCAGTTAGCCTAGCTAGCTAACATTAGTTAGCTTAACTAGCTTCTCCCGGTTTGATGCAGTCAAGACTGGTACTACGAAATCATATTTGATGATAAATAACCTGGCTATGGCAGCTATTAGTCAACTATAGCGCGAGTCGGTTTAGTCGGTTGGTTGCTGTCTCTCGTCTGTCCCTCCCTCCCTGCCCACTGTGTCACTCTCTCACAGTACGGCCCGCCCCTGCCCACTGTGTCACTCTCTCACAGTACGGCCCGCCCCTGCCCACTGTGTCACTCTCTCACAGTACGGCCCGCCCCTGCCCGCTGTGTCACTCTCTCACAGTACGGCCCGCCCCTGCCCACTGTGTCACTCTCTTACAGTACGGCCCGCCCCTGCCCACTGTGTCACTCTCTTACAGTACGGCCCGCCCCTGCCCACTCTGTCACTCTCTCACAGTACGGCCCGCCCCTGCCCGCTGTGTCACTCTCTCACAATACGGCCCGCCCCTGCCCACTGTGTCACTCTCTCACTGTACGGCCCGCCCCTGCCCACTGTGTCACTCTCTCACAGTACGGCCCGCCCCTGCCCACTGTGTCACTCTCTCACAGTACGGCCCGCCTCTGCCCACTGTGTCACTCTCTTACAGTACGGCCCGCCCCTGCCCACTGTGTCACTCTCTCACAGTACGGCCCGCCCCTGCCCACTGTGTCACTCTCTCACAGTACGGCCCGCCCCTGCCCACTGTGTCACTCTCTCACAGTACGGCCCGCCTCTGCCCACTGTGTCACTCTCTCACAGTACGGCCCGCCCCTGCCCACTGTGTCACTCTCTCACAGTACGGCCCGCCTCTGCCCACTGTGTCACTCTCTTACAGTACGGCCCGCCCCTGCCCACTGTGTCACTCTCTCACAGTACGGCCCGCCCCTGCCCACTGTGTCACTCTCTCACAGTACGGCCCGCCCCTGCCCACTGTGTCACTCTCTCACAGTACGGCCCGCCTCTGCCCAGTGTGTCACTCTCTTACAGTACGGCCCGCCCCTGCCCACTGTGTCACTCTCTTACAGTACGGCCCGCCCCTGCCCGCTGTGTCACTCTCTTACAGTACGGCCCGCCCCTGCCCGCTGTGTCACTCTCTCACTGTACGGCCCGCCTCTGCCCGCTGTGTCACTCTCTTACAGTACGGCCCGCCCCTTCCCACTGTGTCACTCTCTCACAGTACGGCCCGCCCCTGCCCACTGTGTCACTCTCTCACAGTACGGCCCGCCCCTGCCCACTGTGTCACTCTCTCACAGTACGGCCCGCCCCTGCCCACTGTGTCATTCTGTCACAGTTTGGCCCGCCCCTGCCCACTGTGTCACTCTCTCACTGTACGGCCCGCCCCTGCCCACTGTGTCACTCTCTCACAGTACGGCCCGCCCCTGCCCACTGTGTCACTCTCTCACAGTACGGCCCGCCCCTGCCCACTGTGTCACTCTGTCACAGTTTGGCCCGCCCCTGCCCACTGTGTCACTCTCTCACTGTACGGCCCGCCCCTGCCCACTGTGTCACTCTCTTACAGTACGGCCCGCCTCTGCCCACTGTGTCACTCTCTCACAGTACGGCCCGCCCCTGCCCACTGTGTCACTCTCTTACAGTACGGCCCGCCCCTGCCCACTGTGTCACTCTCTCACAGTACGGCCCGCCCCTGCCCACTGTGTCACTCTCTTACAGTACGGCCCGCCCCTGCCCACTGTGTCACTCTCTCACTGTATGGCCCGCCCCTGCCCACTGTGTCACTCTCTTACAGTACGGCCCGCCCCTGCCCACTGTGTCACTCTCTCACAGTACGGCCCGCCCCTGCCCACTGTGTCACTCTCTCACAGTACGGCCCGCCCCTGCCCGCTGTGTCACTCTCTCACAGTACGGCCCGCCCCTGCCCACTGTGTCACTCTCTCACAGTACGGCCCGCCCCTGCCCACTGTGTCACTCTCTCACAGTACGGCCCGCCCCTGCCCACTGTGTCATTCTCTCACAGTACGGCCCGCCCCTGCCCACTGTGTCACTCTCTCACTGTACGGCCCGCCCCTGCCCACTGTGTCACTCTCTTACACTACGGCCCGCCTCTGCCCACTGTGTCACTCTCTCACAGTACGGCCCGCCCCTGCCCACTGTGTCACTCTCTTACAGTACGGCCCGCCCCTGCCCACTGTGTCACTCTCTCACAGTACGGCCCGCCCCTGCCCACTGTGTCACTCTCTTACAGTACGGCCCGCCCCTGCCCACTGTGTCACTCTCTCACTGTACGGCCCGCCCCTGCCCACTGTGTCACTCTCTTACAGTACGGCCCGCCCCTGCCCACTGTGTCACTCTCTCACAGTACGGCCCGCCCCTGCCCACTGTGTCACTCTCTTACAGTACGGCCCGCCCCTGCCCACTGTGTCACTCTCTCACAATACGGCCCGCCCCTGCCCACTGTGTCACTCTCTTACAGTACGGCCCGCCTCTGCCCACTGTGTCACTCTCTCACAGTACGGCCCGCCCCTGCCCACTGTGTCACTCTCTCACAGTACGGCCCGCCCCTGCCCACTGTGTCATTCTGTCACAGTTTGGCCCGCCCCTGCCCACTGTGTCACTCTCTCACTGTACGGCCCGCCCCTGCCCACTGTGATTTTTTATAAAATCGTGCACACAGCCATGCAATCTCTATAGACAAACATCGTCCGTAAAATGTTCTTACTGAAGGGCTCAGTGACTTTCAACTTGGCACCGTCATAGGATGCCACATTTCCAACAGGTCAGTTGGTCAAATTTCTGCCCTAGTGGAGCGAGTCAACTGTAAGTCAAATCAAATCAAATGTATTGGCCACAGTGACATGCTTGTGTTCCTAGCTCCAACAGTGCAGTAGTATCTAACAATTCACAACAATACACAAATCCAAAAGTAAAAGAATGGAATTAAGAAATATACAAATATTAGGACGATCAATGTCGGAGTGGCATTGACTAAGTACAGTAGAATACAATTCAGCATATAAATATGAGATAAAAAAACAGTATGTTAACATTATTAAAGTGACTAGTGTTCCATTATTAAAGTGGCCAGTGATTCCATGTCTATGTATATAGGTCAGCAGCCTCTAAGGTGCAGGGTTGAGTAGCCGGGTGGTAGCCGGCTAGGGATGGCTATTTAACAGTCTGATGGCCTTGAGATAGAAGCTGTTTTTCAGTTTCTTGGTCCCAGCTTTGATGCACCTGTACTGACCTCGCCTTCTGGATGATAGAGGGGTGAACAGGCAGTGGTTCGGGTGGTTGATGTCCTTGATGATCTTTTTGGCCTTCCTGTGACATTGGGTGCTGTAGGTGTCCTGGAGGGTAGGCAGTGTGCCCCTGGTGATGCATTGGGCAGACCGTACCACCCTCTGGAGACCCTTGCAGTTGCGGGCGGTGCAGTTGCCCACTGTGTCACTCTCTCACAGTACGGCCCGCCCCTGCCCACTGTGTCACTCTCTTACAGTACGGCCCGCCCCTGCCCACTGTGTCACTCTCTCACAGTACGGCCCGCCCCTGCCCACTGTGTCACTCTCTTACAGTACGGCCCGCCCCTGCCCACTGTGTCACTCTCTCACAATACGGCCCGCCCCTGCCCACTGTGTCACTCTCTTACAGTACGGCCCGCCTCTGCCCACTGTGTCACTCTCTCACAGTACGGCCCGCCCCTGCCCACTGTGTCACTCTCTCACAGTACGGCCCGCCCCTGCCCGCTGTGTCACTCTCTCACAGTACGGCCCGCCCCTGCCCGCTGTGTCACTCTCTCACAGTACGGCCCGCCCCTGCCCGCTGTGTCACTCTCTTACAGTACGGCCCGCCCCTGCCCGCTGTGTCACTCTCTCACAGTACGGCCCGCCCCTGCCCGCTGTGTCACTCTCTCACAGTACGGCCCGCCCCTGCCCGCTGTGTCACTCTCTCACAGTACGGCCCGCCCCTGCCCGCTGTGTCACTCTCTCACAGTACGGCCCGCCCCTGCCCGCTGTGTCACTCTCTCACAGTACGGCCCGCCCCTGCCTGCTGTGTCACTCTCTCACAGTACGGCCCGCCCCTGCCCACTGTGTCACTCTCTCACAGTACGGCCCGCCCCTGCCCACTGTGTCACTCTCTTACAGTACGGCCCGCCCCTGCCCACTGTGTCACTCTCTCACAGTACGGCCCGCCCCTGCCCACTGTGTCACTCTCTCACAGTACGGCCCGCCCCTGCCCGCTGTGTCACTCTCTTACAGTACGGCCCGACCCTGCCCACTGTGTCACTCTCTCACAGTACGGTCCGCCCCTGCCCACTGTGTCACTCTCTCACAATATGGCCCGCCCCTGCCCACTGTGTCACTCTCTCACTGTACGGCCCGCCCCTGCCCACTGTGTCACTCTCTCACAGTACGGCCCGCTCCTGCCCACTGTGTCACTCTCTTACAGTACGGCCCGCCTCTGCCCACTGTGTCACTCTCTCACAGTACGGCCCGCCTCTGCCCATTGTGTCACTCTCTCACAGTACGGCCCGCCCCTGCCCACTGTGTCACTCTCTTACAGTACGGCCCGCCCCTGCCCACTGTGTCACTCTCTTACAGTACGGCCCGCCCCTGCCCACTGTGTCACTCTCTTACAGTACGGCCCGCCCCTGCCCGCTGTGTCACTCTCTCACAGTACGGCCCGCCCCTGCCCGCTGTGTCACTCTCTCACAATACGGCCCGCCCCTGCCCACTGTGTCACTCTCTCACTGTACGGCCCGCCCCTGCCCACTGTGTCACTCTCTCACAGTACGGCCCGCCCCTTCCCACTGTGTCACTCTCTTACAGTACGGCCCGCCCCTGCCCACTGTGTCACTCTCTCACAATACGGCCCGCCCCTGCCCACTGTGTCACTCTCTCACTGTACGGCCCGCCCCTGCCCACTGTGTCACTCTCTCACAGTACGGCCCGCCCCTGCCCACTGTGTCACTCTCTCACTGTACGGCCCGCCCCTGCCCACTGTGTCACTCTCTCACTGTACGGCCCGCCCCTGCCTGCTGTGTCACTCTCTCACAGTACGGCCCGCCCCTGCCCACTGTGTCACTCTCTCACAGTACGGCCCGCCCCTGCCCACTGTGTCACTCTCTTACAGTACGGCCCGCCCCTGCCCACTGTGTCACTCTCTCACTGTACGGCCCGCCCCTGCCCACTGTGTCACTCTCTCACAGTACGGCCCGCCCCTGCCCACTGTGTCACTCTCTCACTGTACGGCCCGCCCCTGCCCACTGTGTCACTCTCTCACAGTACGGCCCGCCCCTGCCCGCTGTGTCACTCTCTCACAGTACGGCCCGCCCCTGCCCACTGTGTCACTCTCTCACAGTACGGCCCGCCCCTGCCCACTGTGTCACTCTCTTACAGTACGGCCCGCCCCTGCCCACTGTGTCACTCTCTCACAGTACGGCCCGCCCCTGCCCACTGTGTCACTCTCTCACAGTACGGCCCGCCCCTGCCCGCTGTGTCACTCTCTTACAGTACGGCCCGACCCTGCCCACTGTGTCACTCTCTCACAGTACGGTCCGCCCCTGCCCACTGTGTCACTCTCTCACAATATGGCCCGCCCCTGCCCACTGTGTCACTCTCTCACTGTACGGCCCGCCCCTGCCCACTGTGTCACTCTCTCACAGTACGGCCCGCTCCTGCCCACTGTGTCACTCTCTTACAGTACGGCCCGCCTCTGCCCACTGTGTCACTCTCTCACAGTACGGCCCGCCTCTGCCCATTGTGTCACTCTCTCACAGTACGGCCCGCCCCTGCCCACTGTGTCACTCTCTTACAGTACGGCCCGCCCCTGCCCACTGTGTCACTCTCTTACAGTACGGCCCGCCCCTGCCCACTGTGTCACTCTCTTACAGTACGGCCCGCCCCTGCCCGCTGTGTCACTCTCTCACAGTACGGCCCGCCCCTGCCCGCTGTGTCACTCTCTCACAATACGGCCCGCCCCTGCCCACTGTGTCACTCTCTCACTGTACGGCCCGCCCCTGCCCACTGTGTCACTCTCTCACAGTACGGCCCGCCCCTTCCCACTGTGTCACTCTCTTACAGTACGGCCCGCCCCTGCCCACTGTGTCACTCTCTCACAATACGGCCCGCCCCTGCCCACTGTGTCACTCTCTCACTGTACGGCCCGCCCCTGCCCACTGTGTCACTCTCTCACAGTACGGCCCGCCCCTGCCCACTGTGTCACTCTCTCACTGTACGGCCCGCCCCTGCCCACTGTGTCACTCTCTCACTGTACGGCCCGCCCCTGCCCACTGTGTCACTCTCTTACAGTATGGCCCGCCCCTGCCCACTGTGTCACTCTCTTACAGTACGGCCCGCCCCTGTCTGCTGGAGCTGCACCTCTCTCCCTCCTCTAACGCTTTTTCTGCTCCGGTTAATAAAGTAGCTTAAAAAAATGACTTTTCTGCTGCTTCCTTCATTCGGATCGGACCTGGTCTGGATCCGACCGGGTCTATAAGGAACGGGTCTAGTTGTCTTCGGGTTCATTTGGTACGGGTCTCTATATTACATTTTTGTATTTATTCATATCGTGTTAGGGTGGGAAATCCCCAGGTCCATTTCAGAACGGGTCCAACCTTTTGGACCCGTGAAGACCTCTACTGCAAATGCTATTATGGTTTTCTTGGTAGCCTATAGGTTTTCATTGCTGTAAATGGAACTAAATGTATTTGAAACGTGTTTATGGTAGGCTGGCATTGCTTAATTGATTACGTGGTTCGAATTTGATTCACCAAAGTGTATTTTGCCATATTTGGATCTCCATTTGCGTTTTTCTTTACGGTGTTGGTTTACTGTTTAATGTAACTAGCATAAATATAGATTGTATCATGCCTTTATCGATCTTATATTTTATTTACCAGGCCAACTACTTTTGTTCTGTTCACATTCATTCGCATTTGCAGATGTGTCTATTCTAAGCCAAACTGCTATTCAGTAATTTTTTTTGCATGCATGAATAACTAGTCTCCTACTTTCAGCATTTAGTTTGCATTATTTTGTAATAGGTGAATTGCCCTATCTATCTTGTAGCCTCTATTCATTACCATAACAGCGTGGCTGTAGGGCGCTGTCCATTGTGCTGATACAGTGCAGCAGAGATAGTCTACAGATTTCAAAAGCACTCAATGATCTCCAAGTCTCGGTATTTGAACTGTATGTTTATTGTGATATAGCATCATTATATAAGCCGAATTCAATATAATTCCAATGCAAGAACCACCAAAAATGTTGTTCCCTCGCAGATTTCAACTGCCTCCTTAGTGACTTTATCATGGTGCCGGGTCTGACTGCATGTTAATGCTACAGCAGTTTAATTTGTCTTGAGGCCCCTGTATACCGATTAAAAGGAAACAATGGGTGCTTTATCTACATTTTGAAATGTGTCTCACACAATAAAACATTAGTTAGAAAGAGAGAAAGTGCTGAAAACTGTAGGGGAAGTAAGATAGTTTGAGATTAATTAGATGGCAGTAGTGAAGTTGTGTTGATTAGCCACACATTGAGATGAGTCGAATGTCAAAGAAAATCCCACATAATCCTTCATTTTTCAAATCTGCATATTTGAATAATTGATTGTGTTCAGCTAAACTTGGAAATTGCCTCGTAGGGTTTTATGATAATCCACTGATAGTTTATTGTGCTTGAGGACCTGCGCTGGTTTGGCCTATTACACTGTTGGCAGAGAGCAGATTGATACTGTACGGGGAATAATCAGCAGAGCACACTGAGATTGTGTTTCCCCCCTGGATAGACTGTGACTCATTGGGATTAATTGGGTAGTGGCACTATAGATGTGCCGGCGAAAACTCCTGAAGGGGAAACAACAACAGGAACAGTAGCCTCTCATATCTGGACAGATTATTTACTGCCTGTTGTTACTAAGCGTTGAATTGGATCATTTTTGCCCAAAATTCCCAACTAAGACAGAGTGAACTTCAACAGCATGAGCAAAGAGAAAGAGGCTTGCCAGAATATGACACATGGCACTCTAGTCTTTTATCCCACAGTCTTTTTATGCTAATTCTTCCACTGCGTATTTTTGTTATCTTTCCAGAGATCCTATTTCTTCCTCAAGGCTCTCTATCGCTTCTTTTGCATTGCTTGTGTTTTCTTCTATTTCGTTTAGGGGAGCTCTCTGATTGGATGCCTTTATCAAGATTTTAGGATCTTGTTTCCATTTCCCCTTTGCATTGCCATTGTGGGGAGCATGGAAACCAGGCTGTTTCTGGGGAGAATAACACTGGCCTACATCTAGCTGGGCTTAATATTGAAGCAAACGGTCTATAAATGAATCAGTACTTTTTGTATTCATTTTCTATTAATTTGAGACTGTCCCTGTATTGCTACTACACTGTTATTACAATATGTGCCTCAGTGGCTGATGTAGCTTACCGTACCATTCCCTAGTCACAGGATCAGGATGTCCCCCTGTTTTACACTGCAGGATTAAAGGATGAAACAGATTAAGAATTATATCATAATTATCATCACCTTTCACTGCTCTGAAAACGCTTGGCCGGTGACAGATGAGTGACATCCACTATGTGTCCAGATCCCAGATTTTTATGAGACTGTAGGCTAATGAAAGGAAAAAAGGGTGCGGGCCGGATACGGATTTAGCTTTATAATGAGTCACACGTTCACATGACAAATCAATCATGACATCGGTCTTTCTAGCAGCTCGGAATTTAGTCATACAATGTGAGATGTATAGCAAGTTTGTGTTCAGTCAAAGACCCATCGCAGGAATTTCGAAACCTTTTTATTATCCAAATGACAGTGATTTTTGGTGATTTAGACCTCGATCAAGTAGAATTCTGCTTGAAACTAGCAAATGGTTCATTGATGTTTAGCCTACAGAACATATCTGATCTTGTAACGGTCCTGACCTGTTTTATGTTGTTTTTTATGTGTTTATGGTCAGGGCATGTGTTTTGGGTGGGCAGTCTATGTTATCTGTTTCTATGTTGGTTTTGGGTTGCCTGGTATGGCTCTTGATTAGAGGCAGGTGGTTTGCATTTTCCTCTAATTAAGAGTCATATTTAGGTAGGGCGTTCTCACTGTTTGTTGGTGGGTGATTGTCTCCTGTGTCGTGTCGATGTATGTACCATACGGGACTGTTTGGCTGTTCGTTTTCGTTTCGATGTCGTCTGTTTCCTGTCCGTGAGTTTACGTGTAGTTATGTAAGTTTATGTTCAGGTTTCGTCAACGTCGTTTTCTTGTTTTGTAAATTTGAAAGTGTTTTGTGTTTCGTGTTGCCATCGTCGTATTTATAATAAAGATGGCTTATTTCCCTGAAGCTGCATTTTGGTCTGATGATCCTTCTCTCCTCTCCTCGTCTGAGGATGAGGAGAGCGACAGCCGTTACAGATCTCCCTCCTGCTAATGAAAAATCATATTATTGCAACTTGTATTATTTGAGTGACAGTATTAGGAGTCCACTCAAAACATTGAGTGTTAAAATGACTTATTGCTACTCAATGCATCTAAGCAACAAGTAGGCTATGAAATATTGATATTTATTAGCCACTCACAGACCCTTGACTGTTTATAGACTTATTATTTAACTGCTAGAAAGTCCAATCAATGGCAGAGACCCATCATCAATAACTGTTGTGTGTGCCTACGTCCTCACCATAAATTTGAAACTCTGACTCAATGAGTCCTAATGTGTGAGATGGATATTAAAATGATTTAGACTGAGCCTGTGCAAATGGCCATTTTTGAATGGGGCCGGTAGCAAACAGCAGTATCACACATTTATTCAGGTCTTATATAGTGTCATGTCTTTCAGTCTGTGTCGCTGACTATGGGGAGTTGGGGACACATTTTTCATAGCATTTAGCATTACAAAATGCTTGCTGCATATTTAAAAGCGAAAAACACCTAAGAAGGCAGGAGACTGAAAAGATGCATCGACGACGTCGTCCCCACAGTGACTCTACGTACATATCCCAACCAGAAGCCATGGATTACAGGCAACTTCTGCATCGAGCTAAATGCTAGAGCTGCCGCTTTCAAGGAGCAGGAGACTAATCCGGACGCTTATAAGAAATCCCACTATCCTCAGACCAATCATCAAACAAGCAAAGCGTCAATACAGGATTAATATTGCATCCTACTACACCGGCTCTGACGCTCGCCGAATGTGGCAGGGCTCGAAAACTATTACGGACTACAAAGGGAAACCCAGATGCGAGCTACCCAGTGACGCGAGCCTATCAGACGAGCTAAATGCCTTTTATGCTCGCTTCGAGGCAAGCAGCACTGAAGCATGCACGAGAGCACCAGTTGTTCTGGATGACTGTGTGATAACGCTCACGGTAGCCAATGTGAACAAAACCTTTAAACAGGTCAACATTCACAAAGCCGCTGGGCCAGACGGATTACCAGGACGTGTACTCAAAGCATAGGTGGACCAACTGTCAAGTGTCTTCACTGACATTTTCAACCTCTTCCTGACCGAGTCTGTAATATCTACATGTTTCAAGCAGACCACCATAGTCCCAGTGCCCAAGGAAGCGAAGGTAACCTGCCTAAATGATTACCACCCCGTGGATGAAGTGCTTTGAAAGGCTGGTCATGGCTCACATCAACAGCATCCTCCCGGACACCCTAGACCCACTCCAATTTGCATACCGCCCCAACAGATCCACAGATGACGCAATCTCAATCGCACTCCACACTGCCCTTTCTCACCTGGACAAAAGGAACACCTATGTGAGAATGCTGTTCACTAACTACAGATCAACGTTCAACACCATAGTGCCCACGAAGCTCATCCCTAAGCTAAGGACTCTGGGACTAAACACCTTCCTCTGCAACTGGATCCTGGACATCTTGACGGGCCGCCCCCAGGTGGTGAGAGTAGGCAACAACACATCTTCCACGCTGATCCTTAACACTGGGGCCCTCAGGGGTGTGTACTTAGTCCCCTCCTGTATTCCTTGTTCACCCATGACTCCGTGGCCAAATACGACTCCAACACCATCATTAAGTTTGCTGACTACACAACAGGGGTAGGCCTGATCACCGACAACAATGAGACAGCCTATAGGGAGGAGGTCAGAGAACTGGCAGTGTGGTGCCAGGACAACAACCGCTCCCTCAATGTGAGCAAGACAAAGGAGCTGATCATGGACTACAGGAAAAGGTGGGCCAAACAGGCCCCCATTAACATCGACAGGGCTATAGTGGATAACATCGACAGGGCTATAGTGGATCGGGTCAAGAGTTTCAAGTTACTTGGTGTCCACATCACCAATGAACTATCACGATCCGAACATACCAAGACAGTCGTGAAGAGGGCACGACAAAACCTTTTCCCCCTCAGGAGACTGAAAAGATTTGGCATGGGTCCACTGATCCTCAAAAGGTTCTACAGCTGCACCATCGAGAGCATCCTGACCGGTTGCATCACCGCCTGGTATGGCAACTGCTCGGCATCTGACCGTAAGGTGTTATAGAGGGTAGTGCGAACGGCCCAGTACATCACTGGGGCCAAGCTTCCTGCCATCCAGGACATATACAAGAGGCGTGTCAGAGGAAAGCCCATAAAATTGTCAGAGACTCCAGTCACCCAAGTTATAGACTGTTTTCTCTGCTACCGCATGGAGCGCCCAAGTCTAGGACCAAAAGGCTCCGCAACAGCTTCTACCCCCAAGCCATAAGACAATTAATAAAATCACCACCGGATAATTTACATTGACCTCACCTCCCTTTTGTACACTGCTGCTACTCGCTGTTTATTATCTATGCATAGTCACTTCACCCCCACCTACATGTACAAATTACCTCAACTAACCTGCACCTGTCACGGCCGTCGAAAGAACTGGACCAAAGCGCAGTGTGGTGAGCGTACATATTCGTTTTTATTAGAATGACGCCGACAAAACAATAAACAATACAAAAACGACCGTGAAGCTTAAGGGCTATAGTGCCACAAACAAAGACAACTTTCCACACAGAAAGGAGGGAAAAGGGATACCTAAGTATGGTTCCCAATCAGAGACAACGATAGACAGCTGTCCCTGATTGAGAACCATACCCGGCCAAAACAAAGAAATACAAAAACATAGAACATAGAACATAGAATGCCCACCCAGATCACACCCTGACCAAACCCAAAATAGAGACATAAAAAGCTCTCTAAGGTCAGGGCTTGACAGTACCCCTGCACACTGACTCGGTACCGGTGCCCCCTGTATATAGCCCTGTTATTGTTAATCTTATTGTGTTACTTTTTATAATTACTTTTTATTTTAGTCTACTTGGTAAATATTTTCTTAGCACTTCTTGAACTGCACTTTTGGTTAAGGGCTTGTAAGTAAGCATTTCACGGTAAAGTCTACACTTGTTGTATTCGGTGCGTGTGACAAATAAAGTTTGATTTGATTTGATCTCAAACATACATGTTAATGTTAAAACTGGGTCTTAGAAGTTTCTGTTTTCCACAGTTCCCTTTATACTGAAGCACAGAGTGAATTCTTTACCTTATGAAATGCCTTGTGTATCTCAGCGCTTGTAGAGGTAATGTCAACAGACTCGTTGTATGGCGAGCCCTGTCAAGTTCAGTGTGTTTTCTTTTTTCCTGGGAGCCCCGCTGAGTGGCTGTCTCTTTAATAAGTGTAGGGAGGGAAGGGGAGGTGGGAGGGGCTTCCTGAGGAAACAGGTGTGTGCTGACAGGGATGATGTCCTTGTTTCAGTGTCACCTGGGAAGACCTACATTGTAGCGGATCCACTATCACAGCTCACAGCTGGTAGAGAGACCAGAGTGCAGATGCCTCCCAGGCAGCATGTTGATATAAGCAAGTAAAAAAAGTGTTGCCTGTTAATTTGAAACTGCACATTTGTCAAGGTTTTACACCCGGGATAGCCTGACAGTATGTTTCTCTTCCAGTAATCACTTGAGGGGCATGAATAGCGTATTTTTGGGGAAAGCATATTTTAGTCATAAGTATAGGTGGGATGACTACAGCTGTCCCCTGAATAAGTAACTGAACGCTAATGTGAGAGTGTTCAACTTTATTCAAAAAATATTATTTTCAGACTTAATGTTCTTTATGCCCCTTAAAATAGTAACCTGAAGTAGATCAGTACATGGGCCAGCTGCAGTATTCACACAATGCTCCCAGCTCACTGTACTGGGCTTCATCCAAGATCTGATTATTTGCATATTAGTAAATGTATGAAAACGTGGAAGCCAAGTAATTTCTTCCCCAATCTCATGTTGAAAACTCTTTGTTTAGAGACGCCTGCTGAGTCTATTGTCCCATTATTGTGATGAATATGGTAATATCCTTTCCTCACATTTACATACAGAGAGGAAACTAGGACACTAGGCAACTTCCCCTTGAAAAAGTGTCTCATGGGAAACCTTGAAAGAGTCTCTAAGTCTGTGTAACTCAAATTACTGAGAAAGTCTTATGCAAAACAGTCCGTGGAAAACTCCACTATAATCTTCTGTGTTTGCTCTGAATGATAAGGTACCTGTCAGAAGGGCAAGTGTTTTAGTTAGGCCTAATATTTAGGCCTTTGGGGCTCCCGAGTGGCGCAGCGGTCTAAGGAACTGCGTCTCAGTGCTATAGGCGTCACCACAGACCCTGGTTCGATTCCAGGCTGTAACCACAACCGGCGGGGATTTCGAGTCCCATAGGGCGGCGTACAATTGGCCCAGCGTCGTCCGGGTTAGGTTTTGGCCGGTGTAGGCCGTCATTGTAAATAAGAATTTGTTTTTAACTGACTTGCCTAGTTAAATAAAAGTTTAATAAAATAAAAATAATAGGTTTGTTGTCTGTCATTTAGCTTATAATTGTTATGGAGCAGGGTGGTATTGAGTGACTGAGAACAGACCCAGGGTGTGTGTTTAGATACCATCATATGACACTAGGAGTTAACAGTGTTTCAGCCAAGGTGGCTGACTAAGAGCTAGGTCGCATGATGTCATTCAGGAAGTGGAGTCTGTGGACACAGTAAAATAAGGTACTGTACTGTAGGTCTACGGTATCATAGGTCCTGTCACAGAGTCATATGACACATATCTCTGTTTGCAAACGCTTGAGAGAAGTTAACCTGCTCATTTATTTTGCTAAAGCAGAATAGGATGAGTCAGAGATGAGTTAGTCTTTTTATGACATTTTACTGTGAAATTACAATCCACTAACTTGCTTATTTTGTGTAGTAAAAAAAAAAACAATTTTTGTTTCTTCACACTATTGTTACTATTGATAATTTTGAATGTCCAAGTATTGGATTATTATGACACAAAAGGTTCTGGGTTTCTGTTATTACATAGCGGCAAATGGGCATTTCAAGTATGCTTTTCTAAGTTAACTTGAACAAACTTGAACAGCATAAAAACCACCAACATCCATCCTCTCTCCCACACACACACACACACACACACACACACACACACACACACACACACACACGCACACACACGCACACAAACACATATTTGTCCTGAGGGAATTTCCTGAAAGCCGAGTTGAAAAAGCAAAACAAAATCCTTATTAATTGGTCTGGATGTGGACCCCCCTTTGTTAGCGGGCCGAGTGGGGGCCTTTGGAAAAGAGGAAGCCTGTGCATTGTTACGGGGCATAATGCTTTGTTTTCAAATAACAGCTATTGTCTTCTGAATGAATGGCCTGTTGTTGGAAAGTGTTCTAATTCCCAAATCAAAGCTTGCAACTTTCAGAGTCCCTTTTAATCTTTATTTGAAGTAACCAATGCTTTTCTTGGAATAGGGGACTCTTCTCTGTAATAGTTCTCACAGGACACATAGAAGTGTTCACACGGTACACATTGTTTTCTGGGTTGTGCGTGTGATGTTCTCTGGGCTTCATTTCATAAGTGTGCAGATTAGAGGCCGTGTTGCAGCCTTCAAAAGTGTTTATTTGATCCTAGTGATGGATGCAGATTAAGAGTTGGAGCAGGCACCTGTTGCTCTGCAAATGAGCTGGAAAGGGATCAAAAGTTGACCAATCTTCTCAAAGTACAAGCCCCCAACAAAGGATGAAAGCAAAGATTTTTATAACTTATAACTAAACCAAGATAGACCACAGCCTGTTGTTTCAAACGGGAACAAATGAGTCATAGTGGGCAGAACAAGTAAGGAGGTGGGCAGAGCCAAGCACTAGCTAGCAAGATCCTATTAGTGTGTTTTAGCACAGATTTGCATATTTCCGTTAGGGAACACCTACTCTGTAGAGTGCACGTGTTCAATAACTCAATTTGCCTTTGCACTCCTTCTAAACAAGGCAATTTTTAAAAACTTCACCAAAGGGCTAAGTCTACAAAACTTAGTCCACTGTTCATAACAGATTGTAGTTTTGGGACAGAAAACTGTATTGAGATCAAGTGTTTCATCGATGAGAAAATGTGCAGTGTCGGCCAAAATCCATCTCGTTCCATCTTCTCCCACTTCCATATTTGGTAGTGAGTGTCAACGCCAAGCGGATGCTTCACATTTAAACATCTTGTGAAATATCTGTATCATTGTTCTGTCTGTGATGAAAGCTTAGAACAGAGTCGAAAAGGGCTTTTTTTCATGATCACATTGATTCACACAAGTGTGTCTTTTTCAATCATACTATTGTTGTTCTCAGAGAACTATGAAAAATGTTACACACAAAGCCTAATGTGACTTATCATGGATCAGATTATGTTGATGAATAGTGACCATGTTCCTAGTGCGAACACTGACTTCCTAGCATTAACTCCATGTAGTTTCTCAATAGAGTTAAAAATATTCTGGCCTCCTTTTCACACCACATATAACGCTTTCTATACTCTGGTGCTAGGGAATTGTAGCAAGGAGAGTGTAGTATTTGTTGATTTAACAAGATTACTGCCTTTAACCAATCAAAATCAAATTGTATTTGTCACATGCAATAGGTGTAGACTTTACAGTGAAATGCTTACTTACAAGCCCTTTCCTAATGATGCAGAGTAAAAAACAGAAAAACAAATAAATAACACAATAGGAATAAAATACACAAGAAGCTATACACAGGGAGTACCAGTACAGGGGTACGAGGTAATCGAGGTAGATATGTACATCCGTGGAGGCTGGTGGGAGGAGCTATAGGAGGACAGGCTCATTGTAATGGCTTGAATGGAATCAATGGAATGGATTCAAACGTGGTTTCCATATGTTGGATGTGTTTGATACCGTTCCATTCATTCCATTCCAGCCTTTACAATGAGCCCGTACTCCCACCAGCCTCCACTGGTGCCAATGTATATTTGTGTTAATTTATATAGGTCACTTAGTCTGCACTTTGTGTGTGTGTGTGTGTGTGTGTGTGTGTGTGTGTGTGTGTGTGTGTGTGTGTGTGTGTGTGTGTGTGTGTGTGTGTGTGTGTGTGTGTGTGTGCTCAGGCGTGTGTATGGTCTTGGCTTCCAAATCTCACCAGTGGGAGTACACTGCTGATGTAATCCAATTACGGGAGCATAAGCAATTTGTTAGACAGTTCTCATAATGGAACAGTTTCCCAATCAACGCTGATGTACATACAGTTGAAGTCGGAAGTTTACATACACCTAAGCCATATACATTTAAACTCCGTTTTTCACAATTCCTGACATTTATTCCTGGTAAAAATTCCCTGTCTTAGGTCAGTTAGGATCACCACTTTATTTTAAGAATGTGAAATGTCAGAATAATAGTAGATAGAATCATTTATTTCAGCTTGAATATCTTTCATCACATTCCCAGTGGGTCAGAAGTTTACTCAATTAGTATTTGGTAGCATTGCCTTTAAATTGTTTAACTTGGGTCAAACGTTTTGGGTAGCCTTCCACAAGCTTCCCACAATAAGTTTGGTGAATTTTGGCCCATTCCTCCTGACAGAGCTGGTGTAACTGGGTCAGGTTTGTAGGCCTCCTTGCTCGCACATGCTTTTTCAGTTCTGCTCACAAATTGTCTATAGGATTGAGGTCAGGGCTTTGTTATGGCCACTCCAATACTTTGACTTTGTTGTCCTTAAGCCATTTTGCCACAACTTTGGAAGTATGCTTGGGGTCATTGTCCATTTGGAAGACCCATTTGCGACCAAGCTTTAACTTCCTGACTGATGTCTTGAGATATTGCTTCAATATATCCACATAATTTTCCATCCTCATGATGTCATCTATTTTGTGAAGTGCACCAGTCCCTCCTGCATCATGTCAACTTAGTGTATGTAAACTTCTGACCCACTGGAATTATGATACAGTAAATTATAAGTAAAATTATCTGTCTGTAAACAATTGTTGGAAAAACTACTTGTGTCATGCACAAAGTAGATGTCCTAAAAGACTTGCCAAAACTATATTTTTTTAACAAGAAATTTGTGGAGTGGTTGAAAAACGAGTTTTAATGATTCCAACCTAAGTGTATGTAAACTTCCGAGTTCAACTGTATAAAAAACGAATGGTGTGTGTGTGTGTGTCTGTGTGGGTTTGTGTGAGAGTCAGTGTAGAGTCTTGTGTGCATAGGCAGTACAAAATAAGGTCAAGGACACACAGTCCGATCGTGACGCTGCATGGAGGAACCTATAAGTTGTATATCCATAGCGTCAGTCAGCTAAGTCTCTGTAAGTGTAAAGCATTGAATATTAGAGCTTTTCAAGTCTCTTTGTGAAGTTTTGCAAATGTCCCTTGCGATTTCTGTTTCAATTGCAGTGCAGTGGAACTTTTATCCCTTTATTAAAATGTTTCAAGTAAAGCCTCACACCCTGAGGGTTCCCACAACTATTAATCCGGCAATTTAAAGTTTAATGTTGGCCGGTCTCTCTCCTCCCTTCTTTCCTCTGTGGAATTTACAGAAAATCATCCTCCACCTTTTTAGTCATGCACAGTTTCGTGTGAAAATTGTTTTGTTGTGAATCAACTCACGCTTTCATCACTGACTCCTCTCAAAGGTCAACATCTTGTTATGGTCTCTTTCTCGGTTGGACATTCGCCACCTTTAAAAACAACCACTTTGCGGTCCTTCTTTAACTCCGATTGAGCAATGTGACTGTGTTATCGCATCAGTGACACACAGGCACTGTGATAGCTTTAATCCAAAACAGAGAAACTGCAGTGTTAATTAATTTCTAATGAGCACCACTTCATACTATTTATATCGAGAAAGGTACACTCTCAGAAATAAAGGTTTAGATTTGTTCTTAAAGAGGTACAACTGCTTGTCACTGGGGTGGTATCCAGTAAGGTAATCCTTTATACCTTTCAGTTATAGGTAGATAATTGCACCCCAGTTCCTACTTCAGATAGTACCTTTTTTTAAGGTAAAAAAAGTATGCTTTTAGAAAGGGTTCGATTTGTCTTTATGGGGAATCACCACACTGACAAAGCCATATGTTTCTAGTAAGTGACAAAAATGTACCTCTACCATGGCCACATAAATTGGTACAGCACTTCTACTCACGGGTGGCCAAAAATAACGAACTGATAGCCACACCCCCACTAAACCATGCCCCCAATATAATTTCCCAGTGTGCTTTGCCTTTTCGAGTGAATTGTAGTTACCAGTCCTAACGTATTTGTTAGTGACAGACATGGTTGTTGAATTCATCAATCAATCAATCAATCAATCCATCAATCAATGTTCATACAGATATTAAAAACAATTCTTAAAACACAACCTCCAGTAGAGAATACTGGGAAATATGATAATGATAATGATTATGGTACATATGTGCCTTTTTAGGGTACCACCCCAGAGACAAAGCCGTTAATTGCTTTAAGGTTGCAAAAAATAAGTTTATACACAGAAAAACAGAAATGTACCTTCACACCGTACCTCTTTTTTTGAGAGTGAGAGTGTGATTATTGTACCTTTTTGTATTCAAAATATTAGGATTTTTTTACAATTATACTCTTTATCTGCACATGTACCCTAAAAGGTACTGAACAACACCATGTGAGATCATTATGTGTACCTCTGAAGGTACATGATGTATATTTTTATATTTTTGTACCCCAGGGAACAATACTGTATCCTAACCTTACCCTTGTTTCTAAGAGTGTAGAGTACTCGTATGGCACAGCCACCTTTTTTTTCCAGAGTTCCCTGTCTGGCAGCACTCCAGCTTAAGCTGTAACATAGCCCTGTTAATCATCTATGGGTGGAGGAGGGCTATGTGGTGCATAGACGCCTAGGGGGTCATTCCTATTATCCGGTGCCTTTTGGGACCTTGTAACTTTTGGGGAGACATTTTTTTATTATTATTATTATTTTTTCGATCAAAAAAAGGACAGGTGTGACTTTCAGAAAAACATATTGGTCAAACTCAGGCACTTAAATCCCTGTTAGGTTCATAATCCCATACAGTCGTTGCATAATCCTAACAGGTTGGGAGCTAACAGGGTCAAAATTTGGAGCCAAAATTTGCTGTGGGTGATTGAGATTAAGCTAGTATAATGGTAAACACTTGAAGAGGATTTACATTTTTTGAAATATATTAATTTTCTCTATAATTGTGCCTAAAATGGTGGAAATGTATGAGTGAGCTAGACTAGCATCATTAAACATGGAACATAGATGAAACCGAGTGAGATAGACTAGCATCATTAAACATGGAAAATAGATGAAACCCGAGTGTTTATATTTATTTAGCTTTGCACCATTGTTTCCCCACCCACTTCCTGGATGTCATTGTGGGAAGGGGCTGTTTTCTTAAATTAGAATTACTACAAACTAAAAGGGTGGAAAGTGATATCAGGGACACACAGAAAATGTTAAATACAATAATAATCTTCAGCCACTCAGCCTTGTTAAAATATTCCAAACCAGAAGGTGGCAGTAGCATTATTTGGCAATGCATGTCTGTGTGTGTTGCTTATGGTCTAAATTCCGAGCTAGCTGGGCTAATGTTGCTATTTTGTAGAAAGCCCTTGTTTTTATTAACCAGATGGCCAGAGCTAGATAACTACCTAGCAAGATGACAAAGAAACAATTTAATTTACTCTCCATATTCCCATACTGACAGTGCCAGCCCATAGCCAAATGTTTAGGTAGCTAACGTTAGCATATTCAGTAGCTAGCACAACATAGCTAGCTAGCTAGCTAAGGACACTGCATTCGAGGTTACATTTAAAAAAAATACTATAGTAAGTGGCTATTAAGTGCCAAATAAAGTAACAGGATTGATAATAACAGGGTTGCTGATTTAATCTTAAATCAGCTATGAATCACATTGTGACAGGGTGTATGGAAGCTTGTTGAGTGCAACAGGGAGTGGCAATTGAATGTAAGCTTAATTTAAAAAAATGTATTGTTAAAACATTTGTAGCCTGTCTATCTATGGATATGCTCGACCTGCTCAGTTCTCTATCACCAAACACCAGAAAATGGCCAAAAAGACTAGAACCAGCTCACCTGCTTTTACACTATGATTTGACTATTAGATGTATTCAATGTTTCATTTACACTCATGGGAATTGGCCTATATGGATTGTTGATGTCGACATCTGAAAATACATTCAGTAACATGATAAGGCTATTCCTGAAAAATGTGGAGTAGGTGCAACATAAGACCAAATAATTACATGGGTTTGAGTGAGAGGACTAACTGGTGTCTCCAAGTGGCCACACACACCTCTCCAAAGTGTGCACAGTTCCTAAGCTATTTCAATGCACTTTTATGACTCAGCTGTCCTTGCTGTGCTGTTGAGTAGCTAGAGCAAGCACACTTGTAATTGTTTTGTTTGGAACACAACGCTGCGTCCCCACCATCACACAAAAACGGTCCATTATAAATCGCAATCTGGGTCAGGTGGGCATAATTTGAAAGCTTGTTCTATTGCACATAAAAAGGAGTCATGAGTCCATTCAAGTGCGTGTGCCACAGCAAATGTTCTTCACAATAATCAAACCGGCTCATTCTGTTCAAAACAACCCAGGGTATTATACCATTTCATCTTGTAACTGTACATCAAAGATAGTGATCATAAACATTGACACAGTATATTACATGAATTTTATGATTTGGAAATGTGAAGTGCACGTTTGGACTCACGAGTGTTTGGCTTGCTTGTATGATATCAAAGCGGTATTTATTTTAATCCTCAACGTCTCATCTTTCGGAATATATTGAGTCATCTTAATCTACAGCATTTCGCTCAGCGGGAGATGATGGGGGGCCCGTTGTTGTCGTGCGCAGTGCTCAAATTCAGAATTGCTGTCAGTCAAAACCCATACAGCGCTGTGAAGCACAGAGACAGAGCTCTGACTACTGTCCAGCAACTACGTTCAAATTTAGGTGCTTATTAGTTCCCAAATCTGCCATTTTCAACGGGCAGACGTAAATTAATCACTAGTCACGTTAAATAAATAATAATCTTCAGAAATGACTTTGTCAAAGCAACTAAATATCTAGGGCTTTACAAGGATTGTGACATTTTGGGATTAAGCGGGTTAACATATTCAAATCAAATTGTGTTGGTCACATACACGTGTTTAGCAGATGTTATTGCGGGTGTAGCGAAATGCTTGTAAGCAAAGTTTACGAAGAGCTAGTCCTAGAAGTCACAGAGGGTGCATAGAGGGACATGTCAAAAATGCTGAATAGCAAGTCATTATTCATATAAAAAACAGATTTATTGAATTCTCCATACATGTAGTCTATATTGAAGGGCACTTAATTTTAATATAACAGGCTTTTAAAGTTCAGTATTGGTGCACAATTTCTATACTTACAATAAATATCAAAGGGACGCAAAAGGCACTCTTTTCATGGAATGAATCAGGGGCCAGTTGGTTGACATCTATTGATTTGAACATGTGCTGCCTCTAATCATTAAAGAAATCGATAGAGTTCCCTCCATACTCTCCACTGAATACACATTAGGCCTGTGGCTGGTTAATGTCACTATCCAGACAAATTCAGATGGGTATGGTGAGACTCATAGTATTTGAGTGATCAACCATGTTCAAATGTTTTTATTTTAGGTACTCTATTTCAGGTTTACTAATATTCTTTCATGTAAAATTCTTCAATAGCCTATTTCAAGGTCGATGACGCTACAAACGGTATCGTTACGCCTTCCTCCAACTATCAAAATCGCTTATTCATTATTAGGCTACAAAGTATCAACATATAGCAGAACACTGTTAAACTGAGTAGTATTTGTTCAGTACATATCTTGCACTGCGGTCTGCGAGGTCGAGTGCCATCAAACATGCAAAAACGTGTAGACTCGCCCCCTCCACTGTGATTTTAGGGGGGCTGCCTGTCATTGTTTCAGACTGCAGGTAATGGCGCCATCCTCCCCCCGCCCAGCTTCCAACTCAGCAGAGAGTCAGAGCACATTATTAGTTCAATGCCTACTGACATTGGCATGCGGAATTTTAGAGGGTTGAAGATCCTGCAGCTGAAGCTAAGGTTAGCATGGGGGTCTAATTTGGGAAATACCGTATCCGGATAAATGTTCCCTTTGAATGAAAAGGTAAATTGTTCGTGCTACTATTTTAGAGGACTGTGTTTGATTAGTTGTTTTCAAAAGGAATTTTAATACATTTGGGCAAGTTGTTATTAGACATGACCGTTACTTTCATACAACGTTACAGTCTTTGAAGTTTCTAGGAATAATTATCTCCGGTTTTGTCGGTGGAGCTCCAATGAGAGGCAGCGGAAACACTGAATATAAATTTTAGCCCTTGCAGTGTCTGTGAATAACGGTAGGCTAATAGAGCTTTGGAAGTGAGGCCCGGGATTCTGCATTGCTCGGAGTCTGTTCATTGTTCTCTGAGAGATGAGTTGACAGTCAAGCCGCTTTAAACCACTCGCGAGGAACTATTACATGTATCCGTTCATGAATCCATCCATGTGCACATCGCGAAATGTTTCACAACAAGATAACGTTGAAGTAAGTTATTCGCTCTGAATGAGTGGAGACTTCTGGTAGGCTACACTTGATTTGCCTATTACACAGTTATTATACTGGTAATGTAAATGTTTACCTTCGAAATAACAGACGTGACTGAATTGAGTTCGTCATCCTCTCATGTTTTCATGCACCTGCTCTTTACGTCAATTATATTTAGTGATCGAAATGAGGACAACATTTATTTTCATTCCTTTTATTTGATATTATACCGACTCGACTGGATGCTGCATTGTACCGTGTACTCACGTAACATTTGACAGAAATGTTTGTGAAGTTAATTCAAAATAGTGTGATAATAATGCGAGTATTAGGATCTTGTAGATATCAGTGTGATCGTGAATCATGGTTCTTATTTTAGTAGGCTATTGCTATACATGTTAACCAGTCATCTCTTTACAAATACTGTTCATAGATACAGATTGAGGGTCACTATCAGTGGGTGAGATGTTCTAAAAGATGTCACCTCAACATCAGTTACATGAACTTTATTTCACCGTCACACGATCGTTCTTCACCACGCCAGACCTAAATGTGTGGATTAACAGGCTTTGGTGCCCACGACAGGACTCGCTGCACTCTGGCCCACCCCTCCGTTGTAGTGGGGTGATGGTCTGTGTGTCAGAGTAGAATAGTGATGTAATTACATAGTCATGGTGTGTACAGTGTTCCCTTTGATGAACTCTAGTCTGATTTTTTCCTCCCATAAGCTTTCATAAACTTTAAACCCGTTCAGCTCAACTTCAATCAACTTTATAATCTGTCAGTGCAACTGTTGCGTCAAGTGTCTGGATTATTGTCTCAGGATGATAGAAGGTATTTGGTTGACCCATATGATGACATCACCGGGTCGTCTCAAAGGCTGGGGGGAATTTCTGCCATATTGCTCAAGAATTAAGAATTTGTCCCTGAGGCAAGACGTGTCTGTAGGTTTTGGCCTTTTCATGGCCAAAGCAGTTAGAGTTCAGGGTGCCAACATCACGGCATCTCTCTATCTCAACTATTCTATTCCTCACCCAGTCTTCACCCTCATTTTATATAATGCTGATCATTTGAAGGACATAATATAGGCCTACCATTTTATGACTGACATGGTTCATATGGGATTTCCCAAGGATTAGTGTTATTGGTGGTTTATAGGAACCTTTTATTGCACTGTGCAGGCTAATAGCCATCCTATTGGTCACAGCGGGAAGATTACTTCGACACAAAGTATTTGTTGCTTATTGTGATGCAAGCAATGTCAATTTTTGGTATTTCTCATATTGTGATTGTTAATCCAGGCGAAAAAGCAGGGGCTAGCTGTAAACACAGAAGACGCCAATTTTCAACTTAATGTATGTTATCCTCCACGGCATTTATATGCCCTATGCGGTTTCAGAAATGGTTTAGTGTAGCAAAGCAAATGTAAAAGAATTACAACTGTGAATCCATCACTTAGGCCTATATACAAATAAAAAGGTATTAAAAAAACTACAAAAACAATGTATTTACACATTCATCATCATTAAGCTCCTTTTGAAGTGTGGCTCCCAATGGAAAAAGTGCTGTAGGGCTGCTTTGGGAGTGTGTTAGCCCCTGTGTTTGGGCTGTTGTGTTTCTGTTGACCATACCACTCTTGTTTTATTGAGTTGATCCAATGTTGTGTTGTCCCATCAATCCATCCAGAGGCAGGACCTCTCTCTCTGGTTGCAGCCCAACTCGTCTCCACTGATCTGGCCAGAGGGATTGCTGCCATGCCCTCTGCTCATCCCTCTCATCACTGCCCTGCGTTCTCTCTCTCATTCTTATATCTCATCTCTTCTTGCTACATAGCTAGACCTATGTCACCTACCTCTCTTTTACTGTCACTTGAAACTATTGAGTGTTCTCTCACTGTTTCCCACTGCTCTCCTCTCGCACATGTATTTTCTTGGAAATATTGATAAAGAGGTAGACAGAGGCTGGAAGGTACAGAGGGAAAGGGATGTTGGTACTGAGTACTGACCAATGTGTCCCCATGGCACGTGTCAACATGTCTTGTGTGTTTGACCATCCGCCCCACATATCCTCTCCCTCATCACAAAAAAATAACTCTGCCTGTTTCCATGGCAACGGACTACATCTTTATCTGCCCTGTTTTCTTGGG
The DNA here is from genome assembly GCF_029448725.1 of Salvelinus fontinalis. Lineage (NCBI taxonomy): Eukaryota > Metazoa > Chordata > Actinopteri > Salmoniformes > Salmonidae > Salvelinus > Salvelinus fontinalis. The sequence continues at coordinate 27,877,243 of NC_074665.1, forward strand.
GAGCAGAAATGTACTGAATCACCCCTTTTCCTACGTTGGCAGGCTACCCCTACCCCCTGCTGTCTGCCAGAGCTCTGCTAGTGTGCAGAGAGGCAGCCAGGATGGGGTGTGTGTTTCGATGTGCACACTGCACACTTGTGTTGTGTGTCCTCACATCACCCCACAGCATGCTTATAATTTCTCCAGCGTCGCCCCACCTGACTCATCTAGCAAGTCATCTCAATCCTAAATCACAAGTGTGTGCGAATGACTGAGAGAATCAGGAGTCAGCCATAAAAGGGGGAATTTCCCTCTGGGGGAATCTGGGCTTGTTTTCATAGTCTGAGGCATTTCTAGGACAGTGAAATGTGTTTCACACATAATTGCCCAGGAGGAAGGCAGGTCAGGGCTTTGCGCACTGAATGATACACTCTATGATGGCTTCCGGTGTATTGATGGGGGGGTGAGATCTAAAAATGTATGTAGTCCTGCTTTGTTACATTTTGCAAAGGCTCTAAGTTATACTGATCGCACTATTAGTTTTTGGGGCATAGATATGGTTGTCCTTTTTCGATAGAGACATTGGACGTCTTTTTTTGTATGTTACGTTTACAGTTATAACATTCTTGTTGTAATACCTAGTTGTCTTGAGTTAGCATGAAGAGTGTATACTCCCCTGTATTTTAGAATTTGACAAATAAACAAACATTCTTTGGATATCTGAATGTCTAGCATCTGTTTGATGCTACAGAGCCCTATACAGCTTATATAAATATCTTCTGTAAATCCATCAGGGCAGACAAATTTTAAAGATTGATAGAAAATATCCATATTTATTTTATGGTGGTTTAAAATCTGGACTCTCCAACCCTGTTCATGCAGAGCTACCGTTCTGTAGGTCTTCACTCCAACCTAAATCTAGCACACCTGATTCTAATAATTAGCTGGTTGATCTGCTGAACCAAGTTAGTTACAACTGAGGTCGAAGCGAAAAACCTACAGGAGAGTAGATCTCCAGGAACAGGGTTGGAGACCACTGTTCTACCACAGGAGGTTGGTGACACCTTAATTAGGGAGGACGGGCTCGTGGTAATGGCTGGAGCGGAAATAGTGGAATGGTATCAAACACACGATTTCTATGTGTTTGATGCCATTCCATTCACTCCAGTCATTATTATGAGCCATCCTCCCCTCAGCAGCCTCCTGTGTGTTCGACATTGTCTTATGCTGAGCCACACTGGCTGCGTTTACACAGGCAGCCCAATTCTGATATTTTTTCTAGTAATTGATCTTAATCACATCAGATCTTTTTCAGAGCTGGTCAGAATTGGGCTGCCTGTGTAAACGCAGCCATAGTTTTTTTATCCAACTTCTGTACACTAGCAGTTAAGTTCGGCATGGTGGGCTGGGGAAGCTGAGACTGTTTGTGCTTATGGCGATGGGCTTGTCCTGTCTGCGGCGAACGGATAAGACTGTTGAAAATGGTGTAGGGCTTCTTAACCACCAACTGTTTGGTCCTCTTGCAGAAGATTTTGAAGCAACGTAGGGCAAAACGCTGGTAAGGGTAACACATTGGTAAAGGTACTGTATCAACCTGGCTAGTGTATTGTTTAGGGACAATAAGGGGACATTGGGAGTTGCTTTTGAGAGGATAATTCAGCCAACAAAGTGAATGGGCTGGGGGGCTAAAGAAGGTGTGAAAAGTAGGAAGGCAGTTCTTACACAGTATGAAGTGTTGTGCATGGGAGATTGAGGGGAAATGGCACCTCAATCGCTCTCATACACAACAATACGTTTTCTGTCTAAGCAGTACCCTGCACAACCAAAACCCCCCTTCCTCATCTCAAAGTACTGTCTGTAAATCTCCCCCAGCCGATTGACTTTAAGATTTTAGAGTCGTTAATGGTCCTTGTGTAATACGCATTAAGACCCAAGCACTCGCTCTCTCATTAAGGTAGAGGATTGTTGGCCAAATGTTGTTTATTTACTTGCGCTAAATTCACAGTAACAATAAACCAGACCCATTAATTATGAAAGGTTATTTCAAGATACATTTTGAATGTCTCTTTCTCCCCCTCTCCTCCCATGTTAGAACTATCTTCCAGGCCAGGTAATTTGAAATGGGTCTGTGGCCAATGCTTAGTTTGAGACGGATCCTGCACCTCTCCGCTTTGGACTGTTTTGTTCCGTAACCTATTTGGCCGGATCAGGTACCTCTCATGGCATGAAAATAATTGTCACTTTTTGCAATGTAAAAATTGCAATAAAAGCAATCAACGTTCATTCGAGTTGCCTCTTAGGTAAATCTCCTGCCCCCACGAAATATACATGTGAAAAAGTAGATTTTCAGCCCGGGCCTAATATTCTAAGAGTTGCTTTGGGTTGGGCCGGCCGAGTTTATGGTTTGCGCAACATTTGAACCAATGTTTGAGACCAACGGGTGGCGGTGGCTGTGTGAGAAGCATGACAGCATCTCTTACATAATTAGAATGAGATTCACTTTCTATGATCTCTCTGCTCTGATAGACATGAGCCTGCAACTCTCATCTCTCCAGCATTGCACTTCATCATTTATTTCTTTATAGAATCATAGCCGCGCGAAGGGTTCTGAACGAACTGCAGCACCCCTGATTAATTGAAATGCATTAGCCAAAGATATAGAATTACTGCTGTCTGTTCAGAAAATAAATTAAATACTTCTGAATAGCCTACTACACCATGAGAATGCCTATAATTTAGTGACAGAGGCCCAATAGCTGTGGATTGAAGCCTAATAACAAGGAATAACCTACAGTCGGGAACGTGGGGCAAATATGTCAGTGAAAAAACAGCACAGACAAAACTGGCTTTTCTCAATATTTCAAATACAATCGAGGGAAAACGCAGGTTGGAAAGCAAATGGCTCATGGTGAAAAGAGAAGACTATGCTGTAGACTACCAAAATATTTGATCAACTTCCTTATATTGTTTTACAAAAGAGAGAGAGAGAGGCTTTTGGTACGTGCGCCTCGGCCATCACCAGCGAGTGATTGGGTGAGTCAGTGACACTGGAAAACATTTTTAGGACTATAATTTCCTCCTCATATTGTAGCCTACAATATGTCTCCACACACTTAGGCCTAGGCTGTTGATAGATTCAAGACAAGTTTTTATTGATCTCAGATTCTCAGTTTGTCAGTGTCAAAGAAGCCTGCCATTTCCATCATTTGTGCGGTATAGATAAAGGTTCTGCCAAAGTCTCCAGTCATTTCAAATGACGTAAGAATTGCATGACAAGCGTTTATAAAAGGCCAACATTTTCCCTGACCTTAGGCTACACATTTTTCCCCCATGTGTGCAACCTCTATAAGTGCCTCTACATACTGCTCTATGCCACTACGCAAATGTGATATGTTTTATTAGAAAGCTTTTTATTATTCATGCATTACAATACCTCAGAACTCCCCAGGTCACCCCATTCTCGCCCTCACTTTTTGTTCCGGCACCTCTCGATTGACAAATTAAGCACTGGCTGTGGCAGATTACATAAATACAGTAATTCCACATTAAAACATTTATGAGGGATTAAATGACCAAACAGCCCAGATTTACCGGCAATGTGAGCCGGGGACAGATGTTTTCTCATTTGGCAGGTCAGAGGCCAGTTATTCAGGTTAGGCTGCTGGAATAGCTTTTCTCTACTTCTAGTGACCCTTTTCTTCATTGTGCAACCAACGTTTCATTGGCATACTATCCCACCTTGAGTCCCCTCGAACTGTTCATTCATGTCCTTTTGACTGATTCTCAGTAGTCAAAGTCAGAATCTTCCAGAGCCTTGGCTCTTGGTTTAATGGTGGTTTGATTCTCACCAGCAGGGCTCTTGTTTTCACGTGTCACTGTTCGTTCCTAAAGAGGACTGCTTGGCAGTAGTAGGCTGTGATCAAATCACCAGTAGCTGATGACGTTACTGTCAGACTAGGGTGTGAGTTTGCTCGACGGTGAGACTGCTTACGGTCTTCGTTAAGGATAGAATGTCGACGCCAGCATGGCCAAACTGTCCTCCTCACTTGTCTCTAATGAAAGATAAACAACATCATGGCATGCCAATAGCAATTTCACATTGGAAGAGTTTCCTAAGGCATGAACCCGTTTCTGGTGTTCAGACCAGGGCTGTGGCGGTCACGGAATTTTGTCAGCCAGTGATTGTCAAGCAAATAGCTGTCAGTCTCATGGTAATTGACCGTTAATTAACATAAACACATTTAGCATCTCCTGGCTTCCACACATGATGGAGGCCTTTGGAACATATACGTTTATAAAAAGTCTAATAAATCCATGTAATATAGCTTACACCTTCACAATAAATCCATGATTTATTTTAGACAGGTCTAAAGAAGCTCAATATGAAGAAAATGTAGTCTGTTTCAGAAGAACAGAATAGCATATATGAGTTGTCCTTATGTTAGGTCCTGATCTGGCTATGCCATATGGCTGTGGGCTACACTAGTTAATTTAGCAGACAAGATTTGCTTAGAATTTCGTGGCATTATTTTATAATATAAAGAATACAATTGAACAAAGCTGAATAAAATAGAAAGGATATTTTCTCCAAATTTTTTAAGGGAGTTCGCACATGCGTCTATTCTGTGTCGAGCGGTTAACAAATAAATATGTATTCCAATATGCTTAATTTAGAGTTATTAATCTAACTTTAGTTGTTCTACTAACGTTGGGCTATATGTTTGGATTTTTAATACATTGTAAGGCTGCATTTCATACTCTTCATGGTGATGTATCCTGTATAGGTACACGAAGGTAGTAATATGCAATATCCTTCTTTCACATATTTGGGTATTATTCTATACACTGGCTATTATTTGAATGCGCTCCGCCCCGTAACAAGACCACATTTGGTTGTTCCGGCCAGACCAAATCTGAACCAATCATAGACGTTAATGTTTCACAAGTTTGGGCATCAATGACGGCCTAGGAACAGTGGCCTGTTCAGGGGCAGAACGACAGATTTGTACCTTGTCAGCTCGGGGATTTGAATTTGCAACCTTTTGGTTACTAGTCCAACACTCTAACCACTAGGCTGGATGGTTAGATAAGGTTAGATAAGTGGTTACAATAAGAAATATATATACAGTACCCATTCAAAAGTTTGGACACACCTACTTATTCCAGGGTTTTTCTTTATTTTTACTATTTCATACATTATTGAATAATAGTGAAGACATCAAAACCATGAAATAACACATATGGAATCATGTAGTAACCAAAGCGAAATGACAGTCCATCATTACTTTAAGACATGAAGGTCAGCCAATCCAGAACATTTCAGGAACTTTTAAAGTTTCTTCAAGTGCAGTCGCAAAAGCCATCAAGCGCTATGATGAAACTGACTCTCATGAGGACTGCCACAGGAAAGGAAGACCCAGAGTTACCTCTGCTGCAGAGGATAAGTTCATTAGAGTTAACTGCACCTCAAGTTGCAGCCAAAATTAATGCTTCACAGTAACAGATACCTCTCAACATCAACAGTTTAGAGGGGACTGCGTGAATCAGGCCTTCGTGGTCGATTTTCTGCAAAGAAACCACTACTAAAGCACTTCAATAATAAGAAGAGACTTGATTGGGCCAAGAAACATGAGCAGTGGACATTAGACTGGTGGAAATCTGTCCTTTGGTCTGATGAGTCCAAATTTGCGATTTTTGGATCCAACTGCCATGTCTTTGTGAGACGCAGAGTAGGTTAACGGATTATCTCCGCATGTGTGGTTCCCACCATGAAGCTTGGAGGAGGAGGTGTGATGGTGTGGGGGTGCTTTGCTGGTGACACTGCCAGTGATTTATTTAGAATTCAAGGCACACTTAACCAGCATGGCTACCACAGCATTCTGCAGCGGTACGCAATCCCATCTGGTTTGCACTTAGTCCCACTATCATTTGTTTTTCAACAGGACAATGACTCAAAACACACCTCCAGGCTGTGTAAGGGCTATTTGACCAATGAGAGTGATGGAGTGCTGCATCAGATGACCTGGCCTCCACAGTCACTCGACCTCAACCCAATTGAGATGGTTTGGGATGAGTTGAACCGCAGAGTGAAGGAAAAGCAGCCAACAAGTGCTCAGCATATGTGGGAACTCCTTCAAGACTGTTGGAAAAGCATTCCAGGTGACTACCTCATGAAGGTGGTTGAGAGAATGTCAAGAGTGTGCAAAGCTGTCATCAAGGCAAAAGGTGTTATGGTTACTACTAGAGGTCGACCGATTATGATTTTTTTTAAATGTATTTGTAATAATGACAATTACAACAATACTGAATGAACACTTATTTTAACTTAATATAATACATCAATAAAATCAATTTAGCCTCAAATAAATAATGAAACATGTTCAATTTGGTTTAAATAATGCAAAAACTAAGTGTAATATGTGCCATGTAAGAAAGCTAACGTAAGAGTTCCTTGCTCAGAACATGAGAACATATGAAAGCTGGTGGTTCCTTTTAACATGAGTCTTCAATATTCCCAGGTAAGAAGTTTTAGGTTGTAGTTATTATAGGAATTATAGAACTATTTCTCTCTATACGATTTGTATTTCATATACCTTTGACTATCGGATGTTCTTATAGGCACTTTAGTATTACCAGTGTAACAGTATAGCTTCCATCCCTCTCCTCGCCGCTAACTGGGCTCGAACCAGGAACACATTGACAACAGCCACCCTCGAAGCAGCGTTACCCATGCAGAGCAAGGGGAACAACTACTCCAAGTCTCAGAGTGAGTGACGTTTGAAACGCTATTAGTGCGCACCCCGCTAACTAGCCAGCCATTTCACATCGGTTACACCAGCCTAATCTTGGGAGTTGATAGGCTTGAAGTCATAAACAGCGCAATGCTTGAAGCATTGTGAAGAGCTGCCTGCAAAACGCACGAAAGTGCTGTTTGAATGAATGCTTACGAGCCTGCTGGTGCCTACCATCACTCAGTCAGACTGCTCTATCAAACGGTTCCGTATTTTATCTAACGGGTGGCGTCCATAAGTGTAAATATTCCTGTTACATTGCACAACCTTCAATGTTATGTCATACTTACGTAAAATTCTGGCAAATTAGTTCGCAATGAGCCAGGCGGCCCAAACTGTTGCATATATCCTGACTCTGCGTGCAATGAACGCAGGAGAAGTGACACAATTTCACCTGGTTAATATTGCTTGCTAACCTGGATTTAATTTAGCTAAATATGCAGGTTTAAAAAATATGTACTTCTGTGTATTGATTTTAAGAAAGGCATTGATGTTTATGGTTAGGTACACGTTGGAGCAACGACAGTCCTTTTTCGCGAATGCGCACTGCATCGATTATATGCAACGTAGGACACGCTAGATACACTAGTAATATCATCAACCATGTGTAGTTATAACTAGTGATTATGATTGATTGATTGTTTTTAATAAGATAAGTTTAATGCTAGCTAGCAACTTACCTTGGCTTCTTACTGCATTCGCGTTACAGGCAGGCTCCTTGTGAGGCAGGTGGTTAGAGCGTTGGACTAGTTAATCGTAAGGTTGCAAGATTGAATCCCTGAGCTGACAAGGTAAAAATCTGTCGTTCTGCCCCTGAACAAGGCAGTTAACCCACCGTTCCTAGGCCGTCATTGAAAATAAAAATGTGTTCTTAACTGACTTGCCTAGTTAAATAAAGGTGTAAAGCAAAAACATTTTTGGGCAAAATTGGCATCCAAAATGACAGATTTCCAATTGTTATGAAAACTTGAAATCGGCCCTAATTAATCGGCCATTCCGATTAATCGGCCATTCCGATTAATCGGTCGATCTCTAGTTACTACATGATTCCATGTATTATTTTATAGTTTTGATGTATTCATTATTATTCTACAATGTAGATCATAGTAAAAATAGAGAAAAACCCTTGAATGAGTAGGTGTGTCCAAACCTTTGACTGGTGCTGTATATATATTTACCTAACATCAATATAAACGCAACAATTTCATTGATTTTACTGAGTTATTAGGCTTTTTGTAAGTACCGCCAAATTCTCTAAAACAACATTGGCTTATGGTAGAGAAATTAACATTGAATTATCTGGCAACAGTTCTAGTGGACATTCCTGCAGTCAGCATACCAATTGCACGCTTCCTCAAAACTTGAGACATCTGTGGCATTGTGTTGTGTGACAAAACTGCACATTTTAGAGTGGCGCACCTGTGTAATGATCATGCTGTTGAATTAGTTTCTTGATATGCCACACCTGTCAGTTAGGTGGATGGATTATCTTGGGAAAGGATTTGAGAGAAATAAGATTTTTGTGTGTAAGGAACATTTCTGGGATCTTTTATTTCAGCTCATGAAACATGGGGCCAACACTTTACATGTTGCGCTTATATTTTTGTTCAGTGTATATATATGTGTGTATGTATATGTATATATTTTGTTCAGAAAACTTGGACAAATAATATCACCCGCAGGCCAAATTCGGTCCGCGGGCCGCCAGTTGGGGAACTATGGTCTGGACTCTAGAGCCTTACCCCATCGAAGTAAGAGGATACATATACAAATAAAACATGACTGGTCATTGGTCAGAATAATCAGATAAAATTGTGATGTCATGCTGTGGGCCAAAAACTCCATCCCACATTAACAGGCTGAAATTCCAGGTGTTTTGTATATAAACTCAGCAAAAAAAGAAACGTCCCTTTTTCAGGTCTTTCAAAGATAATTTGTAAAAATCCAAATAACTTCACAGATCTTCGTTGTAAAGGGTTAAACACTGTTTCCCATGCTTGTTCAATGAACCATAAACAATTAATGAACATGTACCTATGGAATGGTCGTTGAGACACTAACAGCTTACAGACAGTAGGCAATTAAGGTTACAGTTATGGAAACTTAGGACACTAAAGAGGCCTTTCTACTGACTCTGAAAAGCACCAAAAGAAAGATGCCCAGGGTCCCTGTGTCACACAGCCAGGAGTGGTGGGTGCGGAGTCAAGCGCAGAGAGCAGAGGATAATGGGGAAAACCGAACTTTATTACGGTATCCAAAAGTAACGCCAAAAGCGACAGGCGAAAATAAATATGTCCAACCCACAACTGGACACCAAACAGTCAGTGAACATAACACGCAACCAACCTAGACAAACAGAGAAAAGGCCCGCACAAAAGCAGGCAGGCCAAACAGGCTTAAATAGCCCTGAAACAAAACTCAAACAAGAAACAGGTGCAACCAATAAGACATAACAAACAGAAAAGGAAACGAGGATCGGTGGCAGCTAGTAGACCGGCGACGACGAGCGCCGAGCGCCGCCCGAACAGGCAGGGGAGCCACCTTTGGTGGAAGTCGTGACACCCTGCTCATCTGCGTGAACGTGCCTTAGGCATGCTGAAAGGAGGCATGAGGACTGGAGATGTGACCAGGGCAATAAATTGCAATGTCCGTACTGTGAAACGCCTAAGACAGCGCTACAGGGAAATAGGACGGACAGCTGATCGTCCTCGCAGTGGCAGACCACGTGTAACAACCCCTGCACAGGATCGGTACATCCGAACATCACACCTGTGGCAAAGGTACAGGATGGCAACAACAACTGCCCGAATTACACCAGGAAGGCACAATCCCTCCATCAGTGCTCTGACTCTCCGCATTAGGCTGAGAGAGGCTGTACTGAGGGCTTGTAGGCCTGTTGTAAGGCAGGTCCTCACCAGACATCACCGGCAACAACGTCGCCTATGGGCACAAACCCACTGTCGCTGGACCAGACAGGACTGGCAAAAAGTGCTCTTCACTGACGAGTCGTGATTTTGTCTCACCAGGGGTGATGGTCGGATTCGCGTTTATCCTCGAAGGAATCAGCGTTACACCGAGGCCTGTACTCTGGAGCGGGATCGATTTGGAGGTGGAGGGTCCGTCATGGTCTGGGGCTGTGTGTCACAGCATCATCGGACTGAGCTTGTTGTCATTGCAGGCAATCTCAACGCCGTGCGTTACAGGAAATCCATCCTCCTCCCTCATGTGGTACCCTTCCTGCAGGCTCATCCTGACATGACCCTCCAGCATGACAATGCCACCAGCCATACAGCTCATTCTGTGCATGATTTCCTGCAAGACAGGAATGTCAGTGTTCTGCCACGGCCAGCGAAGAGCCCGGATCTCAATCACATTGAGCACGTCTGGGACCTGTTGTATTGGAGGGTGTGGGCTATGGCCATTCCCCCCAGAAATGTCCGGGAACTTGCAGGTGCCTTGGTGGAAGAGTGGGGTAACATCTCACAGCAAGAACTGGCAAATCTGGTGCAGTCCATGAGGAGGAGATGCACTAACCTGTTGAGGCTAGGGGGTGCTGTTGTCACTATTTCTGGAAATCGTGTAATTTTTAAACGGCTTCCTACTAAATTCTTGATCGTACAATATGCATATTATTATTATTATTGGATAGAAAACAGTCTCTAGTTTCTATAGCCGTTTAAATTTTGTCTCTGAGTGGAACAGAACTCATTCTACAGCAATTTCCCTGACATGGAGTCAGATTTCACACATTTTGGCCCCTGATCTGGAGTCAGTTTAAAGGCCACTGTTATTGCTATGAGGATACAGACACTGCTTACGTCTTCCCCAGGATGCCTTTACGTGATGACGCTTTGAATGGTGTCGATTGCGCAATCACAGCCACTATAAAACAAAAAAAAGTGTAGGTAGGAACTCTTTTCCAGATGCGCCGGACGCGCGGTGGACACCGACCTGCTCTTTTTCCAAGCATTAGTGTAGCCAGTAATATTTCTCCGGTCATGTTTGTACTCGTTACAGGAGTTAAAAACATCATAAGGTAGTTAATTTAAACCGTTTTATAGCAACCGTTTAGTGCGATTTTGGGACATTTATTTCTGAGACACTTTGAAGCGCCGGGCACGTTTCCAGTTCATGCCGAACGCAGTGGGCATTTCCACATGGCAAGAGGACAGCTTTCGACCAAAAGACGATTAGACCCAAGAAAGGATTCTTTGCCCAAGATTCTGATGGAAGAACAGCTCAAAGTAGGAACAATTTATTATGATAAATCGTGTTTCTGTCGAAAAATGTTAATCGCTTATGACGCCATCTTGTTAGACGTAGCTTCGCTTGGCGCAAACTGTATTGAAAAGTAAGGATAATTTAAAAAATGTAAATCAGCGATTGTATTAAGAATTAAATTGTCTATCAATCGCTGTCCACCCTATATTTCTTTGTCACGTTTATGAGTATTTATGTATACGACTAGATCACTGTCTAATATGGCGCACAACATTTTCTGACCAGCTGGGCTACTTTTCTCATTGTCTAACCATGATTTTGGTGGCTAAATATGCACATTTTCGAACAAACTGTATATGTATGTTGTAATATGATGTTACAGGAGTGTCATCTGAAGAATTCTGAGAAGGTTAGTGAAAAAATTAATATATTTTGGCGATGTTTACGTTATCGCTCTCTTTGGCTAGAATCAATGCTGGGGTAATGTTTGCACATGTGGTATGCTAATATAACGATTTATTGTGTTTTCGCTGTAAGACACTTAGAAAATCTGAAACATTGTCTGTATTCACAGGATCTGTGTCTTTCGATTAGTGTATGCTGTGTATTTTTACGAAATGTTTGATGATTAGTAATTAGGTAAACACGTTGCTCTATGTATTTATTCTAGTCCATTTGTGATGGTGGGTGCAATTGTAAACTATGATATCTACCTGAAATATGCAAATTTTTCTAACAAAACCTATCCTATACCATAAATATGTTATCAGACTGTCATCTGATGAGGTTTTTTCTTGGTTAGTGGCTATCAATATCTTAGTTTAGCCGAATTGGTGATAGCTACTGGTGTTGGTGGACAAAGAAAAGATGGTGTCTTATGCTAATGTGTTTAGCTAATAGATTTACATATTTACATATTGTGTCTTCCCTGTAAAACATTTTAAAAATCGGACATGTTGGCTGGATTCACACGATCTGTGTCTTTCATTAGCTGTATTGGACTTGTTAATGTGTGAAAGTTAAATATTTAAAAAATATATTTTTGGGGAATTTCGTGCTCTGCCTTTTCAGTGGGATGTGGGAGGAGTGCCGCTAGCGGTACCCCAGTCCTAGACAGGCTAAGGTACTTAATGCAGCTGGTGGCCACACCAGATACTGACTGTTACTTTTGATTTTGACCCCATCCTTTGTTCAGGGACACATTATTCCATTTCTGTTCGCCACATGTCTGTGGAACTTGTTTAGTTTATGTCTCAGTTGTTGAATCTTGTTATGTTCATACAAATATTTACACATGTTAATTAAGTTTGTTGAAAATCAACGCAGTTGACAGTGAGAGGACGTTTCTTTTTTTGCTGAGTTTATATATTTGAAGCTCTTGCACTAAAAGGGTATTATCATAATGTTAACAATTTCATAGTGTTATTTTGACCTCATAGTGTGGAAATATCATTTAAAAATCGGTAAAATCACGTGTTTGACTGCACTGCCCTTTTAAGCTTGAATTGCAACAAAAAGTCTCCTCAGGCTTCATTTTCTTAATCCTAGGTAGTATAGAGTTCGAGGCAGCATAACGCTATTTAAGCTTTAACCAGCTTTTTACTCTTGTTGATACTTCTCAAGCACCCGAATGGTCTTTCCCTGGGACATAAAGCTGTTTTAATTTCATGGGGAATCTTTGAAGAAGTCTTTTCCCGCTTTATATGTGTGATGTATGGTAGACAGAATGGGTGAAATGACTGTTGAATGGCCCATTAACGTCTTCAGGTGGTATTCTGTCTCGCTAGCACTCGGCTCAGTCATTTGCCTCACGGAGTTCATTTAAATTAGTCAAAATTGGCGGGTCTCACAGTCACACTGTGTGCACTGCCAAGTCAGTGTCACACTGCCACAAATGTCCAGCTTCATCCTGTGTTGTTTGCAATATAATGGATCTTTCTTATGAAGGACCATGATTCATTTTGATGCAGATTTATGGGTATTGATTCCTTTTTCTACTTTTGATTCTCCTAATCTTTCGTAAGTAGGCCTAATCAAAAGCATGTAGGCTAATCTTACTCTGACTACAGAGATACCACCCTGGAACTTTGATATGCCATAGATTATATTATGTTCAACAGAATATTGAAAAATGTCTCACATTTTTTTTGGGGGGGGGGGGGAATCAAAATACCACTCATATTGCGGAGGAAGCGGTAACGCTTCATATGACACCAATTTTTCCATTGTAGCACCTACATATGAAACATTATGGAGTCTTAAATGAGGCATGGGTAAGGCCAAAATATCATAAATATGCTAATTTTCATGAATTATTTCTCAATTATTCTTTATACTGAACAAAAATATAAACGCAACATGAAACAATTTCAACCATTTTGCTGAGTTACAGTTCGTATAAGGAAATCAGTCAGTTGAAATAAATAAATTAGGCGATAATCTATGGATTTCACATGACTGGGCAGGGGAGCAGCCATGGGTGGGCCTTGGAAGGCATAGGCCAACCCACTTGGGAGCCAGTCCCACCCACTGGGGAGCCAGGCCCAGCCAATCAGAATGATTTCCCCCCCACTCCCCTGCCCAGTCATGTGAAATCCATAAGCTTTTTGTGCGTTTGGAACATTTCTGGGATCTTTTATTTCAGCTCATGAAACATGGGACCAACACTTTCCATGCTGCTTTTATATTTGTATTCAGTACCTACAAATGTCAAATATCTGTCAACAATCCTTTATCCAAAGGACCATTCTATGGGTTAAATGTTGTGAAAATCCCCCAAATAATGGTATTTTTCACCCCCTGGTTTCATGAGGAGGGCTATGCTTGCAGTGTAGTTTCACAATATACACTACATATCCCAATGTAGTGTCCCAATTAGCCTTCTGGTTAGGAATCATTTAGCTCTTGTGGTCACTTCTGTGACAATGATGGCTTTTTGAGAACATTTTATCTGAGCGGTCTGTAATGAGCTCATGTGCAGGCAGCATGGAGGGAGGGAATCTGATCTTATTCCATGAGTATCTGAGACTAGCTGCATGTTTACTGGCTCCCTGGGGCTGTCCCTGGCCATGCGGTGTTGTTTACCACTACAAATACACAGTGGCCATGGGCCATGCTGAGGGAGCCTCCTACAGCCCAGCAGACATGTGTCTGTGGTGAAGCTAATATGGGCTTCATGTCAGCGTAGCGGCTAGGCTAGTCAGGTCTTCTTCCCTCCCAGGACCAGACAGATCTCTGAACAACGGGACAGACTAATCCTACGCATTGTCTGATCAGGCTAATCCACCCGCATGACCTGCCTCTTAACTGAACTCTCTCGCCCACCCCGCAGACAAAACGGTAGTTAGCTGTATAGCATGCTACGAACCCCCTTAACCTCTCCCTTGGTGGGGAACACCCAGCTGGGACGATAACAACACAACACTCCACCTATTAGAGCACCCCCAGCCGTCCTACACACCGCCCGCACCCAGCATTGGTGATAACAAGCCACCTCATTACAGGAAATGGCTAAGCCTCCCTTTGAACCCTCTCCTCCCTGCGCTGGTGATTAGGCTGCTGCACAACCGCCCACCTATTGGGAAACGCCTACACAAGCCCTCAGCCCAGCCAGCCAGTCTCAGAGTGGGAGTGTGTGTCTGTCTGACCTTCAGCTCTGGCCTTCACTTACACCCACCATAAGCGCTGAAAGTGTTGTTTTTGTCTGGCAGAGGAACTGTTTCAGCAGCATTTACTTGGCTTGTGTGGATAGAGAGGACAGGAGGAGTGTATGGGCTGTTGATCCTCCTCCTTGTAGTAAACAAGCACTTCTTACGCAGACATGGATGTGCAGAGTAGAAACACACCATGATAATGGCTGGAACAGAGTAAAGGGAATGGCATCAAACACTTGGAAACCATGTGTTTGATGTATTTGATACCATTCCACTGATTCCGCTCCAGCCATTGCCACGAACCCATCCTCCCCAATTGTTAAGGTGCCACCAAGCTCCTGTGAGACACAGACACATGCCTTAGTCTTGCTCTCAGAATTTCCTTAAGATTACCAAGTCTATCCTTTTGAATAAGCAATGGTGATTTTATCTTTACTTGCTGACACAGTAAAAAAAAATGGTGTCGGAAAAGCATAGTCATTTAGTGTGTGGAAGGCACATTTAACAGTAATAGTTTATGAATGACTCATTTGTGAATATTGATGTTTCTCTTTTGGTGTCTGTAGACACAAAACTCTAAACTTTGTCTGTGAGAGTCAGATAGTCTGTACACCACAGGTTGGTTGATCCTGTCAGTCAGTGCCTCGGGTCCGGGCTGTAAAGAGCAAACACAGACAGACTGTGGTCTGGTGACATCATGAGTACAGGTCAGTCTGTGACTGAGTGCTGGGTAAACACACCCGGAAGAGAGAAGAGAGGAAGAGGAGCGGAAGAGGAGGCTCGGTTCATCACAGCAACAAACAATAGCTCTCTGCTCAGAAAAGTGATTGGAACGGAACGTACTGACTCTTGCACTCCTCTGTACCTCAGCCTTATTACCTCTTTCATTGTTCTCTCACTCCTTCTTTATCCCTCTCCCTTTTATCTCACTCAATGCTCTGCCCTCAAGTCGGAGCATTACATTTACATTTACACTTAAGTCATTTAGCAGACGCTCTTATCCAGAGCGACTTACAAATTGGTGCATTCACCTTATGATATCCAGTGGAACAACCACTTTACAATAGTGCATCTAACTCTTTTAAGGGGGGGGGGGGTTAGAAGAATTACTTTATCCTATCCTAGGTATTCCTTAAAGAGGTGGGGTTTCAGGTGTCTCCGGAAGGTGGTGATTGACTCCGCTGACCTGGCGTCGTGAGGGAGTTTGTTCCACCATTGGGGTGCCAGAGCAGCGAACAGTTTTGACTGGGCTGAGCGGGAACTGTACTTCCTCAGAGGTAGGGAGGCGAGCAGGCCAGAGGTGGATGAACGCAGTGCCCTTGTTTGGGTGTAGGGCCTGATCATTAACATTAAAAGCACATTGTGATGATGGTGGATATGGAAGGACTTGTGAGAAAGAGCCTAATTACAGATATAGGATGTTAATTTGACCAGTTTCTCACACCCGGACAATAATCCTGCAGTAACAGGGAATGTTAATTATTTTGTAGATTATAATTCATGGAGATGTTTGTAGGGGTTGGTCCATTTTTTGACAAATCAAGTCAGACATTTTAAAGTGGAAATTACAAACTTTAGAATACGTTTTTTAACCTGGAATACACTACTAGTTTGCGTTTCCTGCTGTGCCGGACATTTTCTGCAACAGGGTGATGAAATGAAGATCCTACATCTGTAAAAACCACCAAGAGCTCAGAATTTCAGCCACCTGTTACGGCTGTCATAGTCGTTCTCCTCCTCAGAGGAGGAGCATGGATCGGACCAACACGCAGAGTGGTTAGTGTTCATTATTTAATGAAAGTAAAACAGAACACTTCAAGACACAAAACAACAAACGTAACCAAACCGAAAACAGTCCCGTGTGGCACGAACACTGACACGAGATACAAACACCCACAAAACACACGTGAAACCCAGGCTGCCTAAGTATGATTCTCAATCAGGGACAACGATTGACAGCTGTCTCTGATTGAGAATCATACCCGGCCGAACACAAACATCCCAACATAGAAAATCAAACATAGACAAACCCACCCAACTCACGCCCTGACCAACTAAATAAATACAAGAAAAAGGAAAACAGGTCAGGAACGTGACACCACCAAACCTCACAAATGTTGCATAGTATCATAAATGGCATTAGGGTTTCATAACAGCAATATCTTATGCAGCATGCTAAAATCCTATATTATCATCACCTTTCATGTGGCTGCTCAGAGTGTGGGTGTTTTCATACACTGTTACTGAAGTGTTTGATTGCATTTGAATGAATGGCTGAATAAGATCACCTAATGTAAAGCCCCCTGAGCCTTCCATCTCACCAAGGGCAATGTGACTTAAGCTGAGAAGATGTATCATATTCACCTGTATGACAATGATAAGGTTTTTTTGCAACCACTCTGGAATTACCACTCTCTCTACGTTGTCCTCCTCGTCCTCTCCATCACCTTCACGCTTGTGGCCGTCCACCGTGCAGACGGTGCACGACTGTCTTTAGCCTGTCTGTGGAAGTCTGATTAAAGTGTCTCAGACCTGCGCCACTCATGGCAGGTTGACGTCACACTACCACGTCTCCGCAAGGCATTAGCCGTACGTGTGTGTGTGTGTGTGCTGGAGTGAAAAGGGGATTGGTGTCCCAGGCACATGTGCAGACAGCGTGCGGATCCCCAGTGGGTGGTGGGCTTTGATTGAGCTGTTTCTATTCTCCCACTTTTACTCTCCGCAAATGGGATGACTGTCAGGAAATCTACTACCCTTCCACCCTGGTGACCGTGGAGACATCTGCATACTGCATGTGGAAATTGAGGGGGTGAACACAGAGGTAGGGCAAGGACAGCACTGGAGGACAAATGGGTCTCTGACTTGGAGAGAGGGACTTGATCGTAAATATACAATCAGATCCAAAATGATTGGCACCCTTGATAAAGATGAGCGTACTGTATAAAATACATAATACAAACACTGAGCTATATTGTATGCAACAAAAAAAAGTCAAATGATATTATTTTCTACTAATACAATCGCACATATAAAGACATTCTGTTTAACAAGTGATACAACGTAAGTGGTGGGTTTGGTGTCAAAAAACAGATACCTCATACCTACTGTAAAATATGGTGGTGGATCTTTGATGTTATGGGGCTGTTTTGCTTCCACTGGTCCAGGGGCCCTTGTTAAGGGCATCAGCATCGTGAGTTTTACTATGTACCAGGACATATTAGCCAAAAACCTGGTTGCCTCTGCCAGGAAGCTGAAACCTGGCCGCAGGTGGATCTTCCAGCAAGACAATAACCCCAAGTACACATCAAAATCCACAATGAAATTGGTAGTTGACCACAAAATCTACACTTTGCAATGGCCATCTCAGTCTCTGGACTTGAACCCCATTGAAAACCTGTGGTTTGAATTGAAAAGGGCCGTCCATGAGCCGCAGACGAAAGATAAATGATCTGGAAAGATTCTGTCCTTCCCAATGTGTTCTCCAATCTCATAAAACATTTGAGAAAAAGGCTCTGTGTCGTTATCCTCACAAGGGGAGGATGCTAGAGTATTAAAAGCAGGGATACCAATCATTTTGACACGTTTTTAAAAATGTACTTTTTATTACTTGTTAAACATCTCTTTCTCTGAGCACTTGTATTAATATAATAAAATAAAAATTTAATTGCATACAATATGGCTCAGTATTTGTATTATAGAGTATTTTTTGCTCATCTTTATCAAGGGACCTGACTGTATCTCATTATATTGTGACTTTAGTGCAGGAGGGCGATAAAGCCAGTGAGGGGAGGTGATTGGAAGAGGCGACGGGGGGAGCCCACTCATAAACTTCTCTTTTCTTCTCCCCCTTCAGATTTGCTGCAGAACTGGGAAGCTCCACTCCATTCAGACATTCAGGAGAGCGGGAGGGAAGATAAAACTGAACTCTGACCTTTCACTTCTCTCCCCCATCTGTAGAGAGTTTCTGTCGTTGAGGAGCTAGGACTCGGCTGTACTTGGCTGTGCAGGACACACCAGTGAAGGCCGACACACCTGCAGCAGAAACAACAACTACGGTCATCAAGGCCCCCTATTGTCAAACGTCTGGTTGTGTGAAAGGCAGAGGAGGAGTGTTGAAAACTGGACACAACCTGCCTGATATTACAATAGGGACAATAGAGTCTCCGGACTCCATCAGACAAAACAAACCATTTGAAAACTGTCCCACTACCCCTTTTTACACACCCACTGGTTTTCACTCTCCGTTTTTTTTTCTGCCACTCTGCAAAGATGGCCCTGTGTGTTTTGTCACGGGGGCGGACTGTAGAGTGTTGATCCCGGGGGAGAGGTGACTCACAGCCAGGACCATGTCTTGGAAGAGGAACTACTTTGCGTCCGGAAGCGGCGGTCTGCAGGGGATATTTACCCCACGCACTATGACGTCCATCGCCCCCAGTAAAGGACTCAGCAACGAGCCGGGCCAGAACAGCTGCTTCCTCAACAGCGCACTGCAGGTAAACACGTACACACAAACACACATAAATGTATATTTTTTCTTATTCGTTTTCTCCCCGCTTAGGTCTGAAGTGTTTGTATTGGTCTTGTTATGTGTGGGCTGCAGGGTGTGATGTGTCTGTTGACAACAGGTATTCAGTGTGGTAGAGTGGAGGTTGATCTCATCACTCTGCATAGAGTCACAGTCTGCTGTGAGTTTTCAGGGGAGGAGCAGCGATTAACAACATCAACAGACAGTAATAGACAAGTCCTGTGTGGCACCCTAAGGAAAATATTGTGCAACACAGCTTCCTCTCGTTCTCTCTCTCTCTTTCTCTCTCTCTCTCTCTCTCTATCCTCACTTGACATGACAGAGGGGGAAGCAATAACTTTAATGTAGCATGATATACACACCGAGTATGTCCCCAGAACTTCATGCTCTAAGTGTATCTTTAAATATTTCAGTGTGGTAATGTTTTCCACTCAGTCTGCTTCCCATGTTTTTGACTTCTCATACCCACATTCTCAGGGTCATTTTCACAGGGTTATAGTCCAATTTCTAAGCTGTCAGCGATATAAAACTATTTGATAGATCTCATTATAATCAGCCTTTGTTCTAGACTAATCCCGCTAACTGATGCAATACCGTAATTATAAATGTTCATTTAGTCCCAATTTAGAGATGAAACGGTATGAAAATTTCATATCACGATTAGAGTGACCAAAAGTATCACGGTTATCAGTATTGTCGCGGTATTGTTCAGATGTGCTGGAAATGTTCAAAAAGTTGTGATACACGCACTGAAATCATTGAGTTTTATTTACATTTACATTTTTACATTTTAGTCATTTAGCAGACGCTCTTATCCAGAGCGACTTACAAATTGGAAAGTTCATACATATTCATCCTGGTCCCCCGTGGGAATTGAACCCTGGTCCCCCCCGTGGGAAATGAACCCACAACCCTGACGTTGCAAGCGCCATGCTCTACCAACTGAGCCACACGGGACCACGTGGTGTAAACAGGAAATTCATTTAAAATAAATAAATCATTGGTAGAGCTGTGTAAGAGGACTGTCAATATATAGAAATAATATAGAATATAGAACTATTAGATTACATTCAAATTAACCAGCTAGGAGTTTACAGCAAGTACACTGTCAGGAATCCAGCTTCTATCTGTATTCATAGTTTGTGCATTAACTTAACATCGATTAAGGCGAGACTGAAACATGTGCAGATCCATAAAATGTACCAAAACAGATTCAAATCAACAATCATAAAAAAGTGGGTTGAATCAAATCATTGGATGATTGAGAATACATTTACATTTACATTTAAGTCATTTAGCAGACGCTCTTATCCAGAGCAGAATACACAAAGACAGCCGGCAGTAACATGAAATATAACAGATAAAACAACTGGGGAAGTGAGAACAAGAGGAACACTTAATATCCCTGGAACTATAATATAAAGTCGTTCTTCAGAGACATCTTTCAGTCTGTCTATAATTTTATATTGAAAACCAACAAACAAATACAATTAGCAGCACTATGCACTTTGTGTGCATAAACATTAAAATAATAACATTAAAGATGGCACCATGTGGCCATGAGGTAAGTTTCCCTAGTTCAGGTTTAAATGAACACAACCTTAAGTAAGCAAATCAAATAAAAAAAACGAATGAAATTAGCAGCGCTCACATTGTAGTGAGGCACGGGAACCTTCATCAGCCTCAGAAAGCCAGGCCTCTCAACAATTTGAAATGCCATCATGTCCTTTGCAATGTAATATAAAAGGGCTGCAGTGAGGTCTTGAGCATTTCTTTGATGTGGGTCCATAAGCATTTTTAAATGCTTGCTGGAGTGTCTGTGTCACAACTGTAGATGAGGAGGGACCAGTAGCATCACTGGGTTTGCCTGCTGCACGCCCACTCTGTAAACAAGGGAATAGCAAATGTATTATTATTATTATTATTGGTGATACATTATAATAGTAATAATAATAATAATAATTCACTTACACACACACTCTACTGTGTTGAATTTGAGTATATGCAATGGCCCCATACACAATTTACATAAATACAGGATTCTTGTATAGGAGTCTATAGTGTTTCTCCTGTTTGAACACTTTTACAACCAAATGGACGACTGTCGGATTTTAAATGAACAAAATGTGTTGGTTGGGTGACTAAACTACATAACGTGTTATCGTGGGCAATGGGTGAATAGAATCTGCAGACACACGACGCATACAGCAGCAGAACAACGTCTAGTGTTTTTACAAGAGTAGGTAACACTGAAAGCTTCAGTTTACATTATTGACAAGCTATTAGCAAGTTAGACAGACAAACCATGACATTTTCCCCCATTCCGAAGTCCCCACATCATGCATTGAGCTAAAAGTTAACTTACCTCGCATTCGCTATAAAGTAGTGGGTGGTAGTCACGAAGGTGACTCAAGAGATTTGAAATGTTGCCCCCTTTCGCAGCATTTTTTTTTGCCTGTTCTGCAGACAGGGGGACCGTCTTTGATTAAGTTTCCCTCAGCACTCTGGTAAAACCCAAAATACGACCACACTTCAGATTTGGTCCTCTTAGAAGGCTGAAAAATCTCCCGAGCGCTGTCACTGCCTTCCTCCATGTTTTCACACTAAACAAAACCCACGTTGGATGCTGCGCCCGCGTCAGACAGTTGCTAACTTTGGTTGATGCTGGACAGTATTTACCGTGTTTTTCAAACCGTGGTAATCGTTAATGATAATTCAAATTTGAAATGGTAATACTAATCGTCGGGGATTTTACAGAGGTTTATCGTGAAACCGGTAACCGTCCCATACAAGTCCCATACAATGTCAGTGGATAATAGATCAATCTAAAACAACAATAACAACAATTCATTAGTTCTACAGTAAAACTATCCTTTATTTAGTTGTCTTAAAATTCACCACACCAACAAGGACGTTAAGTAAATGACTGGGGTGAAGTAGGCTAGAGTCTTATGAAATGCCTGGTTCACCAGCCTCTCATGAGTGTACTCATAGACCCTTTACTTGACGTAGTAGGTGGGAGACTCTTGTCCACTCTCTCATCCAGAAGGTTTCAACTTGAACAAGCACACAAGTGGCTTGAGAAAATGCTTACCATTGCCTTCCATGGGACTGCTGCCCAGGCATTGACAGCTTGACTGGGAGGACCCACTCACACCGTACTTCCGAGAAAATGGGAAAGGCATTTCCTCGGCTTAATATGGTGCCTGCCAGGCAGTCAGTCGCCTCACTCGCCTGTGACTTAAGCCAAGCTTTTAGACCTCATAAACAACTGTCAAACAGATGCTGCCACACACCATAATTACCCAGCCAAACAACCTGTCATTAGTTTTCACTCTATTTTTGGATTACCATATAATCAACCATATAAAAAATACTGTGGCTTAGCTGACTGATAATACCTCCAAAGCTACAAATTAGTGTCAGTTATGAGTCAGGAGACAGATGGGGGGGAGCTGATATTGTATTGTCTGCTGCTGGAGGCCATAACAATATGCAGAGACAGCACATCGAGAGCCCGGGGGCGAAAACAGTCATTTTTTGTCGGTAATTAAATGTGTGTTAACTAGGCTTTATTAAGTTCTTCTCTAGTATTGTCTCTTTTTTTTGCCTACACACGGCTTAACAGGCGTAACTTTGTTGAAAAAGTAATCATTTTCTCAACAAAGTTTAAATGTGGGCATATAGAAAGGATTCTGGCTGTATGGTATTAGAATGGTTTGATTTCAGTCTTTTTATACTTTTTAAGTATGATTTAGCCTATTGTACTGTATTGTAATGTTCATTTGATACAGCTCAAAACACTTACCCACCATCTTAACATTTAAAGTTCAGCCCAGAAACCACTTCTGGTAGCTGTAGTACTCTGGGTTTCATTTAAAAGCTCTAAATCATCGTCCCTGGGAGGAAGGGTTTATTGAAAGCTGAAGTACTGACCTACCTGTCATACTGCATTAGAGGAGTGGGTCTACCTTATTGCCTTAGATAAGAGGGTCTGTTATGGTGCCTTTCAGTTGCAGGAGGAGTGGAGTGCTTCCCGCCCTCCTGTTAGAAGCTCCGTGCACCCCACACACTGGCAGATAGAATTTGACACAAGCTTTGGATAGAGGAAGGGGTGATACAAGGTCTCTTTATCTCTGTGTCGCTCGCCTTCTCTCTCTTTCACACACACACACACACACACACACACACACACACACACACACACACACACACACACACACACACACACACACACACACAAACAAACCAGGCTGTATCTTGAGGACAAAATGGATCCATCAAACACATTTGGTCTGTCATCCTAGTGGTCTCTGAGTTGTGGTCAGATTCGCTCAAGTGAAACAAACTTAAACCTGCGCCTTTTTTCAATGCTGAATTGGATACCATTCAGAAAACAGAGTATCCAATATCCTTTCTGAATTTAAAAGTAATCCAAGAAGTAGTCATTTAGTTTTTCAAATGTATCTGTAATCTGATTACAATAATTTTGCTTGTTACATAACATAACATTACAGCTAACATAACATTACAGCTAAACTTATTTTTTTATTATCAGATTACATGTAACGATTATATGGTATCAGCTATTACCCCACCCTGGTTGGCAGTGTGATAATGCTCAGCGATAAACCGAAATGTAGATTTTTATTTATTTTTTAACAACAAATTGACCAACATCAGTTCAATTATTTGAATTCCATTTCTTTTTTCTTTTTTTTCCTGTGAGCTCAATGCACACAATGCACAGTTTCTCTAGAGATAAATCAGTGCAATCTGGTAGGGAGTTGAAGTTTTTAACAGGCCAATATTCAACATAGTTTAGCTCAGAAAACTTGGTAATTAACTACCATGACCATAATCCGTTGCACGCCTACTTGTCTGGTCTGTGTTTCTTTTACGCCTGCTACGTAAGAGAGGCATAAGAATGTGCAATCGCGAGGGATAGAGAGCAGTTGCTTTGCGAGGTATTTCTACCTGAGAATACAGGATCTAAGTCAATGATAGTTGGTATTCAGCAGTCATAAAAGTATGCCTTATTTACTTTGAAGAACTACTAAAATTGTGATTTTGTCACAATCGTCGTAACGTGAAAGAGAAGAGGACCAAGGTGCAGCGTGAAGTGAATACATCATCTATTTATTTAAGCGACGTACTGAAGAACACTTAAACAAAACGACGAACGTGAAGCTATACAAAACAAATAAGTGCAGCCACTGGCAACTTACACATAGACATAGACAATCACCCACAAATACCTAATGACTATGGCTGCCTAAATATGGTTCCCAATCAGAGACAACGATAGACAGCTGTCTCTAATTGAGAACCAATCTAGGCAACCATAGACATACAATCCCCTAGACTAGACTCTGCCCCATAAACATAGAAAAACCCCTGGACAATACAAAACACATACATCCCCCATGTCACACCCTGACATAACTAAAATAATAAAGAAAACAAAGATAACTAAGGCCAGGGCGTGACAGATTTTGTCAGACAGCCTAGCCAGCAGCTCTATAGAGATGTGATGACTTGGAATGAGTAAATAATAAGTCATCAAATAAAACAAATGTAATATACACAATTGAAATATTCTATGAAAGTAAATTCATGTGAATAAATTATGATAAGTGATAAGCAGTAATGGGCAGTCACTACCATCATGGGACTTTTATTAATTGTTTTAGTCTGTGTTGCCCCATCATTCAACCCACATAATGCATAGTGCATTTAATGTTGATTAACAAAAGTCAAACCGAAATCGAAAACCGTGATCTTCTTTTATTTCAAATCGAACAGAAACCGAACCTAATCGCTCAGCACTACGGTGTGAATACCTGCCTGACTGAACAAATATCTTTAGCTTTACCCCTCTCTAACATCACTGCTACAGTTTTATCTCATCATGGTCTTTGGGGTTTTTGACACACAAACGGCCATTGTCTTTGAGTTCACATCTTCCATCAGTCCCCACAGATGATAGTAACAGTTAACGATTTATTACATTTGTAAAGAGCTTTTTCATTATACAGAATAATCTCAAAGTGCGTAAAATAAAAAAAATAAAAAACACAAATAGAAGAAAGAAAATGGACACAACTAGACAGGGCAACTGACACAAAGATCCCAGCTGACACTACATGTGGCGCGGACACCAGAGAGCACAGCTATCAACAGAACGCCTTCCTAAAGAGAAAGGTCTTTAGGCTCATTTTAAACTAGCCCAAAGTCTGTGGTGCCTTCAGGTGGTCCGGGAGTGCATTCCAGAGGCTGGGGGGGGGTGGTCAAACTGAAAGCCCGATTCCCCCAGGGAGCCCATATCTCGCTCAAATGTTTGAAAGTGAAACCTGCATACCAAGGCACATAATAAGAACCAGTCAAGTTGCACGAAATAGGAGACGGGAAAAACATTAGAGGAGAAATGTAGCGTCTAGAGACTGACCCCCCCCGTGTTTGTAAACACCTATTTGAGTGTAACTCACACCCAGTTTAAGATTACGGACTGACCTTCTGACCTTTTAAGTATTAGCCTCCTATCATGTGAATGGAATCCAAAACGAATGTCAAGACTGATATGTACTCTTTAAACAGGATATAATGAAAACATGTATAAAGTATCCTTAGATTGATTGCAGCATTCTGGTGTCTCGTTTCCTACCACCCGGCATTGAACGTCTACAGTGCCTTCAGAAAGTATTGACACCCCTTGACTTTTTCCAGATTTTGTTGTGTTACAGCCTGAATTTAAAATGGATTAAATATAGCCTACACACAGTACCCCATAATGTCAGTGGAATTATGTTTTTCAAAATGTTTCCTAATTAATAAAAAATGAAAAGCTGAAATGTCTTGAGTCAATACGTATTCAACCCCTTTGTTATGGCAAATCTAAATAGGTTCAGGAGTAAGAATGTGCTTAACAAGTGACATAATAAGTTGCATGAACTCACTCAGTGTTCTACACAAGTGTTTAACATGATTTTTAAATGACTATCTCATCTCTATACCCCACACATACAATTATCTGAAAGGTCCCCCAGTCAAACACAGATTCAACCACAAAGACCAGGGAGGTTTTCCAATGCCTTGCAAAGAAGGGCACCTATTGGTAGAAGGGTAAAAAATATATTTAAAAAATAAACAGACATTGAATATCCCTTTGAGCGTGGTGAAGGTATTAATTACTGTAACCCCTGTCGTCGGAAGGAGTGGACCAATGTGCAGCGTGAAATGTGTTCATGATTTTATTTATTATCAAAAAACAAAACAAAAGCGAACAGTTCTGTCAGGTAACAGAGACTAAACAGAAAATAACTACCCACAAAACACAGGTGGGGAAAAGGCTACCTAAGTATGATTCCCAATCAGAGACAACGATAGACAGCTGCCTCTGATTGGGAACCACACTCGGCCAAAAACAAAGAAATAGGAAACATAGAATGCCCACCCTAATCACACCCTGACCTAACCAAATAGAGAAATAAAACGGCTCTCTAAGGTCAGGGCGTGACAATTACGCTTTGGATGATGTGTCAATACTCCCAGTCACAACAAAGATACAGGCATCCTTCCTAACTCAGTTGCCGGAGAGGAAGGAAACCGCTCAGGGATTTCACCATGAGGCCAATGGTGACTTTAAAACAGTTACAGTGTTTAATGGCTGTGATAGGAAAAAACCTGAGGATGGATCAACAACATTGTAGTTACTCCACAATACTAACCTAATTGACAGAGGGAAAAGAAGGAAGTCAGTACAGAATAACAAATATTCCAAAACATGCATCCTGTTTGCAACAAGGCACTAAAGTAATATTGCAAGACCTGAAAGACCCGATCAACAACCAATTTGACAGCTTGAAGATTTTTGAAAAGAATAATGGGCAGAAAATAATTTCTGTATTTAATTTTCTATACTTTTGCAAAAAATGTCTAAAAACATGTTTTCACTTTGTCATTCTGGGTTATTGTGTGTAGATGGGTGAGAGAAGAAATTATTGAATCCATTTTGAATTCAAGCTGTAACACAACAAAATGTGGAATAAGTAATATGAATGCTTTTTGAAGGCACTGTATTTAATTCACAACCTATTATGTACAGTTGAGACTGCAGTTTGCAAGGATTTATTCATTCATTTGAATATGTTAATGTGTTCTGCAAAAAGATTTGCCACTCAGTTTTCTGTGTTCATTTCTCCCTCGCTCCCATCCAGACTGATCACATACGTTGGCTGACTATCACAGTTTGCTCTGTGACTGTCTGCACAAATAATTGGTTGTAATAGATGAATTGAGTAGCTCCTATTAAAGCAGTGTTGGGAAAAGAAAGGGCCATGGGAGCATGTAAGTCACACTGCGTTGAACGGCTCATTGAATATCCCATAAATCCCAGGGGTAAATCATGTCACTCTTTTATAAGCTGTCCAAATTTAGCACTGAAGGACCCAGTTCCTTTTGAAATAGGAAATTCCATTTGCCAGAAGGACAGCTCCACAATACTCTCTGATATTCCATATCGGAAAAGAAGTAGCCCATGGCTTCCCTCTGTCTGTGATTGTTTTTCAAATTTGAAAACCTCATCAGATGGAAATCTGTCCAATCTAATGGTCCTGTATGTTGGGTATTTGGCCATCTGTCTTTCATGGGTTCTAGGGCTTGAGATGGAAGGAAGGAAAAAAACAACTATTACTTAACCCATTTCCCATCACGATTCACAACTGAAGCAAACAAACAAAGCAAAGCATGCCTACTTCCTGGTAGCAGCTCAGTACTTCCTGTGACCTAATCATCCATGGAGACTCAAATTAACAGCTTGAGTTGATCATTTGTCTGCTGTTCACAATTGCCTCATGGTGCTTGTTTTGATTACAGTAATTACTTGCACAATATGTCTCTTTCTGATTTCGCCATGTTTCTAGCCTAAAGTTGCTTTGAGCAGCACACCTTATTCTTAACGATAGATAGACTGTCCGTAGTTCTGGTTAAGTGTTGGGAAAACATGAAGGTCACACTTTATTTGGATGGTCTGGATTTTCCATCTGTAGTTTCTCTACAGATGGTTGTACTTTCAGCAAACAATCTGTTGATAAGCAACTGCTTGCCAAGGTTACAGTTAGGCTTAGGTTTAGAATAAGGGTTAGGGTAAGGGATTACGTTTAGGGTTAGGATAAGGGTAGATCATGGTTAGAGCTAGAGTTAGGGTTGGTAGATAGTAAGTTGAAATGTTACTAATAGTCTGTAGATGGTCTGTAGAGCATCTACAGATGGACTATCCAAATAAAGTGTTACCAAACATGAGTAATATATCACCTGACATCCCATCTCAGGAAACAGATGTCCTGGGGTTCAACAGAGCCCTTCTTCCTCCCTCCCTCTTCCCTCCCTCCCTCCCGCTTTCCTTCCATCAGTCCCTCTCGCCTTTCTGCCATCTCTTTTTCCACATGCACTTCATGACAATTTAGAAACGACAACGGCTCTTTATTTCTGCTGGGATATCACTTTTCTCCAGAGCTGTCCAGTTGGGATGACTTTGTCATGCTCTCCTGCCTCTCTCATTTCCATAGAATGTACAGAACCAGGCCCGGAGATGCCTCGAGGCCAATAGGAGAGCAGCATCTGTGCCGCGTGCCCCCCTATCAACCCGCTCCACAGTCCAACAAGGACACGCAAACCTGGGAACGAATGTGTTGAGCTTCACTGGCCCTGTTTAGAATGGCATGCAAGTGTTGTATAATTGTGACCAAAAGTGATCAAGAGGATGTATGCTGGGAATACCTCAGGGCCAATAGAAATGGCACGTTTGTGAATTGTAGTTCGGCTATGTGATCGGCTATGAAAAGCCAACTGACATTTACTCCTGAGGTGCTGACTTGCTACACCCTCGATAACTTCTGTGATTATTATTATTTGACCATGCTGGTCATTTATGAACATTTGAACATCTTGGCCATGTTCTGTTATAATCTCCACCCGGCACAGCCAGAAGAGGACTGGCCACCCCTCATAGCCTGGTTCCTCTCTAGGTTTCTTCCTAGGTTTTGGCCTTTCTAGGGAGTTTTTCCTAGCCACCGTGCTTCTATACCTGCATTGCTTGCTGTTTGGGGTTTTAGGCTGGGTTTCTATACAGTACTTCGAGATATTAGCTGATGTACGAAGGCATATATAAAATAAATGTGAAATTTGATTTAGTTGTTGGGCCTGTGCTCAGATGAGGAGTAGAGTTGCCATGCTGTTCTGACATCTGAACAGGATGAGGGAGCGGCCTGGAACATTGCAGCAACAAGCAGCTCTGCCCCATGTTATCATACAGACAGACACCTGTCTTCCTTTTTCCTTATCAATCCCATGTGGAGAGGTTAGGTACTATATCTTCATTATCTGCACTCTGCATTGTGCAGGACAGCTGTGGACTGGACACTATTTCCATCCTGGCCAGTGGCCTGTCAAACAGAAAGACCACCACCAAGTGAGAAGGGTTCACATACCTGGGAAGGATGTGTGTGTGCGTCGGGAAAATGCCATGGTCTTGCTTTGCACTCTGCAGCGGGAGGAACAAGCAACTTATTGGACCTGGGGCAAAGGACAAGAAGGAAAACGATTACTGATTGCATATTTTACATTTGAGTCATTTAGCAGATTCTCTTATCCAGAGTGACTTACAGAAGCAATTACGGGTTAAGTGCTTTGCTCAAGGGTACGTCGACAGATTTTTCACCTAGTCGGCTCTGCTAGGCTACCTGATTGCTTAATATGCACATATTATCCCATTCTCTCTTTAAGCAAAATACACTCAAGCGCTATATTTTCTGTTATTCTTAACTTAGCCCTCTAAAAATAACTGCAGTAACACATACTACTTGCACACAGACACAGATACCATACCAAACCAGTAAGGCAGGCACCTATCCGTCATGGGCTAAAAAGAAGTTGTGCAGTCAAACCTCCACCCTCGGTATAAAATCTGTCATGCCACATGTTTGGTCCTAAATCTTGGCTGAGGGGTAGGCCTGGAACGAGTTGGTTCCCTGTATGTTGTGGCGCTCACCCTTCTCTGATTTGTCAGTGCTGTTGGGTCTCTGGGGTGCGATTGATTGCAGAGGGCTGTATGCTGCATAGAGGCAGGCTAGATAGGGTTAGAAGTTGTCTGTTTTCCCCCTCACCTGCCACCTCCCTTTCTCTGCTTCAGTGTAATCTGCTAATGGTCATTTTCATGTAAAAGGACAAATTGGGTATCAAATGAAAACTAAGAGTCTATATTTTGGGGAAATGAAGGCATAGATACATTTTTCAACCATTTTTTTAAAAAAAAACTCAATTTTAAGCATAGGTTAATGGCTTTGATTTGTGGTCAAAAAGATAGAAAAGGGGTCTTAGAAAACATCGACCAGAATAAGTCTTAAAAGGTATTATAAATATATCAAAACACAGTAATGTTGAAGTAAAGACCACTGCTAACTAATATCAACACTTATATTTAGTTTTGGATCAATTATTTGCCTTCTGTAAGTTTACAAAACATTGCCTTGTAATGCCATTACCAAAGACCCACATATCTTTGTCACGTTGGTAACAATGATTCGGGAGACAGGGGCAGGAATGCGAATAGGTTTATTTTATTATACCCCAAATTACGGCGTGCCGTGTAAGGGCACGGGGATGAAGACCAAACAAACACGTAACAAAAACACAGGGTTGAAACCCAAACAAAAGAGCGAGGAGTACCTTGAATAAATACACACGCGCACAATGATTAACACACGGGACGGGACCCGTAATCATCTGCGCAATCCACAATGGCACGAAAGCCCAAAACACACAGCACAGGTACTCACACGCACCAACGGACATTGTAACAACAATCGACCGCACCAAAGGGAACATATATACAAATACAATCAGTGGGAATAGGGGCCAGGTGTGCGCAATGAAAGTTCCAGAGGAATCCGTGACAATCTTTAAGATATTTTCTAATTTATCTCCCTCATGAGGGAGGATAATGAAAGTTCACAAAAGTAACAAGTTTAGGTACACTCTTTAAAAAAAAGGTGTTGTCCAAAATATAAACGCAACATGTAAAGTGTTTGACCCATGTGACACGAGCTGAAATAAAAGATCCCAGAAATGTTCCATATGCACAAAAAGCTTATTTCTCTCATATTCTGTGCACACATTTGTTTACATCCCTGTTAGTGAGCATTTCTCCATGATAATCCATCTACCTGACAGGTGTGGCATATCAAGAAGCTGATTAAACAGCATGATCATTACAATGGTGCACCTTGTGCTGGGGACAATAAAAAGCCACTCTAAAATATGCAGTTTTGTCACACAACACAGTGCCACAGATGTCTGAAGTTTTGAGGGAGCGTGCAATTGACATGCTGACTGCAGGAATGTCTACCAAAGTTGCTGCCAGAGAATTGAATGTTAAATTCTCTACCATAAGCCATCTCCAACGTCGTTTTAGAGAATTTGGCAGTGCGTCCAACCGGCCTCATAACCGCAGACCACGTGTAACCACGCCAGCCCAGGACCTCCACATCCGGCTTCTGCACCTGCGGGATCGACTGAGACCAGCCACCCGGACAGCTGATGAAACTGAGGAGTATTTCTGTCTGTAATCAAAAATTATTCTGATTGGCTGCGTCTGGCTCCCCTTGCTCCCAAGTGGGTGGGCCTATGCCCTCCCAGGCCCACCCATAGCTGCATCCCTGCCCAGTCATGTGGAATCCATAGATTAGGGCCTAATGAATTTATTTCAATTGACTGATTTCCTTATATGAACTGTAACTCAGTAAAATTGTTGAAATTGTTGCATGCTGCATTTATATTTTTGTTCAGTATAGAATCCAAAAGGGTTCTTCCGCGTCCCCATAGGAGGTCCCTTTGAAGAATCCTATTTGCTTCCAGGTTCCAAATCGGTAACAGAATTACAGAAAAAATCAGTCACGGAATGACTTCAATTGAATTGGCTGCAATGGGAAATCATGGTAGTCACAAGCCACAGTTGGGTCACCTGCCATTGTCCTCCCTTCCACCTGCATACTGTTATGTTCAGCTCATAGCTGTTTTCTTTCTGTCATCTGGTGGTCAAAGCGGGAGTGTGAAAACAGTCTAGACAACCCCTCCCCTCTCTCTCTCTTCCTCTCTCTTCTATCTCTCTCCAGTTAGTGTTACCTCTCTCGGCTCTTACCGACACACACCCATTAGCCCCCTCTCTTTCCATTTACTGTAACCAGCATCCGCACACACTGAGCACCGACCAACACCGGACGTCCATGGAGGTTGAAAAGTAGTTGGAATTTGGTCAGTCCGCCCTGGCCTTGATTTCAACGTCCACAGATGTTGATTTTTGAGCCAGTTCGGACCGGCCTTGGACAAAATCTGAACCAATCATTGTCTATGTTTCACAAGTTTGGACAGCATAGTGCAGTACAGTGAAGCACGTAGAGTACAGTACAGTAAAGAAAAGTAGAGTATAGTTCAGTACAGTACATTAGAGTAAATTAGAGTTCAGTACAGTAGAGCACACTAGAGTAGAGTACAGTATAATGTACTACACTGTACTCTTCTGTGATGTGCTGTGCTCTACTGTTCTGTACTGTGATGTCCAAACTTGTGAAACATAGACGTCGATGATTGGTTCAGATTTGGTCTGGCCAGTGTATAGAATAATAGCCATACGTGCAAATAATGATATTGCGCATTTCTACCTTTGTGTACCAATTCAGGATACATCACCATGAAGAAAATGACATTCATATCCATAATGATGATGTAGTACAGACCAGGGACCCTTGATGTAATTCTGTTACCGTAATTCTGTTATTGGGTGTAAGTCCACTTCACTCACTGTAGTTCAATAACCAAAATAGATTTTTTCAAACTCAAGGTGTCTATGGTTTGTTAAACTTAGAAATCAATGTTTTTTTGTTTGGCATATATATTTTAAAGTGAAAAATCTGAGTCTCAGCGTAATTCCGTTATCGTGGAATTGCCCTAATCCTGCCTTGAGTGCTGTCATCATGGCAGCATTAAGGCTGGAATTGTGCTCATTTTGTTATATCATCGATTCCCTTCTCTTCCAGTCAGCTTATCTCTGCCTTTCATCATGCTTTCCTGCCTCTCGCTCTTGGATCAGTTCCTTGGAACCCTTTTTTATATTTATGAGCAGGAGCTCCACAATACTTTTGAGCTAATACTCTATAAGAGGAACAAGAGCTCAAGCAGTAAAACATTTGAGGTGCCGGTACTCAACTCCAGTGAGCTCCTGCCCAAGTCAAGCACTGCTTCTTATCCCTTGCGCAAATAGCCTACAGCTGTGTCTACCCTGAGCTCACTGGCGCTGGAAACTGAGAGCCCAGAATGTTTTATACAATGTTGCAAGTTCGCTAGCACAAGCTTTGGGCCGGACCCAAGTTAATAGTTGCAGACAGGCCATGTGTAGCCAATGTCATTTATAGGATATGTATTTAGTACCAGTAACTTCAGGACAGTAATGACAGAATATGCGAAAGCCAGCAGAAGTGGGAGGAGAATAGTTGGGTCAGGTCAAGTTTATTTTCTTCTGGTTATCTAGATCTCTGGCACCCTCTTGAGGCATCAAACCGTAAGCTTAAAGCATCAGACAAACTCAATGCACATAGTTAATTTTATTAAAACACATTTCTCTATAAATGGAAAAATACACGTTAAAACATTTCCAGCAATCGATTGGTTGAAAGAACAGACAACTTACAATCAACCAAGATTTTTTTTATTTGGGGACAGCCCTAAAAATTCTGTGTTGTGCCCGCCATCGGTTGAGTCACAACATGCTCCTGAATACAGGGTGGGGTTCATGTTTTGGCTGATGAATGTACTAAAATGGGAATCAAATGGACATTATGACTGTTAAATGATACCACAAAGATGGTTGGAGGTCCACACATCAGAGAATGTTTACTTGAATGGCAATATCTGTTTTAAATTATACTGTCAATCCTCCATAGGAAACCTATTGAAATCATAGAAATACAGATAATAGAATTTACACATCTTTGTGAAAGTAATTAGAAAAAGTAAAAATGTCAATTCAATTTAAACGGCGTACCATCTAAATTGTAGTGGTCTGAAGGGATAGGTCCATTTTATGATTTCAATTTCTACCCACCCTGTATTCAAAAGCATGTTGTCTTTCAATTGATGACGGGCACAACACAACACATTTTTAGATAGTTGACGCTAAAGGTTGAAAAACACAACTTAATTTTTTTTTAAACTTGATTTCAAGAAATTATTAAATAGGTTGACAACCCTGTTTGTAAGCCTTTAAATGATATTAAACTCAACTGTTTATCTTTTCCAGTGATGGAGACATGGATGTCTCAGAGTATGGTGGGTTATGCAAAATGGGTCAACTTTGAGCACCTCTATCTCATGAATATTTTGGCATTCAGGTCCACCTAGACTAAAAGAGCTGTGAGTTGGGGTTCAATGTCCATCAGATAGACATAAAAAGTACTACCCATAAATGTATATGCCAGAACATTCTAGCGTTGCACAAAACATTACAAACATAAGCAACATTAAAAACTAGAAATGGTACTGTGTGTGTGAAATACCCCGGACCTTCAGTTATTTTTCCAGAATTGTTGGAATGTATGATCCGTTTATTTATAAGCCCTCCCTGCTGGGTTGCCACTCTGCGTGACCCTGTCCCTGATAATGCCTTCAATCTGTCAATCATACCAGCCATCACTTGTGATAAAGAGTACTAGCACCCAAAATGAGTACCACAATCTATTTCAGTCCAAGTCAAGCACTGATAAGAAGCCTATTTTATGATGTTTCCACTGGATCAGAGCATGATATTTTCCCCTTAAATGCTGAGTGGTTAGCGAAAGGGAGAGAGCTGGAATGATTTTTCAAATACATTGAGGAACTATTGTAATTCTCAATGGATGTAAAAATATACTGTTTGCTTGCTGTTTGAGGTGAAGAAAAGATTACTTTGAGAAGCTCCACAGGTCATCACTGGTGGTGTGTTAAGGCAATCAGAAATACTATCAGGCCCCCAAATGGGCACAATGATATGCCTACATTTGCGTGCAGGCCAGGTAGCCTATAGACTCAACATTGACAGGAGCGCTCCAAACAAAAGACAATGAATAAATTGACAGGACTCGTAAATGGTATTAAATAAACCAAAACTTGTTTCTCACAAGTGTAGCACAGGTTCTGCATTCTGCAAACAATGTGTCCACTCCGACAATGAGAACAGGAAGACTGGAATAATATAACAATACAATTTGATTTGATTTAAAAGAAATGACCGTAACCAAAGTAACAAACATTGTAGATTAGAAATTATAGGAATTAACAGTAAATGTACTACTGGTGATATATGTAATGTGGAATTGATAGACACTAACATTCAAAGGCAAACAATTCACACAATGAAGTTATGAAACAATGTATGTGCACAAATTGGTGGGAGAGAGCGCATTTTGGAGAGAGAAGTGCATTGTGCATCTGGTCAATCTGAAGTCTGCATTGGCCATGCAGTATTTACGGTGATGTGGCCTCAGCAGAAGTGAGGGCATTCATACTTCTTGCACTTCACAGAGCAATGCATAGATGTTGTCAAGGAAGTGAGTTTGTGTTTATACAGGATGTACCGCCCCCACGTACTGTCAACCAATCATGTCAATGCGGAGCTACACAGAGCCCTCAGCATTGTTAAAAAATTTGGGAGGTGCATTCCGATGTGATACCGAGCTAGATTTGACCTCAGACGCCTCACAAGTCCTCAACTGGCAGCTTCATTAAATAGTACCCGCAAAACACCAGTCTCAACGTCAACAGTGAAGAGGCGACTCCGGGATCCTGGCCTTCTAAGCAGAGTTGCAAAGAAAAAGCCAAATCTCAGACTGGCCAATAAAAATAAAAGATTAAGAGGGGCAAAAGAACACAGACACTGGACAGATGAACTCTGCCTAGAAGGCCAGCATCCCGGAGTAGCGTCCCACTTGGCCAAAAGCCAGATAAAATGTAGCGCGCCAAATTCAAATATATTACTATAAAAATCAATCTTTCATGAAATCACACATGAAATACACCAAATTAAAGCTACACATGTTGTGAATCCAGCCAACATGATTTCAAAAAGGATTAACGCGAAAGCACACCAAACGATTATGTTAGCTCAGTACATAGCCACAGAAAATCACAGCCATTTTCCCAGCAAAAGATAGTAGTCAAAAAAAGCAGAAATAGAGATAAAATTAATCACTAACCTTTGATGATCTTCATCAGATGACACTCATAGGACATCATGTTACACAATACATTTATGTTTTGTTCGATAATGTGCATATTTATATCCACAAATCTCGGTTTACATTGGCGCCATGTTCAGAAATGCCTCCAAAATATCCTGAGAAATTGCAGAGAGCCACGTCAAATAACAGAAATACTCATCATAAACTTTGATGAAAGATACATGTTTTACATATAATTAAAGATACACTTGTTCTTAATGCAACCGCTGTGTCAGATAAAAAAAAAAACACCATGCAAGATTTAATCTGAGACGGCGCTCAAAAATAACAACATTTCTCCGCCATGTTGGAGTCAACAGAAATACGAAATTACATCATAAATATTCCCTTACATTTGATCATCTTCATCAGAATGCACTCCCAGGAATCCTAGTTCCACAATAAATCGTTGTTTTGTTCGACTTATGTCTAAGTAGCTACTTTT
Organism: Salvelinus fontinalis; assembly: GCF_029448725.1. Taxonomy (NCBI): domain Eukaryota; kingdom Metazoa; phylum Chordata; class Actinopteri; order Salmoniformes; family Salmonidae; genus Salvelinus; species Salvelinus fontinalis. The sequence continues at coordinate 27,914,160 of NC_074665.1, forward strand.
GCTAGCATGTTTAGTGCACATGTCCAAACACTCGCACAGATGCAGGCGAACTCTGACGAAAACTTCAAAAAGTTATATAACAGGTCGAATAAACTGGTCAAACTAAGTAGAGAATCAATCTTCAGGATGTTGTTATCATGTATATCCAATAACGTTCCAAACGGAGCATTCCTTCATGTCTGTAGAAGTTATGGAACGCAAGGCGATATCATGAGGAAAGCGCGTGACCAGGAACTGGCAGAATGCCAGACCAATGACTGAAACACCTCCCATCCGGCCCCACATCACACTAGAGGCTTCATTCCACGTTTATTCCACGTTCATTCCACGGAATTGAATCGGCAATGAGTTGAACATTAACCAGTCTCAGAATTCTCACTTCCTGTTTGGATTTTTTCTCAGGTTTTTGCCTGCCATATGAGTTCTGTAATACTCACATAGATCATTCAAACAGTTTTAGAAACTTCAGAGTGTTTTATATCCAATTTTAATAATAATATGCATATATTAGCATCTGGGACAGAGTAGGAGGCAGTCCACTATGGGCACGCAATTCATCCAAAAGTGAAAATGCTGCCCCCTATCATAAAGAAGTTAATGAAGCTGCCAGTTGAGGATTTGTGAAGCGTCTGTTTCTCAAACTAATGTACTTGTCCTCTTGCTCAGTTGTGCACCGGGGCCTCTTACTCCTCTTTCTATTCTGGTTAGAGCCAGTTTGCACTGTTCTGTGAAGGGAGTAGTACACAGCGTTGTACCAGATCTTCAGTTTCTTGGCAATTTCTCACATGGAATAGCATTCATTTCTCAGAAGAAGAACAGACTGACGAGTTTCAGAAGAAAGGTCTTTGTTTCTGGCCATTTTGAGCCTGTAATCGAACCCACAAATGCTGATGCTCCAAATACTCAACTAGTCTAAAGAATGACAGTTTTATTGCTTCTTTAATCAGAACAACAGTTTTCAGCTGTGCTAACATAATTCCAAAAGGTTTTTCTAATAATCAATTAGCCTTTTAAAATGATAAACTTGGATTAGCTAACACAACGTGCCCTTGTAACACAGGAGTGATGGTTGCTGATAATGGACCTCTGTACGCCCATGTAGATATTCCATAATTATTTTTGCAGTTTCTAGCTACAATAGTCATTTACAACATTAACAATGTCTACAATGTATTTCTGATCAATTTGATGTTATTTTAATGGACAAAATTGTTGCTTTTCTTTCTTAAACAAGGACATTTCTAAGTGACCCCAAACTTTTCAACGATAGTGTATACAGTTGAAGTCAGAAGTTTACATACACATTAGCCAAATACATTTAAACTCAGTTTTTCACAATTCATGACATTTAATCCTAGTAAAAATTCCCTGTCTTAGGTCAGTTAGCATCACCACTTCATTTTAACAATGTGAAATGTCAGAATAATAGTAGAGAGAAGGATTTTTTCTCACATCACATTCCCAGTGGGTCAGAAGTTTACATACACTCAATTAGTATTTGGTAGCATTGCCTTTAAATTGTTTAACTTGGATCAAACGTTTTGGGTAGCCTTCCACAAGCTTCCCACAATAAACTTGGTGAATATTGGCCCATTCCTCCTGACAGAGCTGGTGCAACTGAGTCAGGTTTGTAAGCCTCCTTGCTCACACACGCTTTTTCAGCTCTGCCCACACATTTTCTGTGGGATTGAGGTCAGGGCTTTGTGATGGCCAATCCATTACCTTGACTTTGTTGTCCTTAAGCCGTTTTGCCACAACTTTGGAAGTATGCTTAGGGTCATTGTCCATTTGGAAGACCCATTTGCGACCAAGCTTTAACTTCCTGATTGATATCTTGAGACGTTGCTTCAATATTTTCCATTCTAATGATGCCATCTATTTTGTGAAGTGCACCAGTCCCTCCTGCAGCAAAGCACCCCCACAACATGATGTTGCCACCCCTGTGCTTCACGGTTGGGATGGTGTTCTTCGGCTTGCAAGCCTCCCCCTTTTTCCTCCAAACATAACAATGGTCATTATGGCCAAACAGTTCTATTTTTGTTTCATCAGACTAGATGACATTACTCCAAAAAGTACGATCTTTGTCCCCATGTGCAGTTGCAAACCGTAGTCTGGCTTTTTTATGGTGGTTTTGGAGCAGTGGCTTCTTACTTTCTGAGCGGCCTTTCAGGTTATGTTGATATAGGACTCGTTTTACTGTGGATATAGATACTTTTGTACCTGTTTCCTCCAGCATCTTCACAAGGTCCTTTGCTGTTGTTCTGGGATTGATTTGCACTTTTCGCTCCAAAGTACTTACATCTTTAGGAGACAGAACACATCTCCTTCCTGAATGGTCTCCTTCCATGCATGATCCCATGTGTTTATGCAGTGGGGCAAAAAAGTATTTAGTCAGCCACCAATTGTGCAAGTTCTCCCACTTAAAAAGATGAGAGAGGCCTGTAATTTTCATCATAGGTACACATCCAGAAAATCACATTGTAGGATTTTTTTATGAATTTATTTGCAAATTATGGTGGAAAATAAGTATTTGGTCAATAACAAAAGTTTGTCTCAATATTTTGTTATATACCCTTTGTTAGAAAATGACAGAGGTCAAACGTTTTCTGTAAGTCTTCACAAGGTTTTCACACACTGTTGCTGGTATTTTGGCCCATTCCTCCATGCAGATCTCCTCTAGAGCAGTGATGTTTTGGGGCTGTTGCTGGGCAACACGGACTTTCAACTCCCTCCAAAGATTTTCTATGGGGTTGAGATCTGGAGACTGGCTAGGCCACTCCAGGACCTTGAAATGCTTCTTACGAAGCCACTCCTTCGTTGCCCGGGCGGTGTGTTTGGGATCATTGTCATGCTGAAAGACCCAGCCACGTTTCATCTTCAATGCCCTTGCTGATGGAAGGAGGTTTTCACTCAAAATCTCACGATACATGGCCCCATTCATTCTGTCCTTTACACGGATCAGTCGTCCTGGTCCCTTTGCAGAAAAACAGCCCCAAAGCATGATGTTTCCACCCCCATGCTTCACTGTAGGTATGGTGTTCTTTGGATGCAACTCAGCATTCTTTGTCCTCCAAACACGACGAGTTGAGTTTTTACCAAAAAGTTATATTTTGGTTTCATCTGACCATATGACATTCTCCCAATCTTCTTCTGGATCATCCAAATGCTCTCTAGCAAACTTCAGACGGGCCTGTACATGTACTGGCTTAAGCAGGGGGACACGTCTTGCAGATTCAGTCTTCCCAGCCTGGTGCAGGTCTACAATTTTGTTTCTGGTGTCCTTTGACAGCTCTTTGGTCTTGGCCATAATGGAGTTTGGAGTGTGACTGTTTGAGGTTGTGGACAGGTGTCTTTTATACTGATAACAAGTTCAAACAGGTGCCATTAATACAGGTAACGAGTGGAGGACAGAGGAGCCTCTTAAAGAAGAAGTTACAGGTCTGTGAGAGCCAGAAATCTTGCTCGTTTGTAGGTGACCAAATACTTATTTTCCACCATAATTTGCAAATAAATTCATAAAAAATCCTACAATGTGATTTTCTGGATTTTTTTTCTCATTTTGTCTGTCATAGTTGAAGTGTACCTATGATGAAAATTACAGGCCTCTCTCATCTTTTTAAGTGGGAGAACTTGCACAATTGGTGGCTGACTAAATACTTTTTTGCCCCACTGTACTTGCGTACTATTGTTTGTACAGATGAACGTGGTACTTTCAGGCATTTGGAAATTGCTCCCAAGGATGAACCGGACTTGTGGAGGTCTACAATTTGTTTTCTGGGGTCTTGGCTGATTTATTTTGAATTTCCTATGATTTTCCTATGTCAAGCAAAGAGGCACTGAGTTTGAAGGTAGGCCTTGAAATACATCCACAGGTACACCTCCCATTGACTCAAATGATGTCAATTAGCCTATCAGAAGCTTCTAAAGCCATGACATCATTTTATGGTATTTTCTAAGCTGTTTAATAAGGGCACAGTCAACTTAGTGTATGTAAACTTCTGACCCACTGGAATTGTGATACAGTGAATTATAAGTGAAATAATCTGTCTGTAAACAATTGATGGAAAAATGACTTGTGTCATGCACAAGGTAGATGTCCTAACTGACTTACCAAAACTATAGTTTGTTAACAAGACATTTGTGGAGTGGTTGAAAAACGAGTTTTAATGACTCCAACCTAAGTGTATGTAACTTCCAACTTCAACTGTATATATTTGTTACTGCTCGACTAAAACAATCTCGGTCTCAACATAATGGATTTACCCCTGATCCAGGTGTTGAGGCATCCTTTTCACCTTCTGTAAAGCTGCTGCAGTGCAGATCGTCTGGTGTTATGAAACCTCTGGCTTCTTTCTCCCTCAGTCAGGACTTTTTGAAATCTGGAGGTTTTAATGTGTGTGTGTGTGTGTGGCTGACAGCCTCCTTATGGCTGTGATGAGGAGCATTACTAGCAACTTCTCAACTTACAATTCGTCTCAAGATAGCATCCTCCTCTCTTTGGGATGTTTTGATCTAAATTCAGGTATTTCCAACCCCCGGCCAAAATGTTTTGATGTCCATAGTGACAAAGCTCTGGAAGGTTACCATTTTGGGAATGTAGCCTAATAATCAATCTGAATTTATAGGCCAGTAAAAAAAAAAACGTTTTGGGCCACTTAAATCATGTATTTGACACATTGTCTTTTTACAATCAGGTTGTGATTGTTGTTGGTAATTGTGAATCAATTGTTGGTCAATTGTGAATCAATTGTTGGTCAATTGTGAATCAATTGTTGTTAATTGTGAATCAACATCTATTCGTTTTATAGTTCAACCTCACAGCTTTTGTACTTCTTATGTCACCGGCAGCAGTCACAACATTGTCTTCAAACCGCCTGAGCACTTTTTACTACTTCTCCCGGCAACCATCTTCTACACCAGCTGTAAAAAACGAAAGTCCTTTAAAATGTTGTGACCATGATAGGGTTTTAGCACACACTTTGACAGATTGTATGTTCATGCCCGAGGAGGCATACACCGGTAAGAGTCATTGGTTCTCACTGTGCTGGAGTAATCCTGGAGGAGTCCTTTGCCTTGCAGAAACTGTTAGAGGTCAGTTTTATTGACCTTTGGAGCCTGTCACGATCAATGCTGTTGATTGCTATTAACCTGCTTCGCTGCGTACTAGTGCTGAAACAGATGCTCCAGACTTGCTGCTCGCTGAGACATTACACATGCCTGACCACACTCACTATATCTCTACTAATATTGTTTGAGTTTAAATTGAAGCCATGTTTTAGTTTCAATACTTATGGGAAAGTTTGGATAGCTGTTTCTATCACAGAAATGTATTGGTGCACAGTATAGGGTGACAATTGGGTGGATCATGATTGATGTTTCAATTGATTGAAACAGTGTTTCAGTTTGAAATTCTTATGGAAATGTTTAGATAGCTGTTCCACCACTGTAGAAACTATTGAAGTACTGTACTGTATAGGGTGATTATTTTGGGTGGATCGTGATTGGTGGGAAGATTGTCAAGCATTGTTTGGTGGAATGATAGGTGAGTAGATGAGAGGCATTTTTAGGTAAAGGGATACTGCAAATAGGTAGTGTCTGGGACAGGGGGAACAGAGAGAGAAGAAGGAAGTTTAGGTTAATAGAGACTGACAGGCCTGTCTATAATTCAGCTCGGTGGTGTGTGGACGTGTCAGCAGGACCATGGCGTGGGCGCTGTGAGGCCGAGTTAGACACTGAACAGGTGGGGGTGGGCCCTGGACTCCCGTTCCCCTTGGGCTGCTCAGGCAGGGTGCCAGATGGAAGATGGTATGCCAGGGAGCCTCCCGACGGGAAACTGCAAGGGCCGCGTTTGTTCCGCTGACACCCAGCATCTCAGCCCGACCTGGGCAAGCGTACATTCCTCAAAGTGATGGGACTGGTGCTCTCTCTCTCTCACACACTCTCTCTCTCTCTCTCTCACACTCTCTCTCTCTCTCTCTCTCTCTCTCTCTCTCTCTCTCTCTCTCTCTCTCTCTCTCTCTCTATTCCACCTTCTCTCCCTTATCCCGCGGTCTATCACATACACTCTTTCTCTGGCTCCCTCTCTGTCCGTCTCGCTCCCCCCCCCTCTCTCTTTCTTTCTTCATCTTCTTCCCGTAACTCCTGGTGAGGCGTGCAGGATTCCTCCCCTGCTGAGGAGATTAAGAGCCTGGGAGGCATCAGGGATCTGATTGGACAGGACCTGCTCTTGTTCCTATTGGACGGGCTTGGGCTAGTGCAGTAGTGGTGGGCTCTCAGAGCTAACAGGGGATTGGACAGGACAGCAGTGGGCTCCACTGTGGTTGTGTAACAAACCTCAAATTCAGGGAGGGACATCCTTTAGCATCAGGTACGAGTTAGCGAGGGAATTCCACTGGCTTTAGAGAACTTTAGATTTTCACAGATAGACATGATAGACACTCCCTCTAAGGGTTTTGAATCTGTGAAAAGCTTAGACTTTTGGAGCAAAGCGTTGGCACTTATGGAGGGTGGGAAAGTCAACAGCAGGCGACGCAGAGGAGCAAATGTTTGTCACACGCTCCCGTAGCGTTTCCTTTATAACAGCTTTATGTTGTATACTCAGTAGATTCCATTTAGAAATCAGGTAATCCGGAGTTGTGAGGTCCGACTTGAGGAGCATTTGTATGTCATTTTGTCTCACTCTTTCTTCTCTCGTTTTCCACAGGTCCTGTGGCACCTGGACATCTTTCGGCGGAGCTTCCGGCAGCTGACCACGCACAAGTGCATGGAGGACTCGTGTATATTCTGTGCCCTGAAGGTAAGAGGCTAGACCTGTGGGTGGAGATGAGAGGGAGGCCTGGGGGTGGAGAACAGGTGGTTCACTTATTAATGAATCCTTTCCATGTAATGCCTACCAAAGAATGCAGATAGAGGATGGTTCTTTTGGTATTGGACTATTGTATTTTATTTTCAACAGTAAATCGATCAAATACGTTATTTTTTTCAAGTTACTTTTGTGAATTTAGTTCTTAAGTATAGCTGTGCCCCATGTGAAATGACCATGATTTTGAATGGGAGTTCTGGGATGTGAATATTTGTGTCTTAACATGTAAATGGTCAGTAATTAAGCCATCTCCCCTGGTGTGGACAGACAGTGGTTGGATGTCTGGCCAGTGGTTATGGATTATTATGGGCCATTGATCTCTCTCTGATCAAGCATTTTGCAATAACATCTGCTCAACATGTGTATGTGACCAATCAAATTGGATTTGAATACATTTGATTTGATCTGGACAGGCCGCTGAATGTAGATCATTGGCTTTAGCCAGCTCCCCCACCCCCCCCAACTCTCTCTCTCTGTGATATTTGCCAAATGACTGCAGTCATCGTAATGATCGTTCAAATTGCAAAACCGGGCCACCCCTAGTGACCAATGACCATCTCTATATGTCTCACCGCGACCATCTGTCTGTCTCTGTGTGTCTGTGTGTCTGTGTGTCTGTCTGTCTGTCTGTGTGTCTGTCTGTCTGTCTGTCTGTCTGTCTGTCTGTCTGTCTGTCTGCCTGCCTGCCTGCCTGTCTGTCTGTGGTCTCTCTAACTTTAGTCTTAGTCTGTAACTGACTCTCTGTTATTCATTCCAAATCCATTTCTGATTGTCTGTCTCTTTGCCTGGCTGGCAGAACCAGACTAGCTTTGCCACTAAGCTTACTTTCATTACACCACAAGACTTTTCCTGTGGGCCAGCAGGTTTGTTTTTCCTGGTTTGAGTCATTGATTCCATCTTAATGAAGAGGCAAGTTTCACACGCTCATACGTACCAGAGGAGACAGTCGAGGGTGCGGAAATGCCTTTTGAGTGGCTGTAGGATGGCACTCCACACACTCAGCCGTGTGCGATTTTCAACCCCCGAATGTAGATTTAAATGGGCTCTTGTGAAACTGAGTGGTTTGATGATCTGCGATGCTTAGGGCTGCATGGCCCATCGGAGGGGTTCGATGGTGATATTTGAAGGCATGTCTGATTCATCTGTTTCACACACGGTCTGCGTGGCAGGCACGGTTAAGAGCAGCTGGATCTGGCCAGCTGGCAGGACTTGGAGAGCGAAAGAGCCCCATGGGTTTAACGAGGCCATCCTTTTAGCTACCAACTGACTAGGTCTGGTCCTTTTGACTGTGACAGGTTATTTGATTTCACACTAGTGTCTACCTCAGAGTCATGGTCAGAAATGTAGGCCTAAGTATACTTCTGTTTCTCCCTCTGCACTTGCTCTCAATATTTCACTCTTGCACTCCATCTCTCTCCCTCTCTCTGCTCTTTCATTCTCTCCCTTCTCTTTCCCCTTGCCTCCATCTTCATCTATCCCTCCCTTCCTGCCTTTGGTCTTTCTCCCTCCTCTCTTTCTCTCCCTCTCTCCCTTGATGTCTCAGCCTTCTCAGAATTGACCAGGGCTCATTTGAAGGGTCGATTACAGGGCATTTCGGCCAGGTATTTAATTTGAGCAGAATTATAAGGCTATGATAATTTATCCTCTCCCCACCTCCTTTTCTGCCTCTCCTGTTCTCTCTCTCTCTCTCCCTCAGCTCACCTCACCCACCTCTTCTCCCTCTCTCTCTCTCTCTCCCTCAGCTCACCTCACCCACCTCTTCTCCCTCTCTCTCTCTCTCTCCCTCAGCTCACCTCACCCACCTCTTCTCCCTCTCTCTCTCTCTCTTCCTTACGCAAGATAAGTTGAGGTGCAGCGGCAGGTGTGTGTGCGTGTTTGTGTTTGTGGGTGCGCATGTTTGTGTAACGGTCCTGACCTGTTTTATGTTGTTTTTTTATGTGTTTATGGTCAGGGCGTGTGTTTTGGGTGGGGAGTCTATGTTTTCTGTTTCTATGTTGGTTTAGGGTTGCCTGGTATGGCTCTTAATTAGAGGCAGGTGGTTTGCGTTTTCCTCTAATTAAGAGTCATATTTAGGTAGGGTGTTCTCACTGTTTGTTTGTGGGTGATTGTCTTCCGTATCTGTGTTATGTTCTGCACCATACGGGACTGTTTGGTTGTTCGTTCGTTTTGATGTAGTCTGTTCCTGTCCGTGAGTTTTACGTTTAGTTAGTTAAGTTCATGTTCAGTTTTCGTCTACGTCGTTTTCTTGTTTTGTATTTTGTAAAAGTGTTTGTTTTCGTGTGCCGTCGTTACAAATAAAAAGATGGCTTATTTCCCTAATGCTGCATTTTGGTCTACTGATCCTTCTCTCCTCTCCTCGTCCGAGGATGAGGAGAACGACAGCCCTTACAGTTTGTGTGCCTTTATGTGGGTTTGTGTCCGCTTGCCCAATAAACACTCACCTTGTTCAGAGTGTTTTTGTCTGAGAAAATGGCAATATATGATTTAAAAAACAGGGAAGACATATTGAGACCAAGGTCTCTTTTTCAAATGCAACATAAATATAGACATTATACCCAAAGTGTGTGTGTGTGTGTATATATATACAGTTGAAGTCAGAAGTTTACATACACTTAGGTTGGAGTCATTAAAACTCGTTTTTCAACCACTCCACAAATGTCTTGTTAACAAACTATAGTTTTGGCAAGCCGGTTAGGACATCTAAACCCCATGGGACCACGCAGCCGTCATACCGCTCAGGAAGGAGACGCGTTCTGTCTCCTAGAGATGAACGTACTTTGGTGCGAAAAGTGCAAATCAATCCCAGAACAACAGCAAAGGACCTTGTGAAGATGCTGGAGGAAACAGGTACAAAAGTATCTATATACACAGTAAAACGAGTCCTATATCAACATAACCTGAAAGGCCGCTCAGAAAGTAAGAAGCCACTGCTCCAAAACCGCCATAAAAAAGCCAGTCTACGGTTTGCAACTGCACATGGGGACAAAGATCGTACTTTTTGGAGAAATGTCCTCTGGTCTGATGAAACAAAAATAGAACTGTTTGGCCATAATGACCATCGTTATGCTTGGAGGAAAAAGGGGGATGCTTGCAAGCCGAAGAACACCATCCCAACCGTGAAGCACGGAGGTGGCAACATCATGTTGTGGGGGTGCTTTGCTGCAGGAGGGACTGGTGCACTTCACAAAATAGATGGCATCATGAGGATGGAAAATATTGAAGCAACGTCTCAAAACATCAGTCAGGAAGTTAAAGCTTGGTCGCAAATGGGTCTTCCAAATGGACAATGACCCTAAGCATACTTCCAAAGTTGTGGCAAAATGGCTTAAGGACAACAAAGTCAAGGTACTGGAGTGGCCATCACAAAGCCCTGACCTCATTCCAATAGAAAATGTGTGGGCAGAACTGAAAAAGCGTGTGTGAGCAAGGAGGCCTACAAACCTGACTCAGTTACACCAGCTCTGTCAGGAGGAATGGGCCAATATTCACCAAACATATTGTGGGAAGCTTGTGGAAGGCTACCCAAAACGTTTGACCCAAGTTAAACAATTTAAAGGCAATGCTACCAAATACTAATTGAGTGTATGTAAACTTCTGACCCACTGGGAATGTGATGAAAGAAATAAAATCTGAAATAAATCATTCTCTCTACTATTATTCTGACATTTCACATTCTTAAAATAAAGTGGTGATATTAACTGACCCAATACAGGGAATTTTTTCTGGATTAAATGTCAGGAATTGTGAAAAACTTAAATGTATTTGGCTAAGGTGTATGTAAACTTCTGATTTCAACTGTATACACTACCGTTGAAAAGTTTGGGGTCACTTAGAAATGTCCAGAAATACAGTGTAGACATTGTTAATGTTGCAAATGACTATTGTAGCTGGAAACAGCAGATTTTCAATGGATTTTGAATGGAATAGATTTTCAATGGAATATCTACATAGTGTCACATTCCTGACTTGTTTTCTCTTGTTTTTGTATGTGTTTAGTTGGTCAGGGCATGAGTTGGGGTGGGCATTCTATGTATTGTGTTTCTATGTTGGGTTTATTGTGTTGCCTGATATGGTTCTCAATTAGAGGCAGGTGTTTGACGTTTCCTCTGATTGAGAACCATATTAAGGTAGGCTGTTCTTACTGTTTGTTGGTTGGTGATTGTCTTCCGTGTCTGTATTTATGTTCGTACCACACGGGACTGTAGCGTTTGTTTGTAGTCTGTACCTGTTCATGCGTTCTTCGTGTATTTGTAAGTTCTCATGTTTAGGTCAGTCTACGTCGTTTATTTGTTTTGTAGTTTATTCAAGTGTTCTTCGTGTTTTGTCTTCATTTAATACATCATTATGTATTCAGCACCAGCTGCGCCTTGGTCCGCTCATTCACCACAAGACGACCTTTACACATAGCCCCATTATCAGCAACCATCACTCCTGTGTTCCAATGGCACGTTGTGTTAGTTAATCAAAATGTATCATTTTAAAAGGCTAATTGATCATTAAAAACCCCTTTTGCAATTATGTTAGTACAGCTGAAAACTGTTGTCTGATTAAAGAAGCAATAAAACGGGCATTCTTTAAACTAGTTGAGCATCAGCCTTTGTGGGTTCGATTACAGGCTCAAAATGGCCAGAAACAAAGTCCTTTCTTCTGAAACTCGTCGGTCTATTCTTGTTCTGAGAAATGAAGGCTATTCCATGTGAGAAATTGCCAAGAAACTGAAGATCTCTTACAATGCTGTGTACTACTCCCTTCACAAAACAGTGCAAACTGGCTCTAACCAGAATAGAAAGAGTAGTAAGAGGCCCCGGTGCACAACTGAATAAAATGACAAGTACATTAGAGTGTCTAGTTTGAGAAACAGACGCCTCACAAGTCCTCAACTGGCAGCTTCATTAAATAGTACCCGCAAACACCAGTCTCGACGTCAACAGTGAAGAACTGAAATTAGTGTTAACTTGATATAAAGGATATTGACCACCTTCCAGTTGTGGTCAAAATATGTGAACCCTGTGAATGTATAATTTCTTTGCGCAATCCGTTAATCATTTCTGTCGAGTCCATTCCTGTTATTCCAGAGAGTGTTACACTGTTATTGACCCTGCTGTGTTACTGTGTCTCTTGTTGTTTCTAGAGTATCTTTGCTCAGTTCCAGTTCAGCAGTGAGAAGGTGCTGCCGTCTGACGCGCTCCGCAGCGCCCTGGCCAAGACCTTCCAGGACGAACAGCGCTTCCAGCTGGGCATCATGGACGACGCTGCAGAGTGCTTCGTGAGAGACAACCCTCCCCCGCTCCTCCACTTCTTCCTACTTTACCCCCTCACTATTACTCTCTCAACTCACTTATTCCTCCATGACTTGCCTCATCCCTCACTTCCCCACGTCCATTACCCTTCATACTTCCACTCCTGCTTTCTCTCTTCTAACACACCTACATGCTTAGCAAACAGAACAGAGCTAGGAGATCAGCTAAAAGGGATCTCATAACAAAATGTTCCATGTTAAAAATCAGACTTTTGCAGTGCCATAACATTTAGAAAACAATGGCTGGGGACACTATTTACTCTGGGAGAACAAAGGAAAAGTGTGGGAAGTGTTTTTTGTCTCTGGGAAATTGCAATGCAGAGCTCGCTACAAGGCCTTTACCCTGATCCCACTGACAGTAAGCAGTCCACCCAGCCTCTACCACACTACCGCAAAGAAACAAACTTAGCCATTTCTCCCCCCTGACTGGCTCATTTTTATAAGCAACGCAGCTAGGCAGCCAGCCAGAGGATTGTTCCATACCCTGTACCCTCTCTGGGCCTATTCTCTCCTCTCTACCTCTCTCTCTCCACTTTTCTTTATGTTCTGCTGACAAGCGAGAACATAGGGAAACTGCAACTTGGGTTGTTTTTTTATTAGTATTATTCTGGGTATTTGGCTGCGGCTGCATTCCGGAGGCGGCGGGATGGTGGGCTGAGGCAGATGCTAAGTGTACATTGGAACCTCCCCGTGGTGACCCTCTCTCTGCAGTGCTACAGAACTCCCACTGCTCAGAGGGCTCCCGCCTGCAGTTAGAGTGATAAATCACCCAGTAAATGAGCTCAGGATGGCCAACCAGAGCCTCTGTGTGTTTTGTAGTGCAGCACCTTGCCGCTTGACTGAATTTAAAACAGTAATCCACTCAAAAACTATATTTTTGTTTATTAGTCCACTGTTGATGCAGTCCCAAAATGTTTTCCGTGTCAGTGATCACGTTTTCAAGATATAGGACTTTCAAAAATCTCATTGTAGCTTGCTAATTGTAGATGCGTCATCATGATGATGTGGCAAGTTACAATTTGCTTTTTGAAAGTCCTATGTCTTGAAGACATGATTGCTGACGGGCAAAACATTTTGAGACTGAATCGACAGTGGACTAATTTTTAAAAAAATATCAAAAGATATTTTTTAAGTGGATTATTCCTTTAAGCAATATAAGTTTTCTCAATATTTTCTCAAGAGGATATTTTCTTTGTGTGTTGGTTTTGTCACGACGTAGTAATGTGATTCAGTTAAAAACACATGTGGGAAAGCGCATACACACTTGCTTACACACACAAACACAAACAGGAATAAAGCTAACATGACTGTCTCTAACTGTTGCCCCCACAGGAGAACATCCTAATGCGGATTCATTTCCACATCTCAGACGAGACCAAAGAGGACATCTGCACAGCCAAGCACTGCATCCCACACCAGAAGTTTGCCATGACGCTTTTCGAACAGGTCAGCACAAACACAAGCCTGTCACGCCCTGGCCTTAGTATTATTTGTTTTATTTATTATTTTAGTTAGGTCAGGGTGTGACATGGGGTATGTGTGTATTTTGGGGTATTATATGGTAGAGGGGGTGTTTGGTGTAGTTTATGGTTTGGTGTTGAGTGTATGTGTCTAGCTGTGTCTATGTTGGGTGTAGTTCTAGGAAAGTCTATGGTGGCCGGAATGGGTTCTCAATTAGAGACAGCTGATTTCGGTTGTCTCTAATTGGGAGCCATATTTAAGGCTGCCATAGGCTTTAGCTGTTTGTGGGTCATTGTTTGTGTATATGTATAGTTCGACGTAAGTAGTTTGTGTGTGCACTTACGTTTGAAGTTTTCACGATCGTTTGTTGTTTTCGTTAGTGTTGTATAAGTGTGTAGTGTTCATCTTCGTCGTTGCTATTAAAAAAAGAAGATGTATTCAAATCATGTTGCGCCTTGGTCCGTCAATCCACCACACGATCGTGACAGAATGACCCACCTATATACGACCAAGCAACATGACCAGCGGCAACAGGAGCAATACAAGGATTCATGGACATGGGAGGAAATTTTAGACCGGGAGGTACCAGGAGGATATAACCGCCCCAAAGCTGAGCTGGAGGCAGCGAAAGCAGAGAGGCGGCGATATGAGGAGCTAGCTAGGAGGCAGGAAAAGGAACCTACAAAGGATCTGGGCTACACTACGTGGGAGGAGATCGACAGGTGGGCGATCAACCCAGGGAGAGTGCCGGAGCCCGCCTGGGATTCTCTGGCGCAGTGCGAGGAGGGATACCGGCGAATGGAGGCAGCACGACGAAGCAGTAGGAAGCCTGTGGGAAAACCCCAAAAATGTCTTGGGAAGGGGCTTAAAGGGAGAGTGGTGAAGTCAGGTAGGAAACCTGCGCCTACTCCCTGTAATTACCGTGGAGAGCGAGAGTACGGGCAGACACCGTGTTACGCAGTAGAGCGCACGGTGTCTCCTGTACGTGTGCATAGCCCGGTGCGGGTTATTCCACCTCCCCGCCCTGGCAGGGCTAGATTGAGTATTGAGCCGGATGTCATGAAGCCGGCCCTACATATCTGGCCACCAGTGCGTCTCCTCGGGCCGGTTTACATGGCACCAGCCTTACGCATGGTGTCCCCGGTTCGCCTACATCCACCTCCCCGCACTTGTCGGGCAACGGGGAGCATTCAACCAGGTAAGGTTGGTCAGGCTCAATGCTCAAGGGAGCCAATACGCCTGCACGGTCCGGTATTTCCGGCGCCACCTCCCCGCCCCAGTTCAGTTCCACCAGTGCCTACACCACGTAACAGGCTTCCAGTGTGTCTCCAGAGCCCTGTTCCTCCTCCACGCACTCGTCCTATGGTGCGTGTCTCCAGCCCGGTACCACCAATTCCGGCACCACGCACTAAGCCTCTTGTGCGTTTCCAGAGTCCTGTGCATCCTGTTGCTGCTCCCCGCATTAGCCCTGAGATGCGTGTCCCCAGTCCGGTACCACCAGTTCCGGCCCCACGCACTAGGCCTAATGTGCGTCCCCAGGGTCCAGTATGCCCTGTTCCTTCTCCCCGCACTAGCCTGAAAGTGCGTGCCTTTAGCCCGGTGCCACCAGTCCCGGCACCACGCACCAGGCCTACAGTGCGCCTCAGCCGGCAGGAGTCTGCCGTCTGCACAGCGATGCCTGAACTGCCCGTCTGCCAAGCGCCATCTGAGCCATCCGTCTCCCCAGCGCCATCTGAGCCATCCGTCTCCCCAGCGCCATCTGAGCCATCCGTCTCCCCAGCGCCATCTGAGCCATCCGTCTCCCCAGCGTCATCTGAGCCATCCGTCTCCCCAGCGCCATCTGAGCCATCCGTCTCCCCAGCGCCATCTGAGCCATCCGTCTGCAATGAGCCTGCAAAGCCGCCCGTCTGCCATTAACCTGCAAAGCCGCCCGTCTGCCATGAGCCTACTGAGCCGTCCGCCAGACAGGAGCCGCTAGAGCCGCCAGCCAGACAGGAGCCGCTAGAGCCGTACGTCAGACAGGATCTGCCAGAGCCGCCAACCAGACAGGATCTGCCAGAGCCGCCAACCAGACAGGATCTGCCAGAGCCGCCAACCAGACAGGATCTGCCAGAGCCGCCAACCAGACAGGATCTGCCAGAGCCGCCAGCCAGCCATGAGCAGCCAGATCCGTCAGCCAGCCATGAGCAGCCAGATCCGTCAGCCAGCCATGAGCAGCCAGATCCGTCAGCCAGCCATGAGCAGCCAGATCCGTCAGCCAGCCATGAGCAGCCAGATCCGTCAGCCAGCCATGAGCAGCCAGATCCGTCAGCCAGCCATGAGCAGCCAGATCCGTCAGCCAGCCATGAGCAGCCAGATCCGTCAGCCAGCCATGAGCAGCCAGATCCGTCAGCCAGCCATGAGCAGCCAGATCCGTCAGCTAGCCATGAGCAGGCAGATCCGTCAGCTAGCCATGAGCAACCAGATCCGTCAGCCAGCCATGAGCAGCCAGATCCGTCAGCCAGCCATGAGCAGCCAGATCCGTCAGCCAGCCATGAGCAGCCAGATCCGTCAGCCAGCCATGAGCAGCCAGGTCCGTCAGCCAGCCATGAGCAGCCAGGTCCGTCAGCCAGCCATGAGCAGCCAGGTCCGTCAGCCAGCCATGAGCCGTCCAGCCAGGATCTGCCCATTATCCTGGTGTTGCCCCTTATCCTGGTGCTGTCCCTTATCCTGGTGCTGCCCCTTATCCTGGTGCTGCCCCTTATCCTGGTGCTGCCCCTTATCCCGGTGCTGCCCCTTATCCCGGTGCTGGCCCTTATCCCGGTGCTGGCCCTTATCCCGGTGCTGTCCTTTATCCCGGTGCTGCCCCTTATGACTATGGTGGGGTGGGGACCACGACCAGTGCCGGAGCCGCCGCCGTGGAAGGAAGCCCACCCAGACCCTCCCCTAGACTATGTGTTGGTGCGTCCGGAGTTCGCGCCTTAAGGGGGGGGTTATGTCACGCCCTGGCCTTAGTATTATTTGTTTTATTTATTATTTTAGTTAGGTCAGGGTGTGACATGGGGTATGTGTGTATTTTGGGGTATTATATGGTAGAGGGGGTGTTTGGTGTAGTTTATGGTTTGGTGTTGAGTGTATGTGTCTAGCTGTGTCTATGTTGGGTGTAGTTCTAGGAAAGTCTATGGTGGCCGGAATGGGTTCTCAATTAGAGACAGCTGATTTCGGTTGTCTCTAATTGGGAGCCATATTTAAGGCTGCCATAGGCTTTAGCTGTTTGTGGGTCATTGTTTGTGTATATGTATAGTTCGACGTAAGTAGTTTGTGTGTGCACTTACGTTTGAAGTTTTCACGATCGTTTGTTGTTTTCGTTAGTGTTGTATAAGTGTGTAGTGTTCATCTTCGTCGTTGCTATTAAAAAAAGAAGATGTATTCAAATCATGTTGCGCCTTGGTCCGTCAATCCACCACACGATCGTGACAAAGCCTCAGTACAAACACAAGCCTCAGTACAAACACAAGCCTCAGTAACTTATTTAGATGATCAGTCAATCCGTTTTCTTTTCATCTCAGAACTGACAGCCCCCCCCCATCCATTTCTATGTCATTAACTGAAGTCAAGCCAGCTGTGCTTATCTTAGTCGTGTAACTCTTTGTATGTTTGCAGTGTGTGTGCAGCAGCTGTGGGGCCTCCTCTGACCCACTGCCATTCATTCAAATGGTGCACTACATCTCCACCACATCCCTCTGGTGAGTAATCCTCTTTGACTTGGGAACACAGCATTGAGCTGACTGGTTCTGCCTAGATCTAACTAATGTTCTGACTGGTTCAGACTAGTTCTGAGGGGGTTCCTTCTGACCAGTTCTGATTAGTTGACTAACACCATACATAGGCGCACATTTTATACAAAAGTGAAAATTGATGGGCAATGCTCTCCAATTTAATTTTGCTCCATTCACTCCACAAACAGATGATAGAATGAAAAGCTTTTCCGGTCTCTTTTCCACGGAGCAGAGCAACAAAAAAATCTGCGCTCTCTCGGGCCTAGAGACACCATGGTGACCGAACGTGCTTTCTCTCTCCTCCTCTAAAGAGAAGTAACCCGCTAGGTTAGATATCAGGTCGCCTAGGAACGGGTAATAGCTTTCTTCATTGTGGCATTATGAGCTGTCCACCAAACCTCTCTGGGCTGTGGGAGGAGGAAGGAGGGATGAATCACCTGCATTCCCTCCGTTAGGCTGCGGACTAGCTGTAGTCAGCCAGGGGCTGCCTGCCTGCGTCTCCAGCTGTGGCGATGTCTGCAGCGAAGCCCTCAGGAGAGCCCGGCACCATCTCAGTCTCTCCTTCTGCTGCAGCAGCCAGCCAGTCAGCACAGAGTGCTTGTTTTGTTATGAGCCAACTTCTTATGCAAAAGTGATGAAATGTCCACAATAATATTCCATGTGATTAGTCTGTTAGGTGTACTGTGTGGGCTCTCTCTAATTCCTCAACGCTGTTTGGCCCTGATATGAGCCCAACATCCCCAACACCAGCCCCTCTCTCTCTGTTAGAGACAGACCCACACACACCCACACGCGCGCTCACACACACACACACACAGACACACGCACCCACTCCCCCCCTAACCCTCAGAGGAGTATGTTGTATCCTGACAACGGTTTATATGCCAATAACAGGCCTCTCTCCTGCACCAGAGCACAGAGTTAAGGTATAACCCTGGAGTGTCTTTGAGGCACGCACCTCTATAGGTGGACAGAGCTCCAGAGAGACCTGGAGAGAATGGGAACGGAACAAAGAGTCACCTTGTAGACAAAGGACTGGTCTAAGGCCCTGCAGTCACATGATCAGTAGCACCAGTGTTAAGGCTGTAGCTGTAGTGCTCTCTATTTTAGAAGGATGTTTTTATCTGAAAGAGACTTACATTTAACACAGTCTGTAGGGGGGAGTGAGCCATTTTATATATTCAGCATCACTACGTCAAGGGAAATGTAGTGTTTTGTCTAACAAAATGTATCTATATTTGAGCCACCTTGTGGTAAGTGGGTGATAGTGTCCTGTGACAGGGGTTGGTGGTGCTGGTAGGTTATAGTTTAATTCATGGACTGGGAGGTGTGGTATATTGTATATCTGAAATGTATGCCTACATTCAGATATACATGTCGATCTCTCTGTTCAATGTCACTTACCCTTCCATTTCTCAACCAGTTGTATGGGATGTTGTATCGATGTGTCAATTCATGCATTTGAGGCTACTAAGCCCATGACACTGGGCCGCAAAATTCTGGATATGTTTAGCAAGCTCAGACTCCATGTCATAAGATAAGACATTGTGTGCCTCTGCTTTAATATCATAGCCTCTCTTTCGCACAGGTTCTTGTTCGTAATTTTTGTTGTTGTCGATGTACAGTGCATTCGGAAAGTATTCAGAACCCTTCACTTTTTTCCACATTTTGTTACGTTACAGACTTATTCTGAAATTGATTAAATAAATAAAAATCCTCATCAATCGACACACAATACCCCATAATGACAAAGTGAAAATATTTTTTTATACATTTTGCTAATAAAATATAAATACTGTATATAAAAAAGATACCTTATTTACATAAGTATTCAAACCCTTTGCTATGAGACTCAAAACTAAACTCAGGTGCATCCTGTTTCCATTCATCATCCTTGAGATGTTTCTACAACTTGATTGGAGTCCACCTGTGGTAAATTCAATTGATTGGACATGATTCGGAAAGGCACACACCTGTCTATATAAGGTCCCACAGTTGACAGTGCATGTCAGAGCAAGAACCAAGACATAAGGTTGAAGGAATTGTCCATAGAGCGCCGAGACAGGATTGTGTCAAGGCACAGATCTGGGGAAGGGTACCAAAAAATGTCTGTGGCATTGAAGGTCCCCAAGAACACAGTGGCCTCCATCATTCTTAAATGGAAGAAGTTTGGAACCACCAGGACTCTTCCTAGAGCTGTCGGGGGAGAAGGGCCTTGGTCAGGGAGGTGAACAAGAACTCGATGGTCACTCTGACAGAGCTCCAGAGTTCCTCTGTGGAGATGGGAGAACATTCCAGAAGGACAACCGTCTCTGCAGCACTCCACCCATCAGGCCTTTATGGTAGAGTGGTCAAATGGAAGCCACTCCTCAGTAAAAGGAACATGACATCCTGCTTGGAGTTATCCAAAAGGCAGCTCAGATGCAATAATTTAATAACCTGATATCCAAAGTTTCGACAGACAAGCTGTCTTCATCAGGGACAGCTTGTCTGTCGAAACGTTGGATATCAGGTTATTAAATTATTGCATCTGAGCTCCTAAAGTGTGCGGCTCTCCTTTAATTCTTCAAGTGTTTTACTCCACTAGCCAGCACCTCGTCTAAACAGGTGTGCGTTTCTTTCGCCTCCTGATTGAACTCTTTGGCCTGAATGCCAAGTGTCACGTCTGGAGGAGACCTGGTACCATCCCTACGGTGAAGCATGGTGGTGGTAGCATCATGCTGTGGGAATGTTTTTCAGCTGCAGGGATTGGGAAACTAATCAGGATCGAGGGAAAGAGCAAAGTACAGAGAGTTCCTTGATGAAAACCTGCTCCAGAGAGCTCAGGACCTCAGACTGGGGTGAAGGTTCACCTTCCAACAGGACAATGACCCTAAGCAGGAGTGACTTTAGGATAAGTCTCTGAATGTCCTTGAGAGGCCCAACCAGAGCCCGGACTTGAACCTGACCGAACATCTCTGGAGAGACCTGAAAATAGCTGTGCAGCGACGCTCCCCATCCAACCTGACAGGGCTTGAGAGGATCTGCAAAGATGAATGGGAGAAACTCTCCAAATACAGGTGTGAAAAGCTTGTAGCGTCATACCCAAGAAGACTCGAGGCTGTAATCGCTGCCAATGGTGCTTCAACAAAGTACTGAGTAAAGGGTCTGAATACTTATGTAGATGTGATATTTCCGTTTTCTTTTAGTTTTTCACATTTGCAAGAATTTCTATAAAACTGTTTTTGCTTTGTCATTATGGGGTATTGTGTGTAGATTGATGAGAATAAAAATAAAACCTTTTTTTTTTTTTTAGAATAAGGCTGTAACGTAACAACATGTGGAACAAGTCAAGGGGTCTGAATACTTCCAGAATGCACTGTACCTCTTCAGTGTCATTCAGTCCATTTTTTCATCCCTTGCTGCTGCTTGAATGCACTTCTTCCCTTCTGTCACTTCCTTGGCTGCTCTCTCAAGAACCTCAAGGGGGGTAGACCCCTGCTTGTTTTACGTTTGTATACATGATGATGTCTGCTCTGTAACAATAAAAATGCACTATCTTGAGTTCAAGGCGCATTGCAAAAATATGTAATCATCATTTGTACGTGGTATGGCGGCCATTGGCTCAACTTACCCCAAGGCAAACATTTAGACTATTCGCTCACCCAGCTACAAGGATGCACTTTCCGTGCTATGTTCAGGACCGCATATTGTAGCTTATAGAGACCCCAACTGATGTATAAAGCAATATTAAAACTCTACTTTGGTTTAGATATAACACAATGCATTAATTTTACTTTTTTTTTCTTCTAACATTCTTGACACTTTTTTCCATGTGTTTTTTTCCTTCACATGAAATGATGACATCTTCCTACATATTTGGTCACATGATTCATTTTGTGTATGGTTTCCTAGAAACAAGGGTGGCTCAACTAACCCGCTGGCTCAACTTACCCCACTCTCCCCTACAATATATGTGGCCCGCAGATCATACCAACAACTCTGGTGTTGCAAGGACTAGATGTCTGAGTTGTGTGTTGTCTCACACTGTCGATGTCTGAGTTGTGTGTTGTCTCACACTGTCGATGTCTGAATTGTGTGTTGTTTCACACTGTAGATGTCTGAGTTGTGTGTTGTCTCACACTGTCGATGTCTGAGTTGTGTGTTGTCTCACACTGTCGATGTCTGAGTTGTGTGTTGTCTCACACTGTAGATGTCTGAGTTGTGTGTTGTCTCACACTGTAGATGTCTGAGTTGTGTGTGTTCTGTGTATTCCCCGTGTTACAGTAACCAGGCGGTGAGGATGCTGGAGTGTAGAGACAAGCCCACACCAGACATGTTTGGAGAGCTGCTCCGCAACGCCAGCACTATGGAAGACCTGCGCAACTGTCCGGTGAGTTAGTATACAAGCACACTTTACCACACCTTACCATAAATGTACATTTAAATTTTTTTGTCATTTAGCCGGTGTTCTTATCCAGAGAGACTTACAATTAGTGCAGTCATCTTAAGATAGCTTGGGTGGGACAACCAGATATCACAGTCGTAGTAAGTACATTTTCCCTACAATAAAGTAGTTATCAACAAAGTCAGTACTAGTAGGACAAGACAAGTGCGGGTAAAAAGTATTTTTGCGTGGGGGTGTCGTGGGGTTTATTTAAGATACTCTTTGAAGAGGTAGAGTTTCTGAAGTTTTTTGGAAGATGAACAGGGACTCCGCTGTCATACTGTTAGGGGAAAGCTTGTTCCACACCATGGACCATATGACAACTGTGATAGCCACTATATTACACTATATTACAGCCACAATAGATATTACACTCCCACCAGAAATATTCTTACTTATGATGGTGAAAAAAAGTTAAATATTCATGTCTTGTGGGATTCTTTAGTCAAGATATATATTATGACTCTCACGCTTGCGTATGCGCACACACACACACACACACACACACACACACACACACACACACACACACACACACACACACACACACACACACACACACACACACACACACACACACACACACACACACACAATCTAACTCCGAGGCTTGTGTTGAGTGTGGGCGGACTGGTTCAGAGGGACTTCATGGCGTCACATGGGCAGTAAACACCATTCTGAGGTCAGCCAAACTCACCACGGAGTCCTCAGTGCTTCGACTGTAATAGCTCTGGGCTAGAAACTGAACTGAAAGGACCAGGGTGGATCAACATGAGCAGCTCAAAGTATTAGCGTTTTAACATTTAAACCATATGTGAAATCTCCCAGTCAAACATGACTCTTATAATTCGGATACTCCCTCCCAGCTTTATCTTATCGAACGTTAAGCCTCTAGTCATTCTAAAGGTAAACTCCAGAGTCTACATAATCACAACGAGCTGCCCCGGTATTGTACAATTACATGCATTTTTCAGTAATGTGTTTGTATTCGCTAAGTAGAGGCTGACTTTGATGCTTCTCCCGCCGGTCTGTGTGTGAGAAACCCCAGTGCTCGCCTGTGCTGTGAGAAAGTCCCCTCTGTTTATGTCAAATTTGGCGCGTGCACAATCGTTGCCCTTCAGGGGGCCTGCCGCCCGCTTGTTTCCAGCCTCACTTCTGGGAAACGCACAAAAGAGGAGGGAATTTTGCCCCTCTCTGGCAAAGGAGGTCAAGATGGCAGGTGCATGTGGTGACATGCGTCCTTCTCCCTCGCAAACACACACATACAAACAAACAAACAAACAAAAAACGCACACACTGTACCGCTCTGGCCCAAATCAGCTCTGTGAAAGGAGTCCTGTGGTAACCTTCTATGAAGGAACCCCACATGCTGCTGGGCCCAGTGTGTGGGTAGAGTCTATGTCTAAAGAAGGCTGTCTCTCTGTGATGGGCATAGAAGTGACACTTGAATTGGGGGTTGTCATTGGCCTACAGCCAGCTGACCTTTTCAGACACGGCTCACTATGAGGGGTGCCCTGAATTGAACCGTAGTCAACACTGAAATAGCTAAATGGATGAAGATCACTGTCAACTCAGAACGTAATGAGTCATGGTAGACTTTGTTAGAGTTTGTTTTGGGGGGGTGGATTTTGGGTTTATATTTGTGATTTATTACGCTCAATTTACGTCTCCTTTTTGTCCCCCTCTTTCACTTCCCCCTTCTGTCTCTCCCACTCCATCTCTTTCCCCCTACCTTCCCCTCCCCCCTCCTCTTCACACGCTCTCTTCTTCCCGCTCGCTCTCCCTCCCTCCCTCCCTCCCTCCCTCCCTCCCTCCCTCCCTCCCTCCCTCCCTCCTCCCTCTCTCGCTCTTTCTCTCTCTCTCTCTCTCTCTCTCTCTCTCTCTCTCCTCTCTCCTCTCTCTCTTCTCTCTCTCTCTCTCTCTCTCTCTCTCTCTCTCTCTCTCTCTCTCTCTCTCTCTCTCTCTCTCTCTCTCTCCTCTCTCCTCCTCTCTCTCCTCTCTCTCTCTCTCTCTCTCTCTCTCTCTCTCTCTCTCTCTCTCTCTCTCTCTCTCTCTCTCTCTCTCTCTCTCTCTCTCTCTCTCTCTCTCTCTCTCCCCCTACCTCAGAGTAACTGTGGGGAGAAGCTGCATATTCGTCGGGTACTTATGAACTCGCCAGAGATCATCACCATAGGTCTGGTGTGGGACTCTGACCACTCAGACCTGGCAGAGGACGTCATCCACAGCCTGGGCACTTGCCTGCGCCTGGGGGATGTAAGACGCGCACACACACACACACACACACACACACACACACACACACACACGCACACACACACGGAGACACACACTCACTCTTACAGTTTTCTTCAGAATTTGCCACTAAGTTATGCCATACTGGGTTGTGTGTGCTGTAGTGTTTCTAGCCACCGACACCAGAGTGGATAGAAAGCAGTCTGATGTCTCTATACTCTGACACAACACACACAGTCAGGCTCCATCTCCCTCGCTAATGAATTTTTCATGGTGTTTACCTGCTGTTAACCCTTTGAGAACCTCTGGAGCGTTTCTGAAGTGGTACTTCTGCGACTTGTGTTATGATTCCCGATGTCTGTTTGGGCACCCTGGGCCTCGATTCGTGGAAATATGTGACAGGTTAAATGAATGATGGATTACTTACTGTATGGTCCAGATTTCTTCCTGACCACTTGACCTGACCATGTGTGGGAGAGGGGGGGGGGGGGGGGGGTATGATTTAGATATACAGTAACGCG